>NC_053027.1:20201791-20454530 GCF_003073215.2 Triticum urartu | reverse complement strand
GGGAGACTCTCTTCTTTGATTTGCACAAAATTATATATTTCCCGCAAGGCAGCTTGTTTCTTATGAGCAGGGAAATATTTAGCAGAGAAGTAATAAATCATATCCTGGGGACTACGCACACAACCAGGAGCAAGAGAATTATACCAAGTCTTAGCATCACCCTTTAATGAGAACGGAAATATCTTAAGGATATATAAATAGCGAGACTTCTCATCATGAGTAAATAGGGTGGCTATATCATTCAACTTGGTAAGATGTGCCACAACAGTTTCAGATTCAAGGCCATAAAAAGGATCAGATTCAACTAAAGTAATAATATCAGGATTGACAGAGAATTCATAATCCTTATCAGTAACACAAATAGGTGAAGTAGCAAAAGCAGGGTCGGGTTTCATTCTAGCATTAAGAGACTGCTGCTTCCATTTAGCTAATAATTTCTTAAGATCATTTCTATCATTGCAAGCAAGGATTTCCAGAGCAGCTTTTTCATTCATAACATAACCCTTAGGAACAACAGGTAAAACATAATCATTGGGGGAACCTTCATCATCACTATCATCAGTAATAGGATCTTCAGTAATTTCATCCCCCCTAACTCTAGCAAGTTGTTCATCTAGAAATTCACCTAATGGCAAAGTAGTATCACGCACAGAAGTAGTTTCATCATGCATAGCAGAAGTGGCATCATCAATAACATGTGACATATCAGAATTCATAGCAGTAGCAGGTTTAGGTGTCGCAAGCCTACTAATAACGGAAGGAGAATCTAGTGCAGAGCTAGATGGCAGTTCCTTACCTCCCCTCGTAGTTGAGGGCAAAATCTTGGTTTTAGCGTCTTTCAAGTTCTTCATAGTGATCAACAGATATAAATCCCAAGTGATTCAGAGAATAGAGCTATCCTCCCCGGCAACGGCGCCAGAAATTGGTCTTGATAACCCACAAGTATAGGGGATTGCAACAGCTTTCGAGGGTAGACTATTCATCCCAAATTTATTGATTCGACACAAGGGGAGCCAAAGAATATTCTTGAGTATTAGCAGTTGAGTTGTCAATTCAACCACACCTGGATAACTTAGTATCTGCAGCAAAGTGTTTAGTAGCAAAAGTGGTATGATAATAAAGGTAACGGTAGCAAAAGTAAATATAAATATTTTTGGGTTTTTGTAGTAGTTGTAACAGTAGCAACGGAAAAGTAAATAAGCGAAGAACAATATATGAAAAGCTCGTAGGCAATGGATCAGTGATGGATAATTATGCTGGATGCGATTCCTCATGCAATAGCTATAACATAGGGTGATATAGAACTAGCTCCAATTCATCAATGTAATGTAGGCATGTATTCCGTAAATAGTCATACGTGCTTATGGAAAAGAACTTGTATGACATCTTTTGTCCTACCACTACAAGAAATCTGTTAATCCATGACAATTTTCTGGTGACGTCTTCAAAAACGTCATCGACAGTCTAGTACAGCCCCACAAGCCCACTCGAGCCCGCCCAAAGCCCACTTGTGCCCGCCCAAACCATTCATGTATAAAACCTAACCCTAAAACTCCCTTTCCCCAGTCTCTTTCTCCCCCGCCGCCGCCCCCTCGTCTTATCCCTCACCATCGATCCCCTTATCCCTCCTCCGCACCCTCACCGTCCCGGCGATCCCTCGTTCCTCCACCTCCCCACCTGCGCCCTTTCTCTTACCCGGAAATCCGGAATCTCCTCAACCTCGTCCACTACCACTTTAATGGCACCTCTCCCTCGTCTCCTACAAGCTGCAATCGCAGTCGCATCTTGGGCGCGCGCAGATCTGACGCGAAACTCAACCCCGATGTCGGCCTTGTGGAAGTGGAGCGGCCATGCGGTGGAAGGCGGTCTACTGCGACGGCTGGAAGCACCAGCGAACCCTAGTCACCACTGGTTACCAGAGCGGCTCCCACCTCTCCCGTTGGCTTCCTCAACATCATGGCCTTGTGCTGCCACGCGACCCCCTTCCAAGTTCTTTTGCCGCCTCCGGCTGACGTTGTGGTCGTGGATTCCTACAGAGGAAAGGTCGCTCGGTTCCCTCTCTCTAGTTTACGGACGCCCTTACAATGCATAGGTAGTCGTTCGAATACACTACTGCTATTTCATAATCAAATTCTGATCTCCTTTGATCTGTTGTAGAGATTTGGAGCTTACTTAGCATGCAGCAGATTGGTTTCCCTTTTCCTTACTTTTGGCTAGGATTATGATTTCTGCTCCTTGTGTATAAACAGATTTATTATTACTGCTATATATAAACAGATTATGATTTAGTTGGACTGAATCCTTCTTATATTCACAAAGATATTTGGCGGCTTGGCAGATGTGCCTGGTTTCCATCGTGAGGCATCGCAGCCCCACCCCAAGGTCCCTGCACCGAAGGAGAGATCCTGTAGAAGCCATGCCACAGCTGGCTTGATGTGCAGGAACAAGGTTGATGCGTCTACCTGCCGTCGGCTGGACGTGTTGTGCACCCATCATCACCCATCGTCTGATACACAGTATGACCTGATGCATGTACAACCTTTTGCTGAATCTGGTATCCTTTGATTATTATAGTCCTGATGCTAAAGGGTGCATGGCTATGTGTGTTTCGAACGCAATGCTAATATACATGAGGAGATGAAAAAGTAAAATGTTGATTTGACCAGGCTCTCCGTGAATGGTGCGCTGATTTGATTGGTTGACATTGACAACGAAACACTGAAACCATTCATTCTACAAATTGCACATCATGATTTCAGTTACACTGTACTGCTCGATTCATGCAATTAAAGGTTAGGTATGATCCATGCATATCAATCTTTAAAACTCACATGTCTGCTTCATGTAACAGTACTGGCCCATGATAGCATAGTGGACTGTAACTCTCCAGGAGGATTTACATGTCAGATCCTCAAAGTTGGTTTATGCTAGAAGCTTTCACTTTGTTGGAATTGATGACATCAAGAGAAATTGGGAATCTGCTGGTAAGGAAACATTCTTTTTATCTTTCACTAGACAACACCGCAAACGAGTACACTTTTTAGATATCTACCTTTTCTTGTTATCCAGCAATTAAGGATATAATCCAAGAAAAAATTGAACCAATGGAATGACAACTGCATATGCACTCATCACCTAAATCTGACTATGATAGGCTAGGATCATAACGGATCTAGACTAGATAGTCGTGGTACCTATTTAAGTACAAAACCATATTTGTGTAGTCTCTGAACACACGTAAAAATATTTCTCAATGCAGTAGTGCGCTAACTAAAAGATTTTTTGGAAAGGGTTATTTTGGATTTTTGTTGTGCGTCTAGAATAGCAGTTCCGATGTGCTTTCTACACATATTTGCCTCATTTATTAATACACCCAGATATTATTTTTATGATCTTAGAAAAATTATCAGGACAAATGTAGTAGAAAAATTACAGTAGAATAAGTATCTTATTTAGCATTATTGTTTGATCCTTTGTGGATTATGAGATCTCAACTACCACTTGAAATAATTATGGTCCTCCCAACGTCCACCACTGAATATCTCTGCACATTTCTGAACTTTGATTTTATATAAAACAGTCCAATTTATCTTCTCTCTCATGTCCTTGATTTCACTATGACTTGACTCTCTTTCTCTGATTTCTTGTTCCTAGTGTTGTCCTGTATACATGTATATTGGTTCCTTTCATTATTGCTTCCTGTTATAAATAACAGTACTGTGTTGGTCAAGTGGGTAGATGAGAGCAATTGGGTGTTGCAAGATGATCCAGTTCATAATAACACTTGTTGTTGGTGTTCATGTTTTATGATTTGGCCTGTACCTTAATAACCATGAAGTAATTTGTAAGCCATGTAATAAATTATACTTGTAGTTCTTGTCACCTTCTATACAAATATACTGGTTTGTTTTATTTCATTATTTTTCCTGTTATAAGTAATAGTACTCTCAATGCTGGCCAAGTGGACATGTAATACATTTTTACACTTGTTGTAATACTCTTGTCTCTAGAATCTATGAATCTGCAAAAATCTGATGTTCTTTTAAATATGCTAGGTATGATTGGGTAGCGGGCTACATAGTGCTACCCACCATAATCCTCGCCATGACATGATAGTTGCCATCAGGAGAGTCGATGAAGAACCTGAACAGCAGCCTCAAAAGTTTGTATGTTTTGTTGATGTAAACTGGATTATAGTGCTTCTTAACCTTCTTGAGTGATATATTTAGTGAATCTATGTTGTAAGTTGTCATTACATGAAGGATTTGTAAACTGCTATGTTGTATATACAAACAGATTTTTTGAGAATATATATAAATACAAATGGCCGCATATTGTGTAAACGGTTTGAAATTACTTTCTCTTTGAGCCAAAATTGGCTAAAAAATATACGGTGTCAAAATTGGGCAGAAAGAAATTGGATGGACCATATTTAAATTGTTCCTACATTCGTGACGATTTCTGTGACGAAATATAGTATCCACGTAGGCAGCCACATCATTCCAATTGACGAATCAAAAATCCAACGTGGCATCAGGCTATGACGGCTTGGTTCCGTCACAATAGTTTGGGCCTGAGCGGGCTTGGGGTAGATCCATGACGGTCAAGAACCGTCAAGGAAAGCACGACGTCAAATTATGACGCGATATACATGACGGACATCAAGTCCGTCATGCATTGGCACCCATGACAGTTTTCCACTCATTTGTGACAGACATGTACCGTCACGTATTAACAGATTTCTTGTAGTGTACCCTCCCGTGGCAGCGGGGTCCTTACAGAAACTAAGGGATATTAAGGTCTCCTTTTAATAGAGAACCGGAACAAAGCATTAGCACATAGTGAATACATGAACTCCTCAAACTATGGTCATCACCGAGAAGTATCCCGATTATTGTCACTTCGGGGTTGTCGGATCATAACACATAATAGGTGACTATAGACTTGCAAGATAGGATCAAGAACACACATATATTCATGAAAACATAATAGGTTCAGATCTGAATTCATGGCACTCGGGCCCTAGTGACAAGCATTAAGCATAGCAAAGTCATAGCAACATCAATCTCAGAACATAGTGGATACTAGGGATCAAACCCTAACAAAACTAACTTGATTACATGGTAAATCTCATCCAACCCATCACCGTCCAGCAAGCCTATGATGGAATTACTCACGAATGGCGGTGAGCATCATGAAATTGGTGATGGAGGATGGTTGATGATGACGACGGTGATGAATCCCCCTCTCCGGACTCCAGATCAGCCCTCCCGAGAGAGATTAGGGCTTGGCGGCGGCTTCGTGTCGTGAAACGCGATGAAACTTCCTCTCTGATATTTTTCTCCCCGAGATGGAATATATGGAGTTGGAGTTGAGGTCGGAGGAGGTCCAGGGGGCCCACGAGATAGCGGGGCGCGCCCTAGGGGGGGCGCCCCCTGTCTCGTGGACAGGCCCTGGCCCCCTGGGGTATTTTTTTCGCCCAATAATTCTTATAAATTCCAAAAGGTGCCTCCGTGGATTTCCAGGACATTCCGAGAACTTTTCTTTTCTACACATAAAACAACATCATGGTAGTTCTGCTGAAAGCAGCGTCAGTCCGGGTTAGTTTCATTCAAATCATGCAAGTTAGAGTCCAAAACAAGGGCAAAAGTGTTTGGAAAAGTAGATACGTTGGAGACGTATCAGTAAGCAAGGTAATCTCTATGTGACTAAAACCAAGTTGTGCAATGAGGTGTTGAATGTTGCTGAAAAAGACACTTCGGTTGAATTGTGGCACAAGAGGCTTGGGCATATGAGTGAGAAGGGCATGCATGCTCTTGCTCGCATGGAGTACCTCCCTGAGTTGAAAGGTATATCCTTGAAACCCTGTGCACATTGTTTTGCTGGCAAACAACATAGGGCTGCATTTCGTACACTCCCTCCACATCATGCAGATAATGTTCTTGATATTGTGCACACTGACGTTTGCTCCATGACTGATAAATCTCATGGCGGAGCATTATACTTTGTGACTTTTATTGATGACCATTCCAGAAAGGTTTTTGTGTATGTGCTGAAACACAAATACCAAACGTTTGAAGCCTTCAAGGAGTTCCATGCCAAAGTTGAAAGAGAAACTGGTAGGAAATTGAAGTGCGTGAGATCAGACAATGGTGGTGAATACAGAGGTCCTTTTGAAAGGTATTGCAGAAATGTTGGCATCAGGCTTGAGAAGAGTCCACCAAAGACACCCTAGCTCAATGGTCTTGTAGAGAGAATGAACAGGACACTCACAGAGAGGGTCACAGCTATGCTCTCTCATACTCTTTTACCTAATTCATTTTGGGCTGAAGCATTGATGAATGCTATGTATGTGATTAACCTATCTCCCTCAGTTCCTCTTGCAGGTGATATTTGCTACCTCTTGAGCACTGCATTGGATTTCCCCGAAGAGGAGAGGATGATGCAGCAAAGTAGCGTAAGTATTTCCCTCAGTTTTTGAGAACCAAGGTATCAATCCAGTAGGAGGCTACGCACAAGTCCCTCGTACCTACACAAAAACAATAGCTCCTCGCAACCAACGCGATTAGGGGTTGTCAATCCCTTCACGGTCACTTACGAGAGTGAGATCTGATAAAGATGATAAATAATATTTTTGGTATTTTTAGTTTAGAGATGCAAAGTGAAAAGTAAAAGGAAAAGTAAAAGGCAAAACAAGATTAAAGTAATGGAGATTGATATGATGAGAATAGACCCGGGGGCCATAGGTTTCACTAGTGGCTTCTCTCAAGAGCATAAGTATTCTACGGTGGGTGAACAAATTACTGTTGAGCAATTGACAGAATTGAGCATAGTTATGAGAGTATCTAGGTATGATCATGTATATAGGCATCACGTCCGAGACAAGTAGACCGACTCCTGCCTGCATCTACTACTATTACTCCACTCATCGACCGCTATCCAGCATGCATCTAGAGTATTAAGTTAAAAACAGAGTAACTCCTTAAGCAAGATGACATGATGTAGAGGAATAAATTCATGCAATATGATAGATACCCCATCTTGTTATCCTCGATGGCAACAATACAATACGTGCCTTGCAACCCTTTCTGTCACTGGGTAAGGACACCGCAAGATTGAACCCAAAGCTAAACACTTCTCCCATTGCAAGAACTACCAATTTAGTTGGCCAAACCAAACGGATAATTCGAAGAGACTTGCAAAGATAACCAATCATACATAAAAGAATTCAGAGAAGATTCAAATATTGTTCATAGATAAACTTCATCATAAACCCACAATTCATCGGTCTTAACAAACACACCGCAAAAAGAAGATTACATCAAATAGATCTCCATGAGAGAGGGGGAGAACATTGTATTGAGATCCAAAAAGAGAGAAGAAGCCATCTAGCTACTAGCTATGGACCCGAAGGTTTGAAGTAAACTACTCACACTTCATTGGAGGGGCTATGGTGATGACGTAGAAGCCCTCCGTGGTGGATGCCCCCTCCGGCGGAGCTCTGGAACAGGCCCCAAGATGGGATCTGGTGGATACAGGAAGTTGCGGCGGTGGAATTAGGTTTTTGGCTCCTGCTCTGATCGTTTGGGGGTACGTAGGTATATATAGGAGGAAGGAGTACGTCGGTGGAGCAATAGGGGGCCCACGAGGTAGGGGCGCGCCCTATGGGGCGCCCCCCACCCTCGTGACCGCCTCTTTTGTTCCTTGGAGTAGGGTCCAAGTCTCCTGGATCACGTTCGGTGAGAAAATCACGTTCCTGAAGGTTTCATTCTGTTTGGACTCCGTTTGATATTCCGTTTCTTCGAAACACTTAAATAGGCAAAAACGGCAATTCTGGGCTGGGCCTCCGGTTAATAGGTTAGTCCCAAAAATAATATAAAAGTGGAAAATAAAGCCCAATATAGTCCAAAACAGTAGATAAAGTAGCATGGAGCAATCAAAAATTATAGATACGTTGGAGGCGTATCGGGCATCCCCAAGCTTAATTCCTGCTCGTCCTCAAGTAGGTAAATGATAAAAAGAGAATTTTTGATGCGGAGTGATACTTTGGCATAATTTCAATGTAAATCTTCTTAATTGTGGTATGAATATTCAGATTCGAAAGATTCAAGACAAAAGTTCATATTGACATGAAAATAATAATACTTCAAGCATACTAACAAAGCAATTATGTCTTCTCAAAATAACATGGCCAAAGAAAGTTATCCCTACAAAATCATATAGTCTGGCTATGCTCCATCTTCCCCACACAAAATATTTAAATCATGCACAACCCCGATGACAAGCCAAGCAATTGTTTCATACTTTAACATTTTCAAAACTTTTTCAATCTTCACGCAATACATGAGCGTGAGCCATGGATATAGCACTATGGGTGGAATAGAATGATGGTTGTGGATAAGACAAATAGGGAGAAGATAGTCTCACATCAACTAGGCGTATCAACGGGCTATGGAGATGCCCATCAATAGATATCAATGTGAGTGAGTAGGGATTGCCATGCAACGGATGCACTAGAGCTATAAGTATATGAAAGCTCAACAAAAGAAACTAAGTGGGTGTGCATCCAACTCGCTTGCTCACGAAGACGTAGGGCATTTGAGGAAGCCCATCATTGGAATATACAAGCCAAGTTCTATAATGAAAAATTCCCACTAGTATATGAAAGTGACAAAATGAGAGACTCTCTATCATGAAGATCTTGGTGCTACTTTGAAGCACAAGTGTGGTAAAAGGATAGTAGCATTGTCCCTTCTCTCCTTTTCTCTCATTTTTTATTTGGGCCTTCTCTTTTATATGGCCTCTTTTCTTTTTTTTCTTTTTCTCCCTTTTTTTTATTTTTCGTCCGGAGTCTCATCCCAACTTGTGGGGGAATCATAGTCTCCATCATTCTTTCCTCACTTGGGACAATGCTCTAAAAAATGATGATCATCACACTTTTATTTTTCTTACAACTCAACAATTACAACTCGATTCTTAGAACAAAGTATGACTCTATATGAATGGCTCCGGCGGTGTACCGGGATATTAAATGAATCAAGAGTGACATGTATGAAATAATTATGAATGGTGGCTTTGCCACAAATATGATGTCAACTACATGATCATGCTAGCAATATGACAATGATGGAGCGTGTCATAATAAACGTAACGGTGGAAAGTTGCATGGCAATATATCTCGGAATGGCTATGGAAATGCCATGATAGGTAGGTATGGTGGCTGTTTTGAGGAAGATATATGGTGGGTGTATGATACCGGCGAAAAGTGCGCGGTATTAGAGAGGCTAGCAATGGTGGAAGGATGGGAAAAAGTGTGTATAATCCATGGACTCAACATTAGTCATAAAGAACTCAAATACTTATTGCAAAAATCTAGAAGTTATCAAAGCAAAGTATTACGCACATGCTCCTAGGGGGATAGATTGGTAGAAAAAGGCCATCGCTCGTCCCCGACCGCCACTCATAAGGAAGACAATCAATAAATAAATCATGCTCCGAGTTCATCACATAACGGTTCACCATACGTGCATGCTACGGGAATCACAAAATTCAACGCAAGTATTCTTTAAATTCACAACTACTCAACTAGCATTACTCTAATATCACCATCTTCATATCTCAAAACAATTATCAAGCATCAAACTTTTCTTAGTATTCAACGCACTCAAAAGAAAGTTTCACATATCTTGAATACCAAGTATATTAATATTAAGCAATTTACCATGCTATTAATGACTCTTAAAATAATCTAAGTGAAGCATGAGAGATCAATAGTTTCTTTAAAACAAATCCACGACCGTGCTCTAAAAGATCTAAGTGAAGCACTAGAGCAAAAATTATCAATCTCAAAAGATATAAGTGAAGCACTATGAGCAAAACTATCAAGCTCAAAAGATATAAGTGAAGCACATAGAGTATTCTATCAAATTCCAATTCATGTATGGCTCTCTCAAAAGGTGTGTACATCAAGGATGATTGTGGTAAACTAACAAGCAAAGACGCAAATAATACAAGACGCTCCAAGCAAAACACATATCATGTGGTGAATAAAAATATAGCTCCAAGTAAATTACCGATGGAAGTAGACGAAAGAGGGGATGCCTTCCAGGGCATCCCCAAGCTTTGAATTTTTGGTGTCCTTGGATTATATTGGGGGTGCCATGGTCATCCCCAAGCTTAGGCTCTTGCCACTCCTTGTTCCATAATCCATCAAAAGAATTTACCCAAAACTTGAAAACTTCACAACACAAAACTCAATAGAAATCTCGTGAGCTCCATTAGAGAAAGAAAACAAAAGACTACTTCAAGGTACTGTAATGAACTCATTCTTTATTTGTATTGGTGTTAAACCTACTTTATTCCAACTTCTCTATGGATTATAAACTAATTTACTAGCCATAGATTCATCAAAATAAGCAAACAACACACGAAAAACAGAATCTGTCAAAAACAGAACAGTCTGTAGTAATCTGTAACTAACACAAACTTCTCGAACTCCACAAATTGTACCAAAATAGGAAGACCTAGACAATTTGTTTAATGATCAGAAGCAATTGGAATCAGTATTTTATCACGTTCTGGTGATTTTCAACAATAGTTTTCGTGAACAGAAAGATTCTGGAAATTACAGCAAGATCAAATAACTATCATCCAAGAAGATCCTATAGGTCTAACTTGGCACAAACACTAAGTAAAAGATAAAACCACATCTAAACAGAGGCTAGATGGATTATTTATTCCTAAACAGAAGAAAAAACGAAAAAACTAAAAATAAAATTGGGTTGCCTCCCAACAAGCGCTATGGTTTAACGCCCCTAGCTGGGCATAAAAGCAAGGATATATCTAGGTATTGCCATCTTTGGTAAGCAATCCATAGGTGGCTCTCATGATAGATTCATATGGTAATTTTATTTTATTTCTAGGAAAGTGTTCCATGCCTTTCTTTAAGGGAAATTGGAATCTAATATTCCCTTCCTTCATATCAATAATTGCACCAATCGTTCTAAGGAAAGGTCTACCAAGAATAATAGGACATGAAGGATTGCAATCTATATCAAGAACGGTAAAATCTACGGGCACATAATTCCTATTTGCAACAATAAGAACATCATTAATTCTTCCCATAGTCTTTTTAATAGTGGAATCCGCAAGATGCAAGTTTAGAGAGCAATCATCAAAGTCACGGAAATCTAGCAAATCACACAAGGTTTTGGGGATAGTAGAGACACTAGCACCCAAATCACACAAGGCATGAAACTCATAATTTTTAATTTTAATTTTAATAGTAGGTTCCCACTCATCATAGAGCTTTCTAGGGATAGAGACCTTCAACTCAAGTTTTTCTTCATAAGATTGCATCAAGGCATCAACAATGTGTTCGGTAAAGGCCTTATTTTGACTATAAGCATGAGGAGAATTTAGCACGGATTGCAACAAGGAAATACAATCAAATAAAGAGAAATTTTCATAATTAAATTCCTTGAGATCCAATATAGTGGGTTTAGCAACATCTAGGTTTTTATTTCTTTCAATCCCACATTTATCAATTTCATCATGAAGATCTAAAAACTCCGAATTCTTAGAACGCCTTCTAGGTAAAGGAAGATCATATTCAGTTTCATCAAGATTCATATTGTAAAACAAATATTTAATGGGGGACACATCAATAACTTTTAGATCTTCATCTTGATTTTCATAGGAATTGGAAGAACACGCTTTAATAAAGGCATCTTTGGAAGCACGCATCCTAGCGGTTCTTTCTTTGCACTCATCAATGGAAATTCTCATAGCTTTGAGAGACTCATTGATATCATGCTTAGGAGGAATAGATCTAATCTTTAAAGAATCAACATCAAGAGAAATTCTATCAACGTTCCTAGCCAATTCATCAACTTTAAGAAATTTCTCTTCAAGCAAAGCATTAAAATTCTTTTGAGAATTCATAAACTCCTTAACACTAGTCTCAAATTCAGAGGGCATCTTATTAAAATTTCCATAAGAATTGTTGTAGGAATTTCCATGATTATTAGAGGAATTACTAGGATAAGGCCTGGGATTAAAGTTTCCTCTATACGCGTTGTTACCAAAATTATTCCTACCAAAAAAAATTCACGTCCATGGATTCATTATTATTCTCAATCAAAGTGGACAAAGGCATATCATTAGGATCAGAAGAAACACTCTTATTAGCAAATAATTTCATAAGTTCATCCATCTTTCCACTCAAAACATTAATTTCTTCTATCGCATGCACTTTTTTATTAGTAGATCTTTTAGTGTGCCATTGAGAATAATTAACCATAATATTATTTAGGAGTTTAGTAGCTTCTCCTAAAGTGATTTCCATAAAAGTGCCTCCCGCGGCCGAATCTAAAATATTTCTAGAAGCAAAATTCAATCCGGCATAAATTTTTTGTATAATCATCCACAAATTTAAACCATGAGTAGGGCAATTACGTATCATTAATTTCATTCTCTCCCAAGCTTGTGCAACATGTTCATGATCAAGTTGCTTAAAATTCATAATATCGTTCCTAAGAGGATGATCTTAGCGGGAGGAAAATACTTGTGCATCTTTGCATCTTTGCACTTGTTCCAAGAATCAATACTATTTTTAGGTAGAGATAAAAACCACGCTTTAGCACGATCTCTAAGCGAAAAAGGAAATAGCTTCAATTTAACGACATCATTATCGACATCTTTTTTCTTTTGCATATCACATAAATCAACGAAGCTATTCAGATGAGTAGCGGCATCTTCACTAGGAAGGCCGGCGAATTGATCTTTCATAACAAGATTCAACAAAGCAGTATTGATTTCACAAGATTCAATATTGGCAAGAGCAGCAATCGGAGTGCTAAGGAAATCATTATTGTTGGTATTGGTGAAGTCACACAATTTGGTAGTATCTTGAGCCATCGCGACAAACAAGCAAACCAACACACGAGCAAACAAAAGGCAAGCGAGAAAAAGGCAAACGGGAAAAAGAGAAGGAGATTGGGCAAGAGAGGGCGAATAAAATAGCAAGGGTGAAGTGGGGGAGAGGAAAACGAGAGGCAAATGGCAAATAATGTAATGCGGGAGATAGGGATTGTGATGGGTACTTGGTATGTAGACTTTAACGGCGCCAGAAGTGGCTTGTTGTTGGTAGTCCAAGTCTTGACTTGCTCTTGCGTAAGCCTCCCCGGCAACGGCGCCAGAAATTCTTCTTGCTACCTCTTGAGCACTGCGTTGGATTTCCACAAAGAGGAGAGGATGATGCAGCAAAGTAGCGTAAGTATTTCCCTCAGTTTTTGAGAACCAAGGTATCAATCCAGTAGGAGGCTACACACAAGTCCCTCGTACCTGCACAAAAACAATAGCTCCTCGCAACCAACGCGATTAGGGGTTGTCAATACCTTCACAGTCACTTACTAGAGTGAGATCTGATAGAGATGATAAATAATATTTTTTTGATATTTTTGATATAGAGATGCAAAGTGAAAAGTAAAAGGCAAAGTAAAAAGCAAAACAAGATTAAAGTAATGGAGATTGATATGATGAGAATAGACCCGGGGGCCATAGGTTTCACTAGTGGTTTCTCTCAAGAGCATAAGTATTCTACGGTGGGTGAACAAATTACTGTTGAGCAATTGACAGAATTGAGCATAGTTATGAGAACATGTAGGTATGATCATGTATATAGGCATCACGTCCGAGACAAGTAGACCGACTCATGCCTGCATCTACTACTATTACTCCACACATCGACCGCTATCCAGCATGCATCTAGAGTATTAAGTTCAAAAGGACAGAGTAATGCTTTAAGCAAGATGACATGATGTAGAGGGATAAACTCGTGCAATATGATATAAACCCCATCTTGTTATCCTCGATGGCAACAATACAATACGTGCCTTGCTACCCTACTGTCACTGGGAAAGGACACCGCAAGATTGAACCCAAAGCTAAACACTTCTCCCATTGCAAGAACTACCAATCTAGTTGGCCAAACCAAACGGATAATTCGAAGAGACTTGCAAAGATAACCAATCATACATAAAAGAATTCAGAGAAGATTCAAATATTGTTCATAGATAAACTTGATCATAAACCCACAATTCATCGGTCTCAACAAACACACCGCAAAAAGAAGATTACATCGAATAGATCTCCACGAGAGAGGGGGAGAACATTGTATTGAGATCCAAAAGGAGAGAAGAAGCCATCTAGCTACTAGCTATGGACCCGAAGGTCTGAAGTAAACTACTCACACTTCATCAGAGGGGCTATGGTGATGATGTAGAAGCCCTCCGTGGTGGATGCCCCCTCCGGCGGAGCTCCGGAACAGGCCCCAAGATGGGATCTCGTGGATACAGGAAGCTGCGGCGGTGGAATTAGGTTTTTGGCTCCTGTTCTGATCGTTTGGGGGTACGTAGGTATATATAGGAGGAAGGAGTACGTCGGTGGAGCAACAGGGGGCCCACGAGGTAGGGGCATGCCCTAGGGGGGCGTGCCCCCCACCCTCGTGACCGCCTCTTTTGTTCCTTGGAGTAGGGTCCAAGTCTCCTGGATCACGTTCGGTGAGAAAATCACGTTCCCGAAGGTTTCATTCCGTTTGGACTCCGTTTGATATTCTGTTCCTTCGAAACACTGAAATAGGCAAAAAAAACAACAATTCTGGGCTAGGCCTCCGGTTAATAGGTTAGTGCCAAAAATAATATAAAAGTGGAAAATAAAGCCCAATATAGTCCAAAACAGTAGATAAAGTAGCATGGAGCAATCAAAAATTATAGATACGTTGGAGACGTATCAATATTCCTCAGAGAGTTTGGTCAGGGAAGGAGGTATCATACAAGCACTTGAAGGTCTTTGGTTGCAGGGCATTTGTGCATGTTCCAAGGGACGAGAGATCCAAGCTTGATAGCAAGACAAAGCAGTGCATCTACCTCAGCCAACCAAGTGAAGAGTTTGGCTACAGGTTGTGGGATCCAGCCAATAGAAAGATTGTGAGAAGCCGAGATGTGGTGTTCATTGAAGATGAAACAATAAAAGATATTGGGAAACCAGAGAAGCTAATGACCAACACACCTCAGGTTGACATGGATCCAATCCGTCCTCCTCTCGTGCATGACAATCATGGGGGAGATGATGACACTAAAGACAGTGGAGATGCAACTGATCAAGGCAGTACAAGTCAAAGTGGCGAGCAGCCATCAAGTGATGATGATGATGAAGTTGGTAATGATGATGCCAACAAAAATCCACCTGATTCACCACCAGTGCAGCAGCAAAGAAGAAGTGAAAGAGGTCACATTCCTTCTTCTAAATATCCACCACATCAATATGTGTTGATGACAGATGCAGGTGAGCCCTCATGCTATGAGGAGGCAATGTCTGATGAGAACAAGGAAGAATGGTCAGAAGCCATGCAGGATGAGATGAATTCCCTGTATGAGAATGATACCTTTGAGTTGGTGAAACTGCCAAAGGGCAAGAAAGCACTCAAGAACAAGTGGGTGTACAGAGTGAAGACTGAAGAAAACACCTCACATCCAAGGTACAAGGCCAGATTGGTCGCGAAAGGATTCATTCAGAAAAAGGGCATTGATTATAGTGAGATATTCTCTCCAGTGGTCAAGATGTCTTCGATCCGAGTTGTGCTTGGCATGGCTGCCACCATGGACTTGGAAATTGAACAACTTGATGTGAAGACAGCTTTCTTACATGGTGACCTAGAGGAGGAGATATACATGGAGCAGCCAGAGGGATTCATGGTTGCAGGCAAGGAGTACTTAGTTTGCAAATTGAAGAAGAGATTGTATGGCTTGAAGCAAGCTCCTCGGCAGTGGTACAAGAAGTTTGAGTCTTTTATGACTGGGCTTGGTTACCATAAAGCACAACCTGACCATTGTGTCTTTATGAAGAGGTACGCCAAGGGTGACTTCATTATTCTCTTGTTGTATGTTGATGATATGTTGATTGTTTAAAATGGCACAAAGAGGATTGCTCTCCTCAAGAAGGCATTGAGTAAATCATTTGCCATGAAGGATTTAGGACCAGCTAAGCAAATACTTGGCATGAAGATCTCCCGTGATAGATCAAAGAAGCTGCTTTGGATCTCACAGGAAAGATACATTGAGAAGGTACTTGAAAGGTTCAATATGAAAGATGCAAAATCCGTTATCTCTTCGCTTGCAGGCCATCACAAACTGAATTCAAAACAATGTCCTACAAGCAAGAAGGAAAAAGAAGAAATGAGGAAAGTACCTTACCAATCTGCTGTGGGCAGTTTGATGTATGCCATGGTATGCACTAGGTCTGACATTGCCTATGCAGTTGGGGTTGTTAGCCGGTTCATGACAAATCCAGGTAAAGCTCACTGGGAAGCAGTGAAGTGGATTCTTAGGTATCTTAAGGGTACTTCTACATCTTGTCTATGCTTTGAAAATGGTGATCCTGTATTGCAGGGCTATACAGATGCAGATTATGCAGGTGACAAGGATCGTAGGAAGTCCACATCCGGATACCTGATGACTTATGCAGGGGGAGCAGTGTCATGGCACTCAGATTGCAGAAATGTGTCTCTACATCAACTACAGAAGCTGAGTACATTGCAACAGTTGATGCTGGCAAGGAGGTTTTGTGGATGAAGAACTTCTTGCAAGAGCTCGGCATGAAGCAAGAGAAGTATGTTCTGTTTTGTGACAGTCAGAGTGCTATTCATCTTGCCAAGAATTCAAGCTATCACTCTTGAACCAAGCACATTGATGTGAGGTACCATTGGATTCGAGATGTTGTGAGTTCCAAGTTGCTGAAACTTGAGAAAATCCATACCGACGACAATGGTTCGGATATGATGACCAAGATATTACAAATGAGAAGCTACAAGCATGTTGCAAGGTAGCGGGCATGGTGGTGCCCCCCTCATGAGTCGGAGGGGGAGATTTGTTGGGATATCCTCCTCATGTGGGCTGTGAGGAGATGATTATTTGAGGCCTTTTTTAGGCAGCCCAAAGAGGTGCATAAGCCCACTACCCATTAGGGTTATGACCTAGGGTCATTTTGGACTTTGCACATGTGTGGATGGGGATGCTTTACCCTCCATCCAGCAGCCACCACCAAGAGTGACGAAAATCAGTTCATCCTCGAAGAGAGAAGAAGAGAGAAAACCAAGAGAGCAAGGGAAGAAGAGGAAGATTGAAGGAAGAAGCAAGGGAGCTCCTCCCCAAGGTTGTAATGATCCAGATCCACTACCTTGTCTCCTTCAAGCTTCAGTTCCACCATCTTTGGTGAGATTGTTCCAATCCCTAGTTCTTGAGCCCCAAATCTTGTTGTGTTCATCCAAGATTCAGAAATCTTGATGTATGAGATCCTCTAGTGCTGTCTAGAGAAGAACTTGTTGTATCCCACATTTGATAATAGTGGAAGAGGATTTGGGTGGCTTCGGCCCGTGGTTTTTCCCCTCAAGTTGAGGGGTTTTCCACGTAAAAATCTGGTGTCTCTTTGTTGATGCTTGGTGCTGTCCAGAAACTTACTCCTACCACAAGACACTAGGCTGAGGAGTGTCTTGCCTGCTTAGTAACATTTTCTGCCTCCATATATGCTGCTGCATATGTTTCCTTCCGTGCTAAGCAACGATCCTTGAATTAGTACATGATGTGGTGCTGGGATTACGTGTTTCCGCTGCAGTTTTCAGTTAACCACAAGTGCATTTGTGTGCTAATTCCCAACAACAACATGATATCTGGGGCCATTCCATCTTCTTTGTGCAAGTTGAGATTATTGTGGCTGTTAGATCTATCAAGAAATAACCTCAATGGATCAATTACCGATTGCCTAGTCAATGAGTCCAGCACAAACATAACAGATTTGAGCATCGTTAATCTAAGCTTCAGAAACAACAACCTCTCTGGTGAATTTCCTTCACTTCTCCAGAAATGTCCACAACTCATCTTTCTCGATCTCGGACATAATCAATTCTCTGGGGCTCTACCAACATGGATTAGGGAGAAGCTATCATCTTTGTCATTCTTACTACTGAGGTCCAATATGTTTTGTGGTCACATTCCACTCGAGCTTACGAAGCTTGTTGATCTTCAATATTTGGATCTTGCCTACAATAATATATCAGGGAGTATACCGAGATCTATTATCAATTGTACAGGCATGACATGAACAAGCGACAGCTTTGTTGATCTTCGGAATGCATTAATTACTCTAAAAGAGTATGATGCAAATCAAGCAGTTGACTATATTGAGAATTTCACAATACTCACGAAAGGTCAGGAGAGATTATATACAGGAGAAATCATATTCATGGTGAATCTTGATTTACCGTGTAATAGTCTTACCGGAGCGATACCCGAAGAAATCGGCACGCTTGTCGCATTGAAGAGCCTGAACCTTTCATGGAACAACTTCAACCAAACAATCCCTGAGAATATTGGCGCCTTAATGCAAGTGGAGTCACTCGACCTGTCACGCAATGATTTGTCTGGCGAAATTTTTCGCCTTCAAGCTTATCGGCTCTCACATCACTGAGTCGCCTGAACCTGTCTTTCAAAAATCTGAGAGGAAAGGTGCCATCTGGAAATCAACTTCAAACACTTGAAGACGAGGCATCTATTTATATTGGCAACCCTAGCCTCTGCGGTCCTCCTCTCTCTAAAAGTTGTTCGTCACAGCCCGATCCAATTCCAGGAGACAACCATGGAGATGCAAGCGACGACTTGGTTTCGTTTTTCGTCGCCATGGGATCTGGATATGTGATGGGTCTCTGGGTGGTCTTCTGTACCTTCTTGTTCAAGAGGAGATGGAGAGTTTCGTGGTACTCGCTCTGTGACAGCCTGTATGATTGAGTTTATGTGCATGTGGCTATTACCTGGAGTTCCTTGAGAGGTAAAATCAATGGGTAGAAGCTGATATGAGATGACCATCACTGGTTCTTGGTTTGCTCTCATGTAATTTAATAAATGCTTTTGAGATTTATCATGAATGTGTATTATATTGTACTAGAACTAGTCAGGATATGTATTCAAGGTGCATACCATGGACTGAGATTGGTATGCCGTTTTTCGTATTGTACTAGAACTAGCATTGGTTCTTGGTTTGATCTAGAAATGTAATTTGATATACTCTGGAGATTTATCATGAATGTATCAATTGATATTCCAGTGTATTGTACTGCAACGAGTCACACACATGTATGTATTCTAAGGTGCATTGTATTGGAGCTAGCCAAGCTCATGTATGAATTATAGGTGCATGTCATCAACTGAGGTTTGTATATAGTCATGCTCATGCTCATGTATGTGTTTTCTATGCACTTTCTGTTGACGGTGCTTTTATTTTTGTAACAATTTATGGTCCTTTTAAATGTGCTCTTACTCCATGGTAAATACTGATACCTCGGGCAAAACTCAAATGGCAGATGATGATAACACGGCAGGTGATGAAGCTGATTCTGATTTTGCTCTGACCTGGGAGATGCTTGATTCTGCAAGAGCAATAGTTGAGAAGAACCCAGACAACACTATGTGGAGAAAATTAAAGTCCTTCTTAGCTCTGGCTGAGGTCTCCATGGAAGGAGGTGGGCTCTGTTTTTGCATATAACCGTTAGATGTTTTTTATACTCATGCCCCCATATCCGATTTGCAGATGACATTGACTGCTTGCTTGATTACTATACTAAAAAGCTTCAGCTCTCTTGGATTATTCGATTGAGCCTGACCATTGTCGAATTGTCGAACTGTATCCTCCCTGTGGTAATGACTGTCAGTTATCTGCCTCTGCTTTATAGTAGTATAATAAAGCAACATATTTGCGACGCAAGTGCTGTTATGTATCCTTATCTTAGCACAGGTTCCTTAAGTGCACACGTTATTGCATATGTACAGGGAAAATGTGAGTTCAGATAATGCTTGTATCTTGTAGATATTCGATTTGTTAATTTCTTTAATTCAGTCCTAGAAATAATTTCTTGAACTCAGTCCTAGAAACTTCTGCATGTTGTGCGAGTTGGGGGTCCATGCTTGGAGGTGCGATCCAATATTCTACAACATTGTACAACGGCTATCTTACTATGCTAGTCACGTATGCAGAACCTGAAAAATGCTCTATAAGCTTTGTTGGTTGATAACATCTGCTTCTGAAGGAGGCTCTGAGAAATCTGCTCTAGAAAATGAGATAGAGTTCTTCTGTGGCATATGGCCGAACCAGAGAAGGTAATATAAACCAGATTGGATTCATGTTACCGGTCTTTCTTATGAACACAGTGCTCTATGAGAAAGAACATGTTTTCTTTTTGCTTGCTTATAAGGATTTTTTTGACATATATGAGTCTTTTTAAATCAGCTTGAAGAAGTGGAGCAAACGATGTCAACCCGAAAAGCGGGCATGTAATCCGCGAAACCGAGCCAAGCAGTGAACAAAAGGTGAAATGACTGCTTGGGGTGGAACTATGGTCAATGCTGGCTCGCTGAGAACGGCTCCGCTTTTGCCCCTGCTCTTCCGGAACAACAGTCCATATATTAGTAGTTTCCGGTTTTGAAATTCACGGCTGCTGGCGGCTGCGGTGGTTCCTCTCCGCCGTGGGCGTGCGGCGGTGGTGCGGCTCGGCCGATGGCGGTCCGGCGACCTGGTGGTGGTGGCCGGTGGTGCGCGTGATGGTGGTGCCTCCACTTGGCGGCTTTCTATGCCGGGAAGAAGGGGAGTGGCTTGGACAAAGGCGGCAGAGCCGACGGCGTGCCGGCTGCAGCGCGAAGGCGGGAACTTTACGGGCCTCGGAGATCCCGGCTGGGCCTGTGCGGCCACAAGCCCGGTGTGTTTCTGCCATTGCGTCCGGTCAGCTACCGTCTTCGGCGGTGGAGGTGGGGCCCTCCCACGTGCCGACGGTGCTGCTGCCCTAGTCCCGGCTCCTCTTCTTCATTGTGCAGACCATGCTTCATGATGCCGTGGTGAGACAGCGTTGGAAGCTTCGTGTCCGGTTGGCGCAGGGTGAGGGTCTGTTTGGTGGCGAACTCTGGAGTGCCTGAGTTGGAGGTTGGGATCGGGAGAAATCTCTGTTGGCTTAGCCTACATCGACGCGGAGGCGCTTGTGGGTGCCGCCAGACCTTCCTGGAGGGCGTCGGGGCTACCCTTCCTCTCTTCTCACCGTGTACCGGGGGAAACCTTTGGTAGCAGCGTCGTCTTCGTCGCGTCCCTTCTTGGAGGTGTTGGTTGGTACCAGTGCTTCGGAGGCTCGGAGCTTGGTGGATGATCTCCGGTGGTTGCAGCGGCCACGAGGCTTCTTCGTTTCTTTGTCGATCCACCATTGTCACTGTTTGTTTCTCTTGTATTTTCTCTTTCTTTTCTTTTGGGCGTGACTGTGCTGTTTCTACCCCAACACTTATCGTTGGATGTCTCGGTTGGTTGCTTTGTATATAAAGCGGGGGGAAATCATTTTTTGGTAAATTCAGACCCGATGATGCTTGAGGAAAGCAGGAAAAGATAATCAGCTCGGCATGAAGTTTGACAAAATGCAGCAAAACGAGTGAAAGAGAAATGAAATGAAATATATACAGCTTTGGCTCAATGAAAAAAAAAGGAATTTCAAATTTGAAAACTGAAAAATACTTTATCAGAGCCAAGTTTCGATCTTGGGGGCACAACGCTGAAGCCGAAAAAGCAGCAGCAGCAGCAGCAGCAATCAACAGCGGACGCCGTTCCTGAAGAAACTCAAGTTCCTTAAGGGACAGAACAGCGCTGGTTCAACATACAGAGTCTCTATTTGCAAAAGAAAAATAAATAAATCCGACCCCGCAGGTCAGATAGGCCTTATACCAAGTCCAGCCGGTTCGCAGGGAAGGAATGGATCACATACTAGGCGTGACCCACTTGTAAGAGAGTTCTGTTATGTGGTGTGCTATAAAGTAGCTGTACTTCTGTCCAGAGAGGCATCCGGTGGATCATTTGAAATGTTGAACCCTCAAAGGGGCATGCCTCTTTCTTCTTCTCCAAGTTGTAATACGGATCTGACTGGCTAGCTTCGGCTAGACGAAGGAAGGTCTTGTGTTGTTCTCGAGAGATACAAGAAGTAGGATAAAAACAATTGGTACTCTGAGTTTTGAGCCTTCCCTCTTTGCTTCATACGCGTGGAACAAGATATTGGGTCCTCGGGTAATTTTTTTTTGTTTCTTCATATGAGCCACAAAAGTGACAAATTGTATCATGTGCAAATTTTTAGTGGCATATTTGGAATAAAAAAAATCCAGTACCATTTGAATATACAGGTGCCCCCACATTTTTCTTGAATATACAGGTAAATCGACAGTGGTACACATATAATTTGCTCTTTGTAAGCTTTTGATTAATTATGTAAAAAAAGCTTTTGACTTATTAAAGCTTACTGAAAATAGGGGATTCCATAAAATTAGTACTCCCTCCATTTTTTATACAAGGCAATAAACCTATTTTACATGTACCAAGGTAAAAATGAATGTCGGTTTAAACCAATGTTGAAAGCCAGCTTTCTTCCTCGTTTGACTTGTAAATTAATGTGTCCAAATATGTTAACCTTGAGCTTCATTAGTTTTAGCAGGTGCTAGTTAGGCAAGAGAGATACGACGGATGGAACCCGAAGGCTCTGGCGACGCTCCGGGCGACCCGGCGGCTCCGCCGTCGCCCCAGCCCCCGTCCCCTCCCTTGGACCCTGGCCGCACGCCGGTGCCCTCCCCGCCCGCTCCGCCGTCGACTCCCCCCGCCGCCCCGTCGCGCGTGGTCTGGGCGGACCTCGCCGAGGCCGACGACCTCGCCGCCGAGCGCCCCGTCGTTTGCCGTGACCGCGTTCCCCCCAAGGCTCCTGCCCGGCCGCCTCGGTCTGATTCTGCCGATGGCCTTACTCCCAGGGGTGGGAGTTCGGCCGCCCGCGGGTCTGCCCGGCGCCGGCACCAGCCCTCGGGCGTGTTTCGGTCGGCGGCGGGGCAAGGTGCTCCCTTGGGCTCGGGGACTCGCCCTCGGGGGCGCCGCTCCGGAGGGTGGGGTGTCGCTGGTCGTGCCGACCGCGGCCTTGCCCGCTCTTTCTGGAGGGCCACTGCTCCGGCGTCGTCCTCCCCTGCTCTGGCCTGCGCTACGACGGCGTTCTCGGCGGAGCTCTCGTCGGTGGTGTTCCGGCGGTCCCTCTTTCGCCCTTTCATCTCGGCTTTCGGCGCCCCCCCCCCCGCCTCCTGGTGCCCAGCGCGGCCCGTCCTGGCCTCGCCGCCCCCGCCCTGCCCCGCCGGCGACCACCGTGGCGGCACGCGAGGAAACCCTCGCCCCTCGCCTGGTCTCCCCGGGCGTGTCCTACCAGGCCGCGCTCGTCTCGGGCCGTCCCGTGGGCCGCCTCCTTGGTGCCTCCCCGCGGGCCTCTGCTTCTGGGCCGCCGCGTGATGCTCGGGCCGTTAGCCACTGTGTGGGCCGGTCCACTGGACCATCCTCAACCTCCGCGGCCCAACTACGCCCCTGGGTGGGCCTTGGCCCGATCCGGCGCTCCATCTGGCCACCGCTAGGGTTCCCCCGCCAACTAGTCCCCAACCCAACGCCTCTCGCTCCCCCCGACGAAATCCCTCCCGCCGCCCCTAGCTCCCCCCTGCTCGTCGGCGCCACCGGTCCCCTCGCACCCTCCGCTCCTCCCTCGCCGGTCATGACCCGGGAGTGGGGCGATGGTGCGGGACGCCCCAAGCGCAAGGCTGACGATCGCCGCGCCCCCCATCGACCCTCTCCTGATGGTCTCCGGCGGGAGGCTGACCTCAGGCAGGAGCTCGACCCCCGCCCGGCTCGGCGCTCCCCGGCCTGCGACGCCCGCCGCTCTCCCCCCTCCCGCCTAGCCCGCCGGTCCCCTGCTCGGGACGACCGCCGCTCCCGGTCCCCGGCATGCCGCTCGCCCCCTCGAGCTGACTCGCGGGATCGCGGCCGGTCGCCGGCTTGGGGGGCGGGCTCGGCAGTCCTCCTAGCAGCGGTCCCCCTCCCCGTCGGGACCGATCCCCGTCTCCTCCCCGACAGCAGTCCCTCACCACCGCCATCACCGCCCCGGCCACCCGCCGCTACCAGCCCCCTCACTCTCAAGCTGCGTTCCCGCCGTTCAATGGGGGCAATGGGAACCGGGGGCGCCAGGGTGCCAAGAAGAAGAAGAAGGGTCCCCTGCGCCCCCCGGCACCCGCCTCCTCCGCCGGCGCGGCGGCTCCACCTCCGGGCTCCACCCCCGCCTCTGACGGTCCGCCGTGCTTAAATTGCAGCCTGACCGGGCACTTCCAGGTGGCATGCCCCAACCCTCCGACGTGCTACTTCTGTAAGGACGCCGGGCACCCCGCGATTCTCTGCCTGGACCGCCCGGTGACGGAGGAGATCATGATGTATGGTCACAGCATCGAGGACATGGGCTTCTTCCACATTGAGGTCCCGGAGATTCCCCCTCCCTTCCCCTCGCTCCTGGCTCTCGTGACTGTCGTGGGCGAGGGCGTCGCCATCCCGGAGCTGATCGAGGCCGAGCTCAACCACTTGTGCAGGTGCAAGTGGGACTGGCAGGTGACCTCCACCGCTGCCAACGCCTTCTCGGTGATCTTCCCCGACGCTCTGAGCATGGGATTCTGTACCCGCAGCAACAACATCACCTTGGCCCTCAACGGGATTGTGGTGAACATCTCAGAGCCGAGGTGGGATCCCAAGGCCGTGGCTGTTCTGGACACTGCTTGGCTCCTCATCGTCGGCCTGCCTGATGTGGCCCGGTCTGAGCGAGTCATTCGCAGTATGTCTAAGATCCTGGGAAAGGTGGTGGTGGTCGATGAGGTCTCTCTACGCAAGGAGGAGGAGGTCCGGGTCAAGGTGAAGTGCCTGGACTCCTCCAAGCTCCACGCCACGATTCGGGCCTTCTTCAACGACGACGGCTACGACCTCAAGATCTGCCCCGAGCCTCCGAACCACATCGGCCGCCCCCGATTCTCTGATGACAGCCACCTGGGGGGCAGCCCAGCTGACGCCGACGATTCCCACCGCTGACGGTCCCGCCACTCCCGCCTCAACGACCCTGAGGATGACGAGGACTTGTCGGAGCACTCCCGCTCCCCGTCCCGCGAGCCCGTCAACCCACCTTCGGGTCGTGGTGGTTCCGGCGCGGGACGCACCCGTGTGTCGGCCACTGACCTCGCGGTGGCTCTCCGCCTGGCCACCCCGCCGGTCGCGCCCTCTCCGCCTCCGTCGGCATTGGCTAGTGACATATGCAGTGTGGGCCTGCTCGTCGTGCCGCCTTCGTCGCTGCGCTCTCCCTCCGCCGACTCCGCACTCCGCCCCTCGCCATCGGGCCCGGACCCCCCGTCCCCCCTGGTTTGACCTCCCCGGTCCCCACGGGTGGCGGCAGGTGCGCTCCCATCGGCGCGCCGTCTCCGACCCTCCCACCCGCGGGGGACGCGGCTGATGACATCCTGGAGCTCATCGCCCCGCTCCCCTCGCCGGTGGCCTCCGACGTCCGCCTAGCACCGCCCGCTTCCCCGACCGCGGCGGTGGCCGTGGTCGTGACCATTCCGGCCTCCGCTCACCCTCCTCCGACGGTGGCGTACGCCAGGCGACCCCGCTCCACCTCGACGCTGGTGGCGGCGTCCCGCCGCAGCGCCCGCCTTTGTCCATCTCTGAGTGTGCAGAGCTTCGGGCGGCGGTCCGGAACCTCGAGTCAGGTGTGGATCCCGTCCTTCCTAGTTCTTCCAGTTGTTCCTTTTCCGCGCTTGAGGCCATTCCTCTTGGCCACCTCGCCAAGGTGGCCACTAACTCGGCCATCGTCTTCAGGGGGGAGGTTGGTCCCCCCTTAGAACATATCGCGGCCATTAGGGCTTGTGAGATCTTAGATGGCGAGCTGGCTGAGACTCGGGCGTGCTTGCTTCAGCCTCCCGAGGAATCGACCGCTACCCCCGCGGGTCGGGTTCCTCAGGTGGCCGACGGGGTGATCCATGGACGCACCCCCTCTCGCACTGCTGCTCTCCGCGCGCAAAGCGCCTCCCGTGTCTTGGGGTCAAGCAGCCCCCCGATGGGGGCTTAGATGCGGGCCCTTTTCTGGAACATCCGCGGCTTCGGCCATGATGGCCGTTGCCGCCAACTCATCGAGTACATGCAAGACAAACACATTGACATCATTGCCATCCAGGAAACCATGCGCACTGAGTTCTCCCTCCACGAGCTCGAATGTCTTAGTTCCCACCTCTTCTCTTGGCATTGGCTCCCTTCTAGTGGGACCACAGGCCATTCTGGTGGCATCCTTTTAGGGGTAAAGGATGCCACCTTTGAGGTGGGTGGCATGGACCGGGGTGAATTCTTCGTTAGTATGGAGATCTTCGAGCGTGCTCTTAACTTCAAATGGGAGGTCGGGATTGTTTATGGACAGGCGGACCACCGCCATTCCCCGGCCTTCCTAGCGGAGCTACATCTGAAGATCTCCAACTCCCTCCTCCCAGTTGTAGTGGGCGGAGACTTTAACCTCATCCGATCCCCGGATGAAAAGAATAATGATCGGATTAACCTCCCCCGGATGCAGTTATTCAATGACTGGATCACGGAGCTGGGTCTCCCTGAGCTAGATCGGACGGGTGCCAGGTTCACTTGGACAAACCGTTAGGTTGACCCGACCCAATCCGTCTTGGATCGCGTCCTAGTTTCCCTGGAGTGGGAATTATGTTGCCCCCTGGCCTCGCTTCATGCGATTACCCGGATTGGGTCTGACCATGTCCCTATCCTCCTCTCCACCGCTGACAAGCGCCCCCCCCCTCGCCGCATTTCCGATTCGAGCTTTTCTGGCTTAATCAGGCTGGCTTCCAGGAGGCGGTCGTCGCTCGCTGGATCTCCGCCCGCTCTTCCCCTCATCGTGCCATGTCCGCAGTCGACTCGTGGCACTTCTGTGCCTAGCTCGCCCGCCAATTCATGAAGGGTTGGGGTGCTAACCTTGGCCGGGACCTTAGAGAGCGCAAAAAGGCCCTCCTGCTGACTATCCAAGCCCTGGATGCCCGTGGCGACACATCCGGAATCTCCCGGATGAGTGGATGTTGCGATATGACCTTGAAGACCAGCTCTCAACCATTTACACGGATGAAGAGGCCTACTGGCGACTGCGTAGTACCCAACGGTGGGTGCTTCGGGGTGATGCCAACACCGCCTATTTCCAGGCGGTGGCGAACAGCCGGCGGCGTCGAAACTCCATCCACTGCCTATGGGATGGAGACACACCTCTCGTTCGCCCCTCGGCCATCCGTGCCCATGTAGACGGCTTCTATGAAGCCCTATTTACCCCCACCCCTCGGGGTGGGGCTAGTCTCGCCCCCGACATTTGGTCGGGTGCTCAATTGGTCTTTGTTGAGGCCAATGCAGCTTTAGTGGCCCCTTCGCCGAGGACGAGGTCCTCGCGGCTATTAAAGGGATGAACCCCTCCTCGGCCCCGGGTCCGGATGGCCTGCCCGTAACGTTCTTCAAAACGTTCTGGCCGACCATCAAGCTGGAGGTCATGGCCCTATTTGAGGAATTCTACTCGGGCGCTATGGATCTTGGGCGTCTCAACTATGGTATCGTGATCCTCATCCCCAAGGTCCCAGGCGCCTCCGACATCCGCCAGTTTCGTCCAATCATAGTGATTAATGTGATATTCCGGATCCTGGCCAAAGGGTACGCCAATAGGGTGACCCTGCTCACTGACGCGATTACCCATCCGAACCAATTCGCCTTCATACAAGGCAAATTTATTCTAGATGGGGTGCTGGTATTCCACGAAGTCCTCCACGAGGTCCGGATGAAACGCCATCGGGCAGTCTTTCTCAAGCTAGACTTCCACAAAGCGTACGACACGGTCCACTGGCCCTTCTTGCGGGAAGTGTTGCTTCGCAAGGGCTTTGACGACCGTTGGGTGACTCGTGTCATGCAGCTTGTCTCCTGTGGCCGGACCGCTGTGAACATCAACGGTGAAATTGGGCCCTACTTCCCCACCCTCTCTGGGGTCTGTCAGGGTGATCCGTTCTCGCCGTTCTTGTTCAACATGGTGGTTGATGCCCCGGCACCAATCCTTGATAAGGCCAAGGATGCTGGCCATATTCGCAGCATCGTCCCCCACCTTGTCGGAGGGGGAGGGGTCTCCCTCCCTCAATATGCGGATGATACCATAATAATGGTGGAGGGCTCCATCCAAGACATTGCTAACCTGAAGTTCCTCCTCCTGTGCTTCCAACAGATGTCGGGCCTAACCATCAACTTCGATAAGAGCGAAGTGATGGTGCTCGGGTTCCCCCCGGAGGAAGCACAGGCTATCGCGGACCGGCTAAATTGTCGGTTGGGTTCTTTCCCCACGACCTACCTGGGGATCCCCATTAGTGACTCGCGCCTCACCGTGGCGGATCTCCGCCCCACCGTGACCCGTATGCAACACCGCGTTGAGCCCTGGAAAGGGCGCTGGTTGTCGAAGGCTGCTCGCATGATCCTTATCAACTCTTCGCTTGCCAGCCTTCTTTGGTTCCTCGTGAGCTTCTATAGCCTCCATGAGACCCTGCATCAGGAGATCGCCAAATACCAATCCAGATTCTTCTGGGCTGGGGAGGGGGATAAGCAAAAGTACCATATGGTAAGCTGAAGGAAATATGCCCTAGAGGCAATAATAAAGTTATTATTTATTTCCTTGTATCATGATAAATGGTTATTATTCATGCTACAATTGTATTAACCGGAAACATAATACTTGTGTGAATACATAGACAAACTAAACGTCACTAGTATGCCTCTACTTGACTAGCTCGTTAATCGAAGATGGTTATGTTTCCTAAACCATAGACATGTGTTGTCATTTGATTAACGGGATCACATCATTAGGAGAATGATGTGATTGACATGACCCATTCCATTAGCTTAGCACCCGATCGTTTAGTATGTTGCTATTGCTTTCTTCATGACTTATACATGTTCCTATGACTATGAGATTATGCAACTCCCGTTTGTTGGAGGAACACTTTGTGTGCTACCAAACGTCACAATGTAACTGGGTGATTATAAAGGAGCTCTATAGGTGTCTCCAAAGGTACATGTTGGGTTGGCGCATTTCGAGATTAGGATTTGTCACTCCGATTGTCGGAGAGGTATCTCTGGGCCCTCTCGGTAATGCACATCACTTAAGCCTTGCAAGCATTGCAACTAATGAGTTAGTTGCGAGATGATGTATTACGGAACGAGTAAAGAGACTTGCCGGTAACGAGATTGAACTAGGTATTGAGATACCGACGATCGATCTCGGGCAAGTAACATACCGATGACAAAGGGAACAACGTATGTTGTTATGCGGTCTGACCGATAAAGATCTTCGTAGAATATGTAGGAGCCAATATGAGCATCCAGGTTCCGCTATTGGTTATTGACCGGAGACGTGTCTCGGTCATGTCTACATTGTTCTCGAACCCGTAGGGTCCGCACGCTTAAAGTTACGACGACAGTTTCATTATGAGTTTATATATTTTGATGTACCAAATGTTGTTCGGAGTCCCGGATTTGATCACGGATATGACGAAGAGTCTCGAAATGGTCGAGACATAAAGATCGATATATTGGACGGCTATATTCGGACACCGGAAGTGTTCCGGAGAAGTTTCGGATAAAACCGGAGTACCGGGGGGTTACCGGAACCCCACCGGGGGTTAATGGGCCTCATGGGCCCAAAGTGGAGAAGAGGAGGGGCGGCTAGGGCAGGCCGCACGCCCCCTCCCCCTCTAGTCCGAATTGGACAAGGAGGGGGGGCGGCGCCCCCCCTTTCCTTCCTCCCCTCTCTCCCTTCCTTCCCCCTCTCCTACTTAAACAAGGAAAAGGAGGGAGTCCTACTCCCGGTAGGAGTAGGACTCCTCCCTGCCGCGCCTCCTCCTGGCCGGCCGCCCCTCCCCCTTGCTCCTTTATATACGGCGGCAGGGGGGCACCTCTAGACACACAAGTTGATCTTCTTGATCGTTCTCTTAGCCGTGTGCGGTGCCCCCCTCCACCATAATCCTCGATAATATTGTAGCGGTGCTTAGGCGAAGCCCTGCGACGGTAGAACATCAAGATCGTCACCACGCCGTCGTGCTGACGGAACTCTTCCCCGACACTTTGCTGGATCGGAGTCCGGGGATCGTCATCGAGCTGAACGTGTGCTAGAACTCGGAGGTGCCGTAGTTTCGGTGCTTGGATCGGTCGGATCGTGAAGACGTACGACTACATCAACCGCGTTGATATAACGCTTCCGCTTTCGGTCTATGAGGGTACGTAGACAACACTCTCCCCTCTCGTTGCTATGCATCACCATGATCTTGCGTGTGCGTAGGAAATTTTTTGAAATTACTACGTTCCCCAACATAAGCTGGCCCGATATCTGCAAACCCAAGGACCAGGGAGGTCTTGGGATCTTGTCCTCCCGACGCATGAACATTGCCCTCCTGACCCGTTGGCTCTGGCACATTGCCAATGGCGATGGAGGTCTTTGGCTCACCATCATCCAGAACAAGTACCTTCGAGGACAGCCTCTTGCATTCTGTCAGCGCTTGGGCGGCTCCCAGTTTTGGCAGGCCGTCGTCCAGCTGCCACCTGTGCTTCGCATTGGCACATCCATCTCGGTTGGTACTAGGTCCTCGACCCTGTTCTAGTTTGATCGGTGGATTGGCGACACCCCCTGGCCGTGCGATTTCCGGAGCTCTTCGCCATTGCAGTTGACCCTTGTGTCTCGGTCGAGACGGCCCTTATTGACTTAGGGCGCCTCGCTTTCCGCCGCCCCTTTGGCCCACCTGAAGTTGCCGCTTGGGATGCCCTCCTTCAGGACATCACCCTCCTCCCTATGGACGGCGTCGACACCCCGGACGCCACCTCTTGGTGTCTGGAACCTTCCGGCTGCTTCTCCACCAAATCCCTCTACGCGGCCATCGCCCCCTCGACGGCCCCTGAGCCCTTTAGTTTGATTTGGGACATCGGCCTGCCCCTGAAGATCGGGATCTTCCTGTGGCAATGGATCCAAGGCCGCCTCCCGTCTGGCGTGGAGGTCCTTAAGCGTAATGGACCTGGGGATGGGATGTGCCCCTTGTGCGGCACGGTGGAGGATGCTAACCACATCTTCTTCTCGTGCTCCACGACTCAGTTCCTTTGGTCCTGTTTCTGCGAGAAGGTTGGGGGCCAGTGGTGCAACACCAACTTCCCTGACCTGCTTGCGGAAATTCACGCCTCCCTCCCCCCCCCCCTCGCTACCGCCATATTAGATGGCTTTGCGTTGGGGTCCTTGCCTGGACACTTTGGACCGTTCGCAATAAGCTTGTCATACAGAGGGTCCCTCTTTGACGTGCTACTGACGCATCTTTAAAATGTGTGGATACTTGCAGCTCTGGCGGCCGCTTAGCCGCCCACAGGAGCGGGATGTCATCAACAACCTCCTCGCCGACCTTCGATCGATGGCCTTCCGCTTGGCGCCTCCGCTTCCTCCGCCCCCCTAGAGCCCGACTAGATGCTCTGCCGCACCCCGCGTGTGCGTGCTTTTTTTGTTTCTTCAGGGCGTGTTGAGCCGTGCCCTCAGCATTAACCCTTTGACTACTTGTCTGTCTAGACCTTTGTGTGTGTGTGTGTGAACCTTGTTGGATGTTTGGCTTGGGCAGTTGCTTTATAATATAAAGCGGGGCGAAAGCCTTTTTCGGTAAATTAATGCAACGCATGCAAACCAACCTTCTCACCCCATCAATATTTACGTCGTTCAGTGTTAGTAGCATTATATAGCTGTGAATTATAATTTTGATACTAGTGGTATTGTATATAAAAATGGTGGGTGTACTTCCACCAATCCATGTTAATTGACGCACACTTAAGGGCTTTTCAGTTTCTAAGAGCATCTCCAACAGCCGCGCCAAACAAGCGCCGCGCCGCAAAATTGCCCACTTTAGCGCGCCGCAACCAGTATAGTGGCTCCAGCGGGCGCGCAAAAACAGCGCGTGCGGCATATCTAGTTCAGCGCACGGGTTGAAACTCAATCACACGCCGCTTATTTGCTGCGCCCGCTCACGTGCGCTGGACTCTCGCGCGCTCGCTCGCAACTCCACCCCCCATCCAGCCGCGGCGCCGCCGCCGCCCGCGCCACCCAACGACCGTTCCGGCGCTTCCCTGGCCTATCCCCGCGCCGTGGCGGCTTCCTCCGCCCCCTCTAGTCACCGCCGCCCCTCGCGCACGTCCGTCCTCCGATGAATAGCGCCCCGACGCTCGCTGTCGCTCGGCGCCCGCAAGGTGTTTGACAAAACGTCTGCAAGGTATGTGTTGCTCAAACTTCATGAATTTGGTGCATGTTGATTGTAGTTTTTATAGCATAGTATTGAACATTGTAGATGAGTTCGTCGTATGATTCTTCCAAAGAAGAATTTGATATGGAAGAGGAGGAGGATCTTGCAATGATCCTAGCTATGCACATCAATAAAAAACCGAAGCACGGTGGTTCGGTTATGGGTCAGCAGAAAATTTGGAGGGATAGGATCGATGCCCATAACAGATTGACGAGGCACTATTTCGTGGAGAATCCCACATACCCGGAGTCGTAATTTCGTCGCTGGTTTAGGATGAGCACCGAGTTGTTCATGCGCATTGCAGAGAAACGGAGTCGTAATTTCGTCGCTGGTTTAGGATGAGCACCGAGTTGTTCATGCGCATTGCAGAGAAACTAGCGAGCCATGACCAGTTTTTTCAGCAAAGGAGGAATGCTGCCGGAGAGCTCGGGCATAGCACCTTTCAGAAGGTGACAGCCGCTTTGCGTATGTTGGCATACGGTATCTCGGCTGATCTAGTTGATGATCACTTGGCTATGGGTGAGAGCCAAGCCATCATGTGTGTCAAGCGCTTCGCAGTCGGAATTGTGCAAGTGTTTGGCGAGGAGTATTTGAGATCTCTCAATGCTGAAGACGCCGCAAGGCTATTGGAGATGAACAAAGCTCGCGGCTTTCCTGGCATGCTTGGCTCAATAGATTGCATGCATTGGACTTGGTAGAATTGTCCAGAGGCATGGCATGGGCAATTCCACGGCCAAAAAAAGGGTTTCACTATAATCCTTGAAGCGGTGGCCGATCAAGAGACTTGGATTTGGCATGCATTCTTTGGAATGCCTGGATCTTTGAATGACATCAATGTTGTCAACCGGTCACCACTGATGAATAAGATTGCAAATGGTGAGTTGCCACCGGTGCAGTTTGTAGCAAATGGCCGTACATACAACTATCCAAAGTGGCAAACCTTCGTCAAGCCGTGGAAAAAGCCGGAAGGTAAGAAAAATCTTGATTTCCACAATGCTCAGGAGGCGGCTAGAAAAGATGTGGAGAGAGCTTTTGAGATTTTGCAAGCCCAATTTGCTATTGTGAGAGGACCGGCTAGATTTTGGGATCAAAAAATGCTTTGGTACGTCATGCACGCTTGTGTGATCATGCACAACATGATCATCGAGAATGAGCGTGGCCAAGATGTAGACTACTCACAGTATGAGCTCTTGGGACATACCATGCGAGTGCAACGGAGGGCTGAAAGGGTGGCCCGTTTTGTTGCCTCCTATCATGCCATTCGACGTCCCGCACCGCACCTTGTCACACTTTATCACATTTTATCTTAGAAAAATTTGGCCAAGTTAGGTGGGTATTTGATTTTTGACACATCTAAGGCAAGAATCTTTTTATAAGCAATAAGCCTCACATGTCAAAAACACAAAAAGTGTGGCAAGATTTTCTTAGGCAAGCGAAAGTGTGGCTAAGAATTTGGGCAACTCAAGTCAGGCATGTGAGGTAAAATTAATGTGGCAAAGATAATCACAATCTAAACAGGCCCTCAGTCTAACTTTGTGCATTCTAAATATACTAAATCTGACCAGGTTTCTTTTACCCTGTTTTTTTGACTTTTTTCAATCAGTGAAAAACCAACCAATAGGGGTGCGACACGTTATTTACTGGGGTTCTGATGAGGTACACATTAGGGTGCATCTAGAGATTTTCTTCAGGATTTTGTACCAAGTCAACCGGAGCGGTGGAGGTGGGCCTGCATGGCGGAGGGCATAGATGCGTGACGTGATTGATCTTTGCTGCTTTTTTTGCAGATGCATGCATGCAGCGGTGGATAGGCGGTGGAGTTTTTTTTTGCAGTTGCATGCATGCAGCGGCGAGTTTTTCATGATCACGTGCATGTATCGATCGTTTCCAGGCTTCTCTCGATGGCCGGCCGCTCAACGTAGGCAGTTGTATTCCTTTTTCCTTCTTCTTTTGTGTCGATTGCTGGATGTAGGCGATAGTAGATATTTCTAGATTGCCCAGTTAGAAACGTGCACGACTCAATCACCTTCGTTGTATGTCCCTATAAAAGGAGGTGTTTTCCTCTTTGATCGCACATCTCCCAAATCCCATCCATAGATGCCTGCGGTCGTCTCCTCCATGACTTCGCTGTTGGCCTGTCCCTCTACGAAGCCTCGACCGTCGGGCCCTCGTTTTCCCTCCCGGCGCTGGCCACTCCATCGCCCTTCCGACAGACGCATCTCCTCCGCCTCCGCTTTGCGTATGTGGGATCACATAACCACTGACCATATGGCTGGTTCCTCAAGTCGGGTACCAGATGCTCCGAACCTGCCATATCATGCTCGGCTATGGCGGGAACGAGATGATCGCCTGGGCCACCTCCCATGGTCCTCGGCAGCTCCAAATAAGAGGTGAGAAATCACGCGCACCTGCATGTGTTCGATATTGTGTGCAATGATAGTAGTGAATTCAACATGGAGGGCGGTGGAGCTTCTAGGTCTCGATCATCACGGACGTGAACATGACAGGCAGGACAGACGGCGTAGGAAAGGCGCGCGATCGAGAGACGGCCGCCTCTGGCATCACAAGACCTTGATGTCGCCATGGCAGTCAGACGCGTGATGCGTCCGGCAACGCGCCCTCACTCCCAAACAACTCGCAGCCGTTCTCCGACGACGACGCTTGCGGCTTGCCCCGCCGCCCTATGCAGCCCTCCCGCCGTCAGCGTGCGAGGTCGCTACGGCCCGGCTACCTTGCGCCCTCTCACCGTCTCTCTGGCCGCAGCCCGGCACCGCCTTCCAGCGCAGATGGGAGGCAGCCGCCTTGAGCTCGCGCCAGCCCTGCTGCAAGTCAGCCGTGGACGAGGTCGACCTGCACAGACGGGAGACAGCGCAGAGTGCTGGCCGCGCTCGCCGCCGCGGCGATGGGCATGGCCAGGCCAATACGATGATGGACGAGATGGTCTACAGCATGAACAACAAGAAAGCGCACTACGGCACCCTCGCGGCGGCGCAGCCTTGCCAAAACCCCTGTGCCCCAGGCCGTATCTCTGGCTACTCCTCCAGCGGTTCCGTCGTCGCCGTCGCCCGAAGCCTAGCTAACTTCGCCCTGGGCACAGAAAGCGGTGGCAGCATCAGGGTGTCGGCTGCCTATATATTGCGGCATCTGCAGGCTCCGGCCCTCCCACGGACTGATGTGCACTGAATATGTCGTCCTGATGGCACATATGTTCGACACTGTCGGTTTCAGTTATGCTTATGCGATATTTGCCCCGCGATGGAGCCAGTCGAACATATGTTGCTTTCACTGCAGGGCCGGGTCGAGCTGTGGAATGCCCTGGGGCTACTCACTAAAGCACTATACTCCTCCTACTCATTGTCTTTGTTTCCTTCGAGGTTTAGGACAGTTCGTAATACGCGTTTTCGATAGTATGCACATCTCCAAAACGGTATCCTGCATGAGCATTGCAGAGGTGTGGACCAAAGACCTTGTCATGAAGGGCTTGACATATTCCTCAAAAAAAAAGGTGTGAGTTGGGTGCTTCAGATTATCTCGTGTTTTCAAGGCCTCAAAACAATGATCCATGCAGCCCATCATTTTTTATCTGACATAGTAAGTGTCTGACTTTGCAATAGTGTCCTTTTCTCAACAAAAAAAAAATGCAAGTGTCCTAGAAATTAGATAGATTTTATTTTCATGTCTGCAACTTACTTTGATAAGGTTCATCGATCTGCTAATACAAACGTCCATGGCTGGGACAAATTAGGTGGTTGTGTGTCAAGTCTCAGTGTGTTATGGGATGCAGTTCCACTGTGTGGTGAGCCAACTTTCCACTGATTGTAAGTATATATATAGTTTCTTAATATATAAAGCGTTTTTTCATTTATTGTAAAAATATATTTTTTAAATATAAATCCCCATTGCATCAAAAAAGGAAAACACAAATTGTGAGCTTGCTGTTGTTATCCCCTGTTTTTTGTGAATAATGTTGTGTATACAGTTTTACTTTGGAAAATTTGTGGTTGTGTGGCCATGTAGATACTCCTGTTACTTTTTCTGTTCCATGTGATACGACTACTTGAGATGTTTTAATGAGTCAGGGAACATATAAAACACATGCAGCGTGGAATATGAAACTATACATAAACCACCAACGACGCGCGACGAGAATTGGCGGTCTATATCCATGCACTTAATTTCATCTTTAATTCCACATCCTTATCACTAGTAGAAAAGGGGGGCTATGGTCCATGCCGGGTAAGCCCATTAGTCCCGGTTCAGTTCAGAACCGGGACCAATGGTCCCGCTTCATGAGCCCAGGGGGCCGGCCGGGCCACGTGGGCCATTGGTCCCGGTTCATTTGGACCTTTTGGTCCCGGTTGGTGGGATGAACCGGGACCAATGGGCCTCGCTCCTGGCCCACAACCATTGGTCCCGGTTCGTGCCTCAAATCGGGACTAAAGATTAGACCTTTAGTCCCGGTTTGAGGCACGAACCGGGACTAATGGGGTTGATACCTTTAGTCCCGGTTCGTGTCACGAACCGGTACTAAAGGTCCCATTTTCAAACTCTACCCCCCCTGATCGCCTTTTCAGTTTTTTAAAAAATAGAAGAAAATGATGGAAATGTCAAAAAATAAAAGAAAATAAGTTTCCCATGTGATATGTGGTCTAGTTGTTGGGAAAATTTGCAAATGTGAATCTTGACTTTATTTGCAAAATCTCTCTGAAATTTGTAAAAATGTGCATAACTTTTGCATACTAACTCGGATGAAAAAGTTTTTTATATGAAAAATCATCTACTCGAAAAGTTACATCCGAATTTAACGGGGGAACCCCGTTAAACATTTTCAAAATCCTCAAAAACCAAACAGAAAAAAGTTACGGGGCTTTTAAGATCTAGAGTGGAAAAAATCAAAAAAAAATTCAAACAGTGGGCAAACTGTGGTCAAACAATGGTCAAAATAATTATTCTAGAATATTAGTGTTACTAAATAATTATTTCAGTTATTTCAATTTTGGTCAAATCTGGTCAAACTGTGGTCAAATCTGGTCAAACTGTGGTCAAACAATGGTTAACTAATTATTCAAAAAATATTAGTGTTACTAAATAATTATTGTTTTTTAAAACAATAGTTTCGAACTAAAACAGTGAAATGTGTCACTTCATGCTCAAGCAAAATTCCTGAAGGTTAATAGGATTGACATCTTACTATTGTCAGGAAAACAACAAGTGCAGACTTGGAGCGTGGGAGAATAGAACCCGGAAGTTAAGCGTGCTCAGGCTGGGGGAGTGGGAGGATGGGTGACCGTTCGGGAAGTTAGATGATTTGAAATGATGAGGGGTGGTGATTACAGATTAGAGGTTAAAATAATTCAGAAATTTGAAAATAAAAAAAATCAAATTTTTTTTAAAAAAAATTCATAAAATTTTCTTTAGTCCCGGTTGGTAACAAGGTGGAGCTCCACGTGGCCGCGACCTTTAGTCCCGGTTCATGAACCGGGACTAAAGGGTCGGTACAATAGGCCCCTTTTCTACTAGTGTTATAATTATTTAAAGTGCAGAATCCCATTTAGGGACTTCCAGTATTTTCTCTTTCATCGGTAACTTCCACCTGAATCCGTTCCCAATGGAAGGTGTGTGATACATACTACATCCCTTTTTGCATAACCTATTTTTGAAAATATGCGTCGCTTATCTACCATTGATGACTCTAACTTCATATCAGCTGGTTGACTTCCTCAGAACAGTGCACTATATCACAAAGGAATGCCTTATCTACCATTGTTGCTCTGCTTATTCATCTACAATGAGATGCTCTTCATGAAAGACATAGCGTGGGCTGCAACCTTTCCAGTTTCTTCCGGTTCTGCACTACTTACAAGATCAGTGTTTTCTTCTTATTTTGTCTTACATGAATGAAATGATCAGTCTATATTGTGAACATGATCATTGTAATTTTTTGTTTGTTATTCATGCTGGTCTAAGGAGGGAAATGTCTAATTTTATAGCATTGATCAGGTTTTTTCTTCGCAATACTATACTAAAATATAAATCAATGGTGAATGCATATCCCCATATTGTTTTAAAATAAAGAGACCCATGTCATAATCAATGAAACAAAAAGCGCGCTATTTCACCGTTATAGTGTCGCTATAACGTATTTGGAAGGGGCACACCATATTTAGCAAATTTGCTCGATATAGCGCTAATCATGTTAAACATAATTACATTATGTTATAGCACTGTAGTGTGCACGGTGCACCCAACAGCATTACATTGCAGACTGTAGCACATCAGACCCCCCAGGGGGGGGGGGGGCGTCTCTGGACTGGCAAGGGCTGTGGCTTCTTCATCAAGTATTCAATGTTGCAAAAGAAACTTATTTAGTGTTCAAGATTTTGCATGAATCTTACAATGACAACTCAACATGGCCTGTCAACATGCGACTTTTCAGCAAAATGAATTCACAAGACAAATCAAAGCTCGAACAATAATCTATGACAAATTTTCAAATACCATACCATTACGCATGTATCCACAGCAATCACACACCATTGACTCGATAGTGACATACCCTGGTGTCAAAGTGCACAGAACCGGGTGCAAGAATTTGCACAGGCGCTCTACCATTTCATCACCAACACCAATCTAGCAAGTGGTCGTAAAACGATGAAATGATTTACCACAACGACACAAATTTAGCATGCAAGCTCTAATTGTGTTCCCCCTTGTATAAAATGTAGCAACTGTTTTATTCAATAAACTTTTCCAGTGTCCACATATAACAACTTAATTTTCATACATACATTATAATGTAGAAAACAAGCAACAACTAAGCCATTAGTTGTACAATTAACAAATAAACTTTTCCGGCGTCCATATATAAGAACTTAATGTTCATACATGAGTACATCATAGTGTAAAAAACAAGCAACAGCTGAGCCATTAGATGCAAAATTAGCAAATAAACTTTTCCATCACCACATAAAGAACTTTCATATTATGTTTCAACAGGCGCGGCGTGTCGCCGCGCGAGCATGCTAGTCAATTAATATGGATTAGAGGGATTATTAAAAGATCTTGATTTCCTTCGGTGGGTCACTTGTAAGAGTCACTGGGTCGCCGGCTCTGCCCACTCCTACCTCGCCGGCGACCGCCGCCAGCGGGTAGTGGGGGCGGAGGACCCAAGGCGGCGGTCAAGCCCGGTAGGTGTGCGGCGGAGGAGGATGGCGGCGCTGGAACGGATCGGCGTCGCGCGCGGGGGCAGTTCGTACTTGTACACAGGAGTCTTCGAGGTCACCTCGTCACCGACGACATCGCCCTCGAGGTCACAAGGTCCTCTCCGTCCTCCACCATTCCTTTGTTGGCAAGCAGTAGCCTCACTCTCTAGCCGTGTTTCCGGTGGACGCACACACGCACGCAAGCTGCTCGAACAAATGGACACAAGAGAAAACAGAGGAGGAGCAGAGCAGCACACAGGTTAGTTCTCCAGGCAACGAACACCCACAGTTTTTTCGCTCAGTTCACAACGGATGCAGACTTTCCTTTCTGTGTGAGTTACATAAATTTACGCCGATGGATGGGGATTCATCATTTAGTCACATAATTGGCTTCCCCATTCGCCCCAAGCTCCCAAAGCTGGAACTTCTTTCTGGTCAAACTTAATTTGGACCTTAGTAGTGGGATTCATCATTCACATCCCAAATACTATTATAGGAGCCAAGTACTCGTGGAAAAGCTGCACCCAGCTTCACATTGCTGACCAGTGGCTTTGAATTCCAAGCCCCAGAGTCCTTGTTAGTGTGCCACCAGAGCTAACATAAACATCAACACCAGAGCTAACTTGTTAGTGACCAATGGAATCCATCAGGTGTTTTTATATAAGAGCACACATCAACATCGTACATATACATTGCAGAATTCCTAGAATATTTACAACCAGGATTGCTAGTAACCAAAGCATAGTGCATATTTTTCTTCATTATTATGAACAAACTGCTCTGATTAATTATATGCAACTTCACTGTCCAGTTGCTTTAATCAAATCCCGAGCCTGCAAGCCCTGGTTGGTGTGCACTGCTACCTCAAATCCCAAAACGGACAAGAGAGAAACTCCATGAGCATGGATACAAGCCTGCAACCCCTCATTGGTCTGCTCCCTCAACTTCACTCTCCGGCTGCTTTAATTAAACAGCAACCAGCGACTTTTATCTTGGCAGGCAACACCAAGAGTTTGATTACATATATGTCATGTATGTATACCATGGGGTATCCTACACCAAGAAGAACACATACTCATGGCAAAAGCACCCATGGACACGCTTCAACTAGCCTGCATCCAGATAGCCATAGCCTTGCTCTTGCTTACTCAAGCCAAGAGCACCACAGAGGACACATCTGCCCTGCATCCAAACGCTACAATCACCAGTTGTATTGCTGGCGAGAGGTCTTCCCTTCTCGCCTTCAGGGCAGGTCTATCAGACCCTACCAACCTCCTTCCATCATGGAAGGGTGATGACTGCTGCCGATGGAAGGGCGTCTACTGCAGCAACAGAACCCGCCATGTTGTCAGGCTCGATCTCCGAGGCCCAGATTACAGAAATGGCAATCAGAGCAGGCAGGTACTAGCAGGCAACATAAGCTCCTCGTTGCTTGGTTTACATCATCTTCGGTATCTCGACCTCAGCCAGAACAGGTTCGACAAGAAACAAATACCGGAGTTCATCGGTTCTCTCCATCAGCTGAGATATCTCGACCTATCATGGTCACAGTTCACTGGAAGGATACCACCGCATCTGGGTAATCTCTCCAACTTACAGTACCTAAATCTTGACACCAACTCATACGTGAGTGTTGATTCTTCTTTCCATAGTGGCACATATTCCACCAATATCACCTGGTTGTCACGGTTAACTTCCCTTGAGCACCTGGATATGACTGGGGTGAACCTCAGTACAATTGTTCACTGGCTTCCGGTGGTGAACATGCTTTCAATTCTGAAAGTTCTTCTTCTTTCCGATTGCCATCTTAGAAGTAGCCCTGGTTCTCTTCTGCTCTCAAACCTGACATCTCTTGAAACACTTGACCTCTCCGAAAACAAGTTACATAAGCATGGCACACCCAACTGGTTTTGGGATTTAACTAGCCTCAAGTATCTAGACATCTCGTTCAATGCTTTCTATGGCCCGTTTCCAGATGAGATAGGTAATATGACCTCCATTGTGGAGCTTAATTTAGGAGAAAATAACCTTGTGGGCATGATACCATCCAATTTGAAGAACCTATGTAATTTGGAGAGACTATATTGTTACTCGAACAATATCGACGGGAGTATAACAGAATTATTCAACCGATTACCCAGTTGTTCAAAGAATAAACTACAGAAGTTGTTTTTACCGTACAACAATCTGACTGGAAGCCTGCCAACTACACTAGTAGAGCCCTTGAGAAACCTGAGCTGGCTGGATCTTTCTGAGAACAAACTCACTGGTCATGTCCCGGTGTGGATAGGAGAGCTCAAACAGCTAACGAGGTTGGTGCTTAACTCTAATAACCTGGATGGGGTCATGCATGAAAGCCATTTATCACGTCTAGCTATGTTGAAGGAGTTGACATTGTCAGACAACTCCATTGCCATCACAGTGAGTCCAACTTGGGTTCCCCCTTCCAGTCTAACAATGATTCAACTTGGGTCATGCCATCTAGGGCCTAAATTTCCAACATGGCTTAGATGGCAAAAGAACTTGCAGAATCTTGATATATCAAACACAAGCATAAACGATATAATACCGGATTGGTTTTGGACAGCAGCTTCCTCAGTAGAGTCTCTGAATATCCGAAATAATCAGATTACAGGATTCCTACCATCAACAATGGAATTTATGAGAGCAGAAGAAATGGATTTCAGTTCTAACCAGCTTGGTGGTCCAATACCTAAGCTTCCCATCACTCTAACCGACCTGGATCTCAGTCGGAACAATCTAGTTGGGCCACTACCATTAGACTTTGGAGCGCCAGGGCTTGAAACACTTATTCTGTATAACAACATGATCTCTGGGGCCATTCCATCTTCTTTGTGCAAATTGCGATCATTGCAGTTATTAGATCTATCAAGAAATAACCTCAATGGATCAGTTTCCGATTGCCTAGTCAATGAGTCCAGCACAAACATGACAGATCTGAGCATCGTTAATCTAAGCTTCAGAAACAACAACCTCTCTGGTGAATTTCCTTCACTTCTTCAGAAATGTCCACGACTCATCTTTCTTGATCTCGGACATAATCAATTCTCTGGGGCTTTACCGTCATGGATTGGGGAGAAGCTATCATCCCTGTCATTCTTACGACTGAGATCCAATATGTTTTGTGGTCACATTCCAGTCGAGCTTACGAAGCTTGTTGATCTTCAGTATTTGGACCTTGCCTACAATAATATATCAGGGAGCATACCGAGATCTATTATTACTTGGACAGGCATGACACAAACAAGCGACAACTTTTTTGATCTTGAGCATGCGTTAACTTCTGGAAGTGAGGATGGTGAGAGTCAACCAGTTGGCTATGCTGAGAATTTCACGATACTCACGAAAGGTCAAGAGAGATTCTATACAGGAGAAATCATATATATGGTGAATCTTGATTTATCCTGTAATAGTCTTACCGGAGAGATTCCTGAAGAAATCAGCACTCTTATGGAATTGAAAAACCTGAACTTATCATGGAACAACTTCAATGGAAAAATCCCTGAGAATGTTGGTGCCTTAATGAAAGTGGAGTCACTCGACCTATCACACAATGATTTGTCTGGTGAAATCCCTTCAAGCTTATCGGCTCTCACGTCATTGAGTCGCCTGAACCTGTCCTACAACAATCTGAGAGGAAAGATACCAACTGGAAATCAACTGCAAACACTCGAAGACCCAGCATCTATTTATATTGGCAACCCTGGCCTTTGTGGTCCTCCTCTCTCTGTAAATTGTTCGTCACAGCCCGAGCCAATTCCAGGAGAAAACCACGGAGATGCAAGCGGCGACTTGGTTTCGTTTTTCCTCGCCATGGGCTCTGGATATGTGATGGGTCTCTGGGTGGTCTTCTGTACCTTCTTATTCAAGAAGAGATGGAGAGTTTCGTGGTACTCGCTCTGTGACAGCCTGTATGATTGGGTTTATGTGCAAGTGGCTGTTACCTGGACTTCCTTCAGAGGTAAAGTTAATGCATAGAAGCTGAGATGAGAGGACCATCACTGGTTCTTGGTTTGCTCTCATGTAATTCAATAAATGCTTTTGAGATTTGTCACGAATGTATCAATCAATGTTCAGGTATTGTACTAGAACTAGTCAGGATATGTATTCAAGGTGCATTCAATCGACTGGGGTTGGTATGCTGTTTTTCGTATTGTACTAGAACCAGCACTTGTGGTTCTTGGTTTGGTATAGACATGTAATTTCATATACTCTGGAGATTTATCATGAATGTATCAATTGATATTCCAGTGTATCGTACTGGAACAAGTCACGCACATGCATGTATTCTGGGTGCATTGTATTGGAACTAAACATGCACATGTATGAATTCTAGGGGCATGCCATTGACCGACGCTTGTATATAATTATATATGATGCGTTTTGTATGTGCTTTCTGTTGTTGGTCCTTTTCTTTTTGTAATAGTTTATGGTTCTTTTCAATGTGCTTTTACCCCATGGTAAATATTAATACCTCGGGCAAAACTCAAATGGCAAAGATAAGGAGGATGAAACTGGTGATGGCAAGGATGATGATAACATGGCAGGTGATGGAGCTGATTCTGATTTTGTTCTGGCCTGCAAGATGTTCAATTCTGCAAGACCAATAGTTGAGAAGAACCCAGACAACACTATGGAGAGAAAATCTAAGTCTTTGCTCTAGCTGAGGTCTCCATGTAAGAGGTGGTCTCCGTTTTGTTTGTTTTGTCCTGCATGTAACCGTTGGATCTTGGATGGTTTTTACAGATGGCATAGACTGCTCGATTGATTACTGCTTCAAAGGTTCAGCTCTCTTGGATTATTCGATTGAGCCTGACCATTGTCGATTTGTCGAACTGTGTCCTCCCTGTGGTAATGACTGTCAGTTGTGTGCCTCTGCTTTATAGTAGTATAACAAAGCAACATATTTGCAACCCAAGCGCTGTTGTGTATCCTTATCTTAGCGCAGGTTCCTTCACTTGCACAAGTGCACATGCTATTGCATATGCACATGGAAAATGTGAGTTCAGATAATGCTTGTATCTTGTATATATTGGCTTTGTTAATCTGTTTATTAACTCAGTCCCATAAATAGCTCCTCTAATTCAGTCCTAGAAACGTGTGCATATTGTGCGAATTGGGGTACATGCTTGGAGGTGCGATCCAATATTGTGTAACGGCTATCTCACTATGCGAGTCACGTATGCAGAACCTGAAAATTGCTGTGGAAGCTTTGTTAATGATGCATCTGCTTCTGTAGAAAATGTGAGTTCAGATAATGCTTGGGGTGGATGCTGGCTCGCTGAGGACGGCTCTGCTTTTACTCCTGCTCTTACCGAACAACACTCCGTATACTAATAGTAGTTTCCAGTGTTTGAGGAAAGCAAGAAAAGATGATCAGCTGGGCATGAGATTGACAAAATGCAGCAAAACGAGTGAAGAAAAACAGTACTCCCTCTGTTCATTTTTGTAAGACGTTTTAGACAGCTGAAATTGAACTGTTTTAGGTGTTGTTTTATAAATGTCTAAAACGTCTTACAAAGGTGAACGGAGGGAGTAATGTATACAGATTTGGCTCGATGAAACAAAAAAAAAGGAATTTTCAAATTGGAAAAAAGAAAATGAAATATCAGAGCCAAGTTTCGATCTTGGGACCTGTGGGTTATGGGCCCACCACGCTTCCGCTGCGCCACTCTGATTGGTGTTGTGCTGGTTCTGAAACTTAGCTTTGTATAGGTTGCTCGGTCTATTCCTGAAGGAATGAAAATGGAAGGTGGCCTGGCACGGCCCAAGCCTGACGGCGGCCCGGCCTGATACAAAGCCGCGGCCCAACCCGGCCCAAGTCCCCTTCCTCTGGACCAAGAGTTTCGCGGCTTTCCACCCTCGCAATGCAATCGCCTTATCCTCCTCCTCCTCGCCGCAAAACCAACGACCAGTCACTCACGCACGCACGCACGCACGCACGCGCGCGAAATCCGCCGCCGGCGGCTCCCCAGATGCGCGCCCCTCCCCTGCTGGCGCCGCCCACGCCGCAGCCGGCGCGTCCTCCTCACCGTCCACCGCACACGAAGGACGGTAGTCGCCCCCTGTTCTTCTCGCCGAGAAGGCGGCCGCTTGTCGCCGTCGTGCGGTCCAAGGGCAGGGAGGACGCCAGCTTCACCGATCGCATCCTCGACTACATCGAGGGTAATGTCCAAAACCTCTGCCCGTTACTGCGCGTTTCTTCCCGCATCTCCAGATTTATTATGTCATAAGCTCTAGAACCAATGTTGAGAATGCAAATATTGGTCGCCTGAAAAGTGGGTATGTACATGTGTTTTTTTAAACAAGGCAACTTAAGAAGAAGAGAGTTATCCGGTTAATTAGCGGAAAACCGGGCGAAAATCGTCACAGCCTAGGGAATCAGGCACACAAAAGCTACAGCACAACACTGCTGCGAAGAATATACATCGACCGGTGAGGTTGCACAATTGGTGTCATCATCTTCACTTCTCTGGTTCTCCCTGAGCAAGCGACCGCAATTTCTCTGCAAACGTCCGTCGACAAAGCCCACACCGCAGAGGCTGTGAGAAACCACATGAATCCATGCCAAACAACCGGCCACACTCATCGCCGACTGTGCATCTCCAATTTGACGGCGAGATCTGAAGGAGAAATATGCAAGGATGGGCTGCAAAAGATCACCGAACGGACAACTTATCACCTGTCATCATCACCAACCGAGCTTCGACGGTGCAGCCTCGACTGCACATCAGTGAACAAACTGAGATAATCCAGCGGACACATCAAAGGGCCGACTATCACAACCATTGCCGCTATCTCGACATTGCTCACCACCGTCATCATTGCCGCGCCCGCCCTGACGACCATCACCATCCTCACACCATCCATCGGCCCCTCCAAATGATAACAATTGCGAGATCGACACCCCCAAGGGGTGCATGATGCAAAAACACCACCACCAATTCCGCTCCGGGGAAATCTAAGGTTTTCGCCTTGTGGTTGTCTGGTTGGAACGGTGAGCACCATACCTTGGTGACATCTTCAAGAAAACGGAGCACTCGAGGCCGTTGCCACTCCCCCTCGGGGTTGTCTGGGAGGAAGGATAAGCACCACATCTTTTTCTAGAACGTAGGCTCGCGAAGAGCCCGGCTTTGAATTAACATAGCCATCAACCAGCCAGGAATTATAAGACATGATTCAAACAATAACGGCCATACTGGTACAACTGGGGACACCGGAAAGCAAACATCAACTACAGCCTCCACAAGCAACTAATGAAAGGAAAATGAAGATTATAGCTTGCACACGCTAAGCACTCCACACTAGGATCAAAGAAATCAAGGTCGGAGCAGCAAGGCAGGACATAGCCGACCGTCGAAGGTGGACAGTGCACCAGGTAGCACATAGGGAAGGAGGGGACACAATATCTTCCTTCTCTATCACCAAAGGGGGACCCTACCCCCTCGCCTTGGATCGAAAGATGCCGCACCGTCGGCATTCGGGCTAGAAGAATGCCCCCTCACATCGCATGGTGGACAATGGGCGACCACCTAGATCCGGGCTAAACCTAGCCAGCAGCACCGCCGCTGTCCACGCCCAACTAGTTGGAGAAGGAGAGCTTTCGGAATCCAGACGCCGAAGACGAGGCAGCAGGGCACCGAGCAAAGACAAAGAGAGGCAAGGTGGATAGAGCATCGACGACATTGGTAACGAGGTGACTTCAACTTCTGTTAGGCCACTATCGTCGGGAAGGGGATCCCTACCCCCTTTCGTCAGGATTGAAAACGCCGTGCCACCGTGACCGAGTGACGTCCACCGCCACCGGAGAGCACCAACCTCTAGATCCTTGATGATGCCTTCAAGAAGAAAGCGATGCCTAAGTGCGTCTCCGTTGCCTACCCTGACCATTAGCTAAAGGCGGAGCTTTCACTCGATGTTGCCTTGCTCTCCACCCACCCGAGCCTCGAGACTAGCTGGACCACTAAGCTCCCCTCCCCAACCGTTTACAACTATCTGCTATGCCTAGCCCAGGCCCATCAGCTCCATAGGGCCCGCAAAATCTACAACTAGAGAAAGATCTCCTAGATCCAGGCTCATCGGAGCCTGTTGCCCTGCTTCCTCGACGCTCATGACCAGCCGTAGCCAAACCAGTAGGACGTCGTGCCCCACCACAAGGGAGTTGTCGCACCGCGAAGAGCTTCATCGTCGATGAAAACAAGGCCTCACCGAGGAAGCCACTGCAAGCATCCACTCCAGGCCTGTGTCGCTAGAACCATGTCGATGTAGAGCAGCCCTGCCAGTGCTGATGCATGGGCTTTGCCCGGCAACGCTTGCTGTCGGTGATGAGGTAGAGATGGGAGGTGGTAGGGGGCGAGAATGCAGGTTTGGGGCTCCCCCGTGATGCTCGGAGAGCAGTATCGAAGCGAGAGGGAGTAGTCTTTCACTTGTACACGCATTGGTTACATGTTTGGATTGTGTTTTAGAGACATAGATGATGCAATGATCACTAAGAATCAACTTTTTATACTTGATATGTAATGGCTGTTGGGAATATGTTTGTAGCCTACCCCTATTTTTCTGCACTTTTCTGTGGTGCCGCTCCCAATTGCATACGTGAGGCTAAGGGGTAGAGACATTCTTATATTGCATTTCAAAAGAGCCATCTCTTATATAGAGAAGATTCTCAAATTTAAACTAGTTTCGAAATAGAGTCCAGATTAAACTACCAATCACGTTATAGTTCATATGTGGAAGGATTCTATCTTTGTAGTCACACCTGTGAGCAATCATCATAATCATGTCTAAATTCCACTAGTCATGTATGTCGCCCCCCCCCCCCCTCCCCCCCCTATAAATCAATTTCATGCACAAATACATGTATGATTGCACAGATACATGTATTATTCCATAATGAGGTAAGCCGAATATTAAATTTTGTTGGATCGAGTCTATTCGTGCAAGTTTGGTGCTATTGACTGTCAGGTTGTATTCTCTGAAACCTTTTTGTACAGGTGGTCCAAAGTTGAGGAAGTGGTATGGAGCACCCGATTTGCTTCCCAAGGATGGGGGTGCCGAGGGCGAGGAGGATGAGTCTTCAGGTGTATAGAGAAAAAAAATCCATAAATGTAATACCATCTTGTTGTCATTATCTCTTATTTGTTGGCATGTTTGGGGATGAGAATAGATATCGAGGAGCCTCGAGATGCCGTGCTAGTTACCAATGGCGAGAGTGAGATTGGACAGGTTTGATTTGTTCTTCAAGTTCATGTTTCCAATCAGTGCAGAAAATGCTATCCGGTCCTATCTTCAGTATTTCACTAGTCACTATACCCCAATTTCTTCTGTATTCTTGTGCTATGAGCTGAACAATATATATTCTATTCTTACTTACATGTGTGTCCAAAGCCAAACTATCAGTCTCTTAAGGCAATGTTTTGACACTTACACAAGATTTTCTCTACAATGTAAACTTTTATTCTACTAACGTAAAAGAGTTCTAAGAGTTCTTTCTGCAAATTCTTTTTGGGAAAATACTCTAGGATATTCAAATCATTTCCGAAAGACTAAATTGGTGTTCATATATCCTCAGATGTCGCCTCCATATTTTTCCTATTATTAAATTCCAGAGTTCTTTGTTGCTATTTCTGCCGTTTCTCAGTGAATATCGCAATGTGTAAATTGCGTATGTACAGCTTGATTAAATTTTCTCAATTCCTGAACTTTGATTTGCTTTTATTTTCAGATGGTGATATTGTCACTAATTCTGAAAAGGGCCAGAATAAAAGCATTAGTGAAGGACAAACGATCAACTGAAGAAGCTTTTGGAACTTATGTAGAGGTGACAATTTTGAATTCTCACCTAAAAAATTCTGGTTATTTATCGTATGCTATTTTTCATCAATTTTTCTCTGATAAATAGTGACTTGTCTTAACATTCCTTGTTTTGGTTTCCTTGTAGTGCATGGTTGGCAACATCGAAGATAAGTCCTTCACAAAGAAAACATTGAGGGGTGTTCGTGCTGTAATTTGTCCAACCGACGTACGTTTCCACTCAATGTTCATTGTTTATTCATTTATGAAACTTTTCTGGCATAATCCTACTATTTCCGTTCTATGCACAATTATTGATTGCTTGTCACATAAACGAGTTACTCAAGCTCATTGTTCGATGTTAGTACATCACTGTATTTTTTGTCTTCCCCACCTTTTGGCATTATTGAGACGTGCTCTTGTGTTTGGAGATTCCTGTGTGGCATGAGGTTTATCCATGTAGACGTATGAGAATCGAAATTTTGTAGAGTTTATCTGGTGGTACTTATGGATTGATTTCTTCAATGTTTATCTTTGTAATTTAGTTGTGTGTTTGATACTTATGTCAGAACTGTTTCAAGACTTCCTTTTCCTTGTGGCAAAAAGTTTTCTTCTGCATACAAAGCCTTGATTGCCTTGACCTTCTATTGCAAATTTTCAACAGGATGGCTTCTTTTCTGACCAGATTGACCTCAAAGGTGTCGAACACATTGTCCTGCTATCCCAGGTTTACTCCTCTCTTGTAACCTCGGGTTACCCGGTTCAGCCTAGTTTTTAGTCACTACCATAAAAGATCTTGATAAAATGCAGCTATCTGTTTACAGAAATAGCGGTGGGCTCCAAGCTATTATGAACAGCAAGCTAAGGAAGCTAGCCGAGCGAGACGAAGAGGTTGTTCTTGCATCTGGCATCCCATCGACGATAATCAGGAGTGCTTCTCTGGAGACCACTCCGGGTGGTGAGAAGGGGTTCAGTTTTACAGAGGTACCAGACAACCAGCACACAAAGCTACCTTATCTCTCCAATAATTAATGTTGTTTAATTTAGACCAGCAACTTTCAGCAAGTAAAGCTAAATCTGTACAATAAACCACACAGCCAGACAGGGCACTGACCCCATGTTCTTTGTCATGTAAGATTAATCCACTAGGTTCATTGGACGTATCATGTAATTTGCAATTTTCTTGCAAAAAGAAAGTAATTTGCACATAACATAGACATTGTAAATATAGATAATTATATTTCTTTTGTTTTTTTTGAGGCAAGAGTATCTTTTCATATGGTCCATGAAATACGCAGGGTATAGCAGCCAAGGGGAAAATAAGCAGAGAGGATGCTGCTACAATTTGTGTGGAGGCCCTGGATGCCATTCCCCAGACAACACTCATATTCGAGGTAATTAGCTCAAGAAAGGCTCATGTATGAGCTTGAACATTATTCATTTCCAATACGCTGCTATATATGATGAAAGTAGTGTTCAATGAACCCAGTGCCTGATCTAGAATTCTACGAATGGGGGTGCCAAATTTCACAAGCACAATCCAAATGTCATGGACGATGCCACAAATCACACCCACGCTTTAAAATGTGTCAAAAAAATACATCGATAAATGGTATCATAGCTTAATAATTTCAACTAATATGTTTGAAATAGGCTTTGGGCAATTCCTCAGATTGGTTGAGGTATAAATTATACATGTCTGAACTTGTTCACTCTTCTGCGGTGCACGAGCAAAGGGTTTACGCCCAGCTTCTTATCTTCCGTGTTACTTCAGGTGGCAAATGGCGATGAAAACGTTACAGACTGGAAAACATGGTTTGCTGAACGGATGGCAAAGGGCTAAAGCAAAGACACATGATTGGAACACACGTTTATCTTCTTTGTTGATGTATAGAATATATGAATATAGGAGAAGGATCGAAAAGGAAAGAGATTCAACATTTCCGCATCAGAGTCACTGCCCCCCATGACAATCTTATCACAGATCTGAACAACATGTGTGGATTTCCATCCACTAGTCTTCTGGGAAGTCTTGCATCAGTTCTAAAGCTGACGTGCAGTGATCCAGTTATTTACAGGTTCATGAACACAAGCAACATCGATATTTCTTTCTTACATTTTTTTATGTTTTTCTAATCTACATTTGCAACATACACGGCGCAACAACTGCTAAACTCATTCTTTTGCCATGGCAATTAACTGTAAATATCATCGTACTCTACTTGTCAAAAGGGTGTGAATGCTAAGCTTGTTAATATTGTCATGCAAGCAGGGCGTGGAGCCCTTTTTGGTAAAAATATTGGCATGCTATTTCTGCTGAATTGCCCGGTTGTCGTCTAATTGACAGGGTAACTCTTGTTTTCCTAAAGAGAAACGATATTGAAAGAGCCTTGTACAATCGTGCACCTAAATCACAAGTTGACAAACATATGGGAATTTTCCTATCAGCGTGATGTTGAGGAGGTTTTGCCTACATGCGGGGTATGACCGTTAGTTTGGTAGCTATCCATCGGGATTCGGGGATCCGTTACATTAGGCAATCTCATGATTTAAGTGGAAAATATCTCCCTACAACCATAAGACCCATGATCCTAACTCGTATCCCCTTGAGTCCCCACCTGGGTGTAGCCGGGAACGGGACCTGGAGATGTCATTGAGTGGTCTTGAAAAAAGTCATGCACAATCTAAAGGGAACTATGGGTCGAATTGGATCTCCGATGCTTATGAGATAAAGGCCACGTGGAAATTTTTCCACACTTGGAAGTGGGGCTATTTCATGGAAATCTTGTAAGCAGACCATTTCTTTTCGGAAGGTAAGCAAACCATCTTAGTGAGGTCAAGAGTGGAAGCTGAACTCACAACATTGGATAGAACCACCATTGAAGCAGAATAACATCATGAGTTTTTTATGGACTTGCCGGTGGTTGAGAAACCAATTTTGGCTATCCTCATGACTATCAAAATGTAATTGTCAAATTGAATAGTTCTATGGGTAATATGAACTCCTTGATGCATTTAAAGAGAAGACTGAAATATGCTAGGAAATCGAGAGCTCTAGAGTGGTATCACAAACTGCAAAGAATTTGTTAGACCCCTTTACAAAAGGGCCATCACAAAATTTGATAGGAAATACACTCAGGGAGACGGGAATGAGTCTACTTGCTTACATTGGGACCCCAAGTGCAATGATCTGTACCTACCAAGGAAGCGAGCTTTGTATAGATTCATGAGAGAGAAGATGCTATATAGACAGTGTGACAAACCCGTAGTCAAGGAGATGGACTACTCACAGCTTAGAGCACCCCACTCGTTCGGCCACCCAGCACACCCGGCGATTGTGGTTTCGCCCGAGCGTATGCGCTTTTTTGGCTAGGACATACAGTATATCACTAGTACTTATGCGGTGGCTTTGAATCTGGGTTAAACAACCATCTCTCTGTTTCTCTGATGAGATACCTTCACTCCTTCAGGCTCCCATCCCCTCTCGATTGTTCTCCATACTCATCGACTGATTGTAAGATTGATGTGATCACCAATCGTTAATATTTGTGAAAATAAAAATATTTTTAAATTTCCATGAACATTTAAACTACTTTTTAATGTTGGTGCCATGGTTTATAGAGGCAGTTTCTTACCGTGTATGATGACGTGCCACCACCGCATGAAGAATCATACACCACTTTTCCTCGACGTGAAGCGCATAGCCTGGCTCGGCCGGTTTGCAGCTTCGTAAGCTGAACTGCGGACGGAGCATGTTTATTTCATATACAAATCTGCCAGAAGGTGTTGGTATTCATTGTAACACAGCCGTGTAATTAGGGCTAATTTCTCAACTGAAAATTACAGTTTGCGTCGACGAGGTGATGATAGTAAACTAAACGGTTAGTTTTAAGTCAAGTTATCTCCAAAGTGGTTTCGTGGTGTAGTTGGTTATCACGTCAGTCTAACACACTGAAGGTCTCCGGTTCAAACCCGGGCGAAGCCAATTGTTCTTTTTTTTTTCATCCATAGATTTTACTTTTCCTGTCTTCTTCTCTCAACTCACATCAGACCAGCTAAACTAAAATTTCGGAAGTTAATTATCCTTATATTTTCTACTAAAACAATTATTCTTATGTAGATTGGAGAGACATATGCGTGCGTGCATCATTGATCATACCGAAGATGTCTTCTGCTTGGAGAAGTAGAGCACAAGGATCATCAGGTCGTCTGTTATTTTCCCTCTCCAACTTTCAGCGTCTCCCACTGGTTGACGTACGAATTTTCTTTTTGCCCCGTGACGCAGGACTGTTTACATCCATCACTGTTACCACAGTGACATTATTTTTGCTATAATGCAAGGCAGATACGAATGCCAAATCTGTCAATCTGAACCAACAAAATGCTCCACATGCTTCTGCACAGTCGAGAGTAAGCATAGGTCTGTCCCAAGATACATCCAATCCCAGAGCAGCTGCAATGCCTTCTGTTTGTGTTACAGTGTGGTCCACTTTCTCCGTCCTTGCCGCCTAACGGGCTTTCAACGGTTCAACCAATTTTAATTCATACAAAACTACGATTCACAATAGCCAAAGACATACTAAGATGGCCAGACGTCTAAACAGATTTGAGTTGCAAATTATAAAAATTCACACCAAAGGAAGACATGGAGAGAGAGAATTTTGACATGCTAATAGACACAATTGTCATGGTGAATACAAAAAATGCCATGACATGTGAGCGGTACAAACAAAACAAAATGCCATGGCAATTTAGGGATTTGTTTTTGAAGAGGCCACATTATGTGCAACTCCCGGATACCGTAGGAATGCTTTGGGTGTGCCAAACGTCACAACATAACTGGGTGGCTATAAAGGTGCACTACGGGTATCTCCGAAAGTGTCTGTTGGGTTGGCACGAATCGAGACTGGGATTTGTCACTCCGTGTGACGGAGAGGTATCTCTGGGCCCACTCGGTAGGACATCATCATAATGTGCACAATGTGACCAAGGAGTTGATCACGGGATGATGTGTTACGGGACAAGTAAAGAGACTTGCCGGTAACGAGATTGAACAAGGTATCGGATACCGACGATCGAATCTCGGGCAAGTACAATACCGCTGGACAAAGGGAATTGAATACGGGATTGATTGAATCCTCGACATCATGGTTCATCCGATGAGATCATCGTGGAACATGTGGGAGCCAACATGGGTATCCAGATCCCGCTGTTGGTTATTGACCGGAGAGTTGTCTCGGTCATGTCTGCATGTCTCCTGAACCCGTAGGGTCTACACACTTAAGGTTCGGTAACGCTAGGGTTGTAGAGATATTAGTATGCGGTAACCCGAAAGTTGTTCGGAGTCCCGGATGAGATCCCGGACGTCACGGGGAGTTCTGGAATGGTCCGGAGGTAAAGATTTATATATGGGAAGTCCTATTTTGGCCACCGGAAAATGTTCGGGATTTTTCGGTATTGTACCGAGAAGGTTCTAGAAGGTTCCGGAGTGGGGCCCACCTGCATGGGGGGACCCACATGAACGTGGGTAGTGGGGGCAAGGCCCCACACCCCTGGTCAAGGCGCACCAAGATCCCCCCTTAGAAGGAATAAGATCATATCCCGAAGGGATAAGATCAAGATCCCTAAAAAGGGGGGATAACAATCGGTGGGGAAGGGAAATGATGGGATTTCTTTCCCCCACCTTTGCCAACGCCCCAATGGACTTGGAGGGCAAGAAACTAGCCCCCTCCACCCCTATATATAGTGGGGAGGCGCATGGGAGCCGCACCCTAGCCCCTGGCGCCTCCCTCTCCCCTCGTAACACCTCTCCCTCTCGCTGAGCTTGGCGAAGCCCTGCCGAGATCCCCGCTGCTTCCACCACCACGCCGTCGTGCTGCTGGATCTCCATCAACCTCTCCTTTCCCCTTGCTGGATCAAGAAGGAGGAGACGTCTTCCCCAACCGTACGTGTGTTGAACGCGGAGGTGCCGTCCCACTACAAGAAATATGTCAACTTATGACCTTCTGTCAGTGACCCTCAAAGAATTGGTCATAAATTTATGACCATTTTAGACCAATTGGTCAAAAGCTGTTCAGGGGGCTCCAAACCCTAAACCATTGCGACCATTTTGGTCAGAAAGGTCATAATTTCCTTACACGAAATGGTCACAAAGCAAACAGTGCTAGTCCGCTGCCTTATTTCTAGTTGTTAATGACCAATATAGATGGTCATAGCCTTGTAGATTGTGGTGGGTTGTGATGACTAGGTGCCATCTCATCAGTTTTGCCTATGTGTCATGTCCATGTGGCAGTTTTTGCCCTAGGTTGTGAAGCAACCTATATTTCTATCATTCCCAAAATTCCCAAAAAAATCTCATAAATTCTTTGGGGCATATCTTCATCAAATATGTAAAAATCCTTCCTTTCCTAGTTCAAAACTAATTCAACAATATTCATTTTCCTATTCTGTTCACAACAACACTTTATGAAGGAAGTGCTATTTATATATTCTTGATTGCCCTCGAAATTTTTGGGCACTCTTTCCTATCCAAATCGTCACCGCATGACAAAATTCAGCTCCATTTGCCTAGCAAATCTTCTTCGGCAAATTTCCGAAGTTTTTATCCACCTAGAAGCATTGTGAAGGAAGTACCTTTTTTATATCTCTAAATGACATGAAATTTATACAGTTCCTTCATATGCCCAAATTATCACCCTCCTCCAAATTGCAGCTCATTCAAATCATCTATGTGAGCCCAGATTCAATTTATATTTTACGGCCAAATTGGCACGTTGCAAAGCAAGTGTTATATAGACCCCTCCTATTACCCTCAAACTTTTCGGGCACTCTTCCATACCCAAATCATTGCCACATGATAATATTCAGCTCAATTTTCCTAGTAAATCTTTCTCGGGAAATTTCCAAAGTTTCTACCTCGAGAGAAGCTTTGTGAAGTAAGTACTAGCTAGGCTTACCCAAATGATCTGAAAATTTACCAGCGCATGACCATACCTAAGTAACTTACCTACACCAATTTTGAGCTCATTTCATTCATCAAATCTCTCTCACTAGTTTTCCCAAGTTTCTGTCCATAGAAGAGCATTGTGAAGGAAGTACTACTTTGGCATGTCCAAATGGTATCAATTTTCTACAATGCTTTCCTATGCCCAAATAACCATTCTCCACAAAATTTCAGCTCACTCCATTCATTATTTTGAGCCCAGCTTCAACATTCATATTTTTGTCCAGCATGGTACTTTGCAAAGCAAGTACCACCTAGGATCCTCCTTTTGATCTCAAAATTTGTGAAGACATTCTCCTTAGTAGATGATCATCCTCAGCCAAAACTCACGCCCATTGGCCATGTGAATTTCCCGTACCGCTAATCAAACACTTGTCTGCTAATTCATGTTTGAGCATCGATCGGTCTCCTCGTGAGAATCTTATGTTGTAATTTTCTTCCTAACACCAACCTGGGGAGTGCCCAACCCACTAGACATGGCTAGGCCGCCCAGAACACATGGAAACATTACGGTCATGCGGTGACCACGCGACGGGCATGCGAGTTTACGTGCTCTAGAGTTGGGGCCCTCGGCCACCGCCCAAACCTCGACGTATCGCCACCAAACCATGTATTTATGATTAAATAGGTCCTTATGTAACTAGAAATGATTTTTGGAAAAAATAAATAGCAAACTATGAGGCAGCTGCAGTTCAAATTTGACCCGCTTCCAACTGAATCGGCGGAAATTTGTCTTTTTCACGAGAGGTGGATCAAAAACTTTTACACCCAACCATTTTGTCAATTGTGCATTAAATATGGCCTAGTATTTTATAAAAATGATTTGGTCCAATTTTGCAACAATTATTTGGTAGTTCCTTCACAAAAAAACCTCCTTTCGGGCACTCGAAAAATGGAAAATGGTTTTTTCGTCCAACGAAAATGAAAACTTCCTTAGGCAACATTGTTTGCCATTCCAATATGCACCCTTGTGCACAATATTAGATCATTTGAACAAACTATGCCATGAATGTGGCCATAAGATTGATCATTTGGCTTGAAAGCCATTGATCTCCACACATGATAGCTCGTTTCTGAGAACACTTTTTTAAAATAATTGCCGTATTACAAGTTTGTTATTTTTCCTAGGAACTTGGCCACATATGATGACACAATGCGAAGGTTTCCCAATTTTTTGATTTTTTTTGAATTTTTTATGCCCGTTTCGAAATGCAGTCAAAACGACGGGAATGACCGTTCCTAGCTAGTGGTTGAATCTTGGAATTTTTTTGGTGTTTCTCTTATTAAATAGATAGTTATGTACCTAGAAATGATTTTTTGAAAAAATAAATAGCAAACTATGAGGCAACTGCAGTTCAAATTTGACCCGCTTCCAGCTGAATCGGCGGAAATTTGTCTTTTTCATGAGAGGTGGATCAAAAACTTTTACGCCCAACCATTTTGTCAATTGTGCATTAAATATGGCCTAGTATTTTATAAAATTGAGTTGGTCCAATTTTGCAACAATTATTTGGGAGGTCCTTCTCAAAATAACCTCCTTTCGGGCACTCGAAATATGGAAAATGGTTTTTTCGTCCAACGAAAATGAAAACTTCCTTAGGCAACATTGTTTGACATTCCAATATGCAACCTTGTGCACAATATGAGATCATTTGAACAAACTATGCCATGAATGTGGCCATAAGATTGATCATTTGGCTTGAAAGCCATTGATCTCCACACATGATAGCTCGTTTCTGAGAACACTTTTTTAAAATAATTGCCGTATTACAAGTTTGTTATTTTTCCTAGGAACTTGGCCACATATGATGACACAATGCGAAGGTTTCCTAATTTTTTGATTTTTTTTAATTTTTTATGCCCGTTTCAAAATGCGGTCAAAACGGCGGGAATGACCGTTCCTAGCTAGTGCTTGAATCTTGGATTTTTTTTTGGTGTTTCTCTGATTAAATAGGTACTTATGTACCTAGAAATGATTTTTGTAAAAAATAAATAGCAAACTATGAGGCAGCTGCAGTTCAAATTTGACCCGCTTCTAGCTGAATCGGCGGGAATTTGCCTTTTTCACGAGAGGTGGAACAAACATTTTTACAACCAACCATTTTGTCAATTGTGCATTAAATATGTCCTAGTATTTTATAAAATTGAGTTGGTCCAATTTTGCAACAATTATTTGGGAGGTCCTTCACAAAAAAACCTCCTTTCAGGCAGTCGAAAAATGGAAAATGGTTTTTTCGTCCAAAGAAAATGAAAACTTTCTTAGGCAACATTGTTTGCCATTCCAATATGCACCCTTGTGCACAATATGAGATCATTTGAACAAACTATGCCATGAATGTGGCCATAAGATTGATCATTTGGCTTGAAATCCATGAATCTTCACCCATGATAGCTCATTTCTGAGAACACTTTTTTTTAAATAATTATCGTATTACAAGTTTGTTATTTTTCCTGAAAACTTGGTCACATATGATGACACAATGTGAAGGTTTCCGAATTTTTTGATTTTTTTTGAATTTTTTATGCCCGTTTCAAAATGCGGTCAAAACGGCGGGAATGACCGTTCCTAGCTAGTGCTTGAATCTTGGAATTTTTTGGTGTTTCTCTGATTAAATAGGTACTTATGTACCTAGAAATGATTTTTGTAAAAAATAAATAGCAAACTATGAGGCAGCTGCAGTTCAAATTTGACCCGCTTCCAGCTGAATCGGCGGGAATTTGCTTTTTCACGAGAGGTGGATCAAACCTTTTTACACCCAACCATTTTGTCAATTGTGCATTAAATATGTCCTAGTATTTTAGAAAATTGATTTGGTCCAATTTTGCTACAAATATATTATAGGTCCTTCACAAAAAAACTTATTTTGGGCACTCGAGAAATGGAAAAAAAATTGTCGTCCAAAGAAAATGAAAACTCCCTTTGTCAATATTGTATGCAAATCCACGATGTAAACTTGTGCAAAATATGATATCATTTGAACACATATTTGATAGGACTTTCACAAAAAAATCATTTTGAGCACTGAAAAATGGAATGAAATTTTTATCTTGAATTGATCACGACCAATTTATATGGTCATAAGGTCGTCAAATGGTTTGCTGCGTTCTGATTGGTCCATGGGCATATCACGCGGATCATGCATCAACCACCGTCGGATGCTTCCGCATCCAACGGCAGCCCTCACCCTTCACCCAACCACAACCCAACTACCCAAACCCTAACTCAGATCCTCTCCCCTCTCTCCCGATTCCCTCCCGCCGCCGCCTCTCCCCTCTCCCCCGATCCACTCCCGCAGCCTCTCCCCTCTCCCCCGATCAACTCTCGCCACCTCTCCCCTCTCCCCAGACCGAGAGAGAGGCACCGCCGCAATGGAGAGAGGGGCGCCGCCATGGCTGGCTTGCTCGCAGGCGCGTGCGTGCGCCGCATCCACCTACCCAAACCCTCGCGCCCCACCCGTGCCTCCTTGCTTCCGCACGCCGCCACCCACCCACCGCCTCGTCCCTCCCACAGCTCGCCGCCGACGACCTCTCCTCTCCCATCTGCTTCCCTCCCACAGGACGCGGAACGCCTCCTCCGCTATCCAACGCGCCGCCATCTCCTCCCCGATCTAGATCCAATGCGTCGCCGCCTCCTCCTCGATCCAGATCGACACGCCGGCTCTCTCACCTTGCCGGCAGGTCCCTCCACCGTCGCCGCCCCCTCCTCCCCCTACCCCGGCCACCCTCCCTTCCGCCACCCCGCCTGCTCTGCCTACTGCACCGCCGCCTCCGACGCCATGGCGGACGCCGACAGCAGAAGCAACCCGCTGCTCGCCGACTTTGACTTCCCGCCCTTCGACCGCGTCGAGCCCGCGCACGTCCGTCCCGGGATCCGCGCGCTCCTCACCCGCCTCGTACGCCCTTATCCACCTTCCCCTGATCCCTGTTCGTTCGCCTGCTCATCGCCCGTCCGGATCTGACCGTATGTGGTTGTGGTTGCTCGCAGGAGGGCGAGCTGGAGGAGCTCAAGAAGGGCGTGGAGCTAGAATAGGACCAAAAGGACAAGTATCAGCGGTAATACTTGTTAAATTTGTTAAATTTGTCCATGAGCGGTTACCATTTTCTGTTGATAACATGGCTGCTGTGATGCGAAAATGAGACATATGTGGCATTGACATTTTTTTAAGCTTGCATGCCATAGCTAATTTACCTGTTGATCAAATATACACCTCCATATCCCTGCAAGTAATATTTACATCTCCGCATATATCTGCATATCATCCATTGTGATCGTACTTTATGTGCATAGTTGTTCTACTAGCAAATGCTCTGTAGAAAGTAGTTCAAGCTGTTATGATGTTAAAATGAGACATATGTGGCATTGACACTTTTTAAGCATGTATGCAAAGCTAATTTACCTTTTGGTCAAAGATAGTATTTTACTGAACCCTCAACATATCCCTGCACATATCTGCATGTTCTAATCTTCTGCACATGGGTTTGTATTGCAGAATGAGGCTGCTCTGGAGGAAGCAGAGGACTCTGGGGAGAAGGCTTCCATCAAGGAAGCAGACAAGTACTGCAAGGCCATCATCGGGAGGCTGTTGCGCGGCGCCACCTGCCTGAAGGGCAGCCTGCTGGTCATCGCCCTTGCAGTCGGGGCTGGCTTCATGCTCTCCCCCAACCTGGACCTCACCGCCGACCTGGAGAAGCTCCAGGCGATGGCGTTATTCTTGTTTGAAGCTAAGCTAGGCTACTGCAGTTCCAGCAAAAAGTAGGGGAGCCTCTCTTTTCTTTCTTCACTAATAAATTCTTGTTTGAATGCATATCCTGGGGGTGGTGAAGCTGGGAGCCTTTCCTCCCCATAAAAATACTTTGCTCTTCATTATGAGCAGTGCCCTTATATAATTAGCTGCTAGGAGTGTTTATATACTTGATCACCACACCTCTATTGTTCTGGTTACTTTTGCTTTCTTGTATGTAGTTGTCCAGGGCATAACAGGACCAGTTTGCTAGTTGTCCAAAAAAAGATTTTACTTACTTCTACTCGTACTTAGTTCAAGACTTGAAGAGTTCAGTAAATAATCTTCCCAGCTTATTTAATTCTACTTATGTTCCTATGATTGATCTTGTGCTATTGGTTGGTTGCTTGCAGGGGCGCCAGGGAGACGACGCCGTGCAGCCTGATCTACAGCTCGAAGACGATGAGCACCCCTGGCTCAGCGACCGGAGCCAGGAACCATTCCCGACGCAGCTCTCTTGATATGGACGAGTTCTTCGCCGCCGCCGCCGAGCAGCAGCAACACCAGAGCTTCAGGGAGAAGTAAGAAGAACTCTGCTTCCTTCTCTTCTTCACCTGAACTATACATACTGTAAAAAGAAACTTGCTAACACTAGACTGTTTTGTTGTAATAATCAGGTATAACTTCTGCTCCCGGGATGGTACGAGTGGACGGTGCTAGGCTACTAGGGCTCTCTCGAGACAGTTCTGTTGTGCTAGACTGTTCTGTTGTAATGACCAGCCAGCCCCAAATGACCAGCCACCATTAGCAGCAGCAGCATATCATTTCCGTGGGCGCAATGCAAATGCAGTCAGTCAGTAGTAGCTCAGCCAGCCAGCCAGCCTCTCGAGTCAGTATTGCTGGAATGAATGGTTGTAATATAATAACATTGCACGTTGCTTTGAAAATGTATATGGCATAATAATTCTTTCTGGATTGGATCAATTTTTTCGGAACTGGGCTAGGCCCAAGCTATATTGGACAATTATTTTTGAGGGAAAAACATGAGAGGCCCAGCAAAGAAATGGCCCAGAAAAATACATGATAAAAAAACCTGCTGTTAAAAGGGCCACACAAAGAAATCAATAAGGTTGAATTGTTGGGCCAGACCCATGTAGCTAATAAAAGCACAGGAAAAAAATACATTGAAAAGGCCGAATTGTTGGGCTAGGCCCATGTAGAAAATCGAATTGGATCGGGCTGAATCTTGTGCCACGTCAGATTGCCACGTTGGATGTCTACGTGGCCTGGGGAGGTTGCTAGTGACCAAAACGCCACAGTGGACTTATTTTGGTCATAAACGTTTGCGACCATTCCAGAAGAAAGGTCGCTATAGTCAGTTTACGACGCCCAACTTTTGACCTTATGTTTTTGGTCACAAAAAGGTCATAAATGGAAATTTGTGACCATTCAGTGACCAATAGTGGTGGTCATAAGTTGACATATTTCTTGTAGTGTCCGTTCGGCGCTCGGTCATCGGTGATTTGGATCACGACGAGTACGACTCCATCAACCCCGTTCTCTTGAACGCTTCCGCTCGCGATCTACAAGGGTATGTAGATGCACTCCTCTCTCTCGTTGTTAGATGACTCCATAGATTGATCTTGGTGATGCGTAGAAAATTTTAAAATTCTGCTACGTTCCCCAACACCCTCTCCCTCTGGCACGCGAGGGGGGCATCGGTGCTTGTATGGACGCGTTCGCACCAGGTACGTTCGCAGCAAACGGGTGGGTTTGTCTTACGTGGCAACTGAGAGTGCTTCAGGATTCATGTCTTTGACCCAACAACTGTTCGCTAGGAATGTCTAAAAAATCTGATGCTCACCAGTTAGCATTTCCCTACTAAAAAGGTAATTCACTTCCACCTATTTGTCTATAAAAGGACATAAACAATACTCCCTCCATTTCATTTTACTCCATGTATAAAATTTGTTTGAGGTAAGGACGCGTCTAGGGAGCAGCCGGGTGTTCCCTAGTGTTTCCTGGCAGCCACCCAGAAAAGGTAATTTTCTGTCCCCCCTGTCCAGGATAGGAAAGTACCTGGCCCCCGCTCCCGATTCCCGCAGCCACCCATCGAGCGGGCAAAACACCTGGTCCTCCCCTTTGCCCGATCCCTCCCCCACCCCTGCGCATCATCTTTTCTCCTTCCTCCTTTCTCCTCACCTAACCCCCAGCCCCATCTTCTTCTCTCCCAAGCAAAGAAGGACAGCACGCCCCTTCCCCTCACCACTTCCAGATCCAAGAAAACCTTCACAGCCCTCCAATGGCGGCTCCATTGATGTTTCTTCTCTAGGCGCCTGGTTCCTAATTGCCTTGCAAAAGGCAAAAAGGTCAGATTTGGCTCATCTTTCAGATCCCCCTCCTCTTTCCCCATGATTTGTACAAGGCTTCAGATGTGCAAAACATTGTGTAAAAAAGATGTGATGTTAAGCATGTTTAGTCTGCTGTTTGGGCAAGTTTCAGCCCCCTGATTTGGGCAAATTTAGTCTGATGTTAAGCATCATATTTCTTCCCAGTTTTCAAAATCTATTTGCAAATCTGTTGCATATGAACACATTTATAAATCTGTAGGCAAGTGCTGATAGTAAATGCTGACAAAAAAATTAGGAAAATATAATGCCTTGAGCAAGAAAAACAACTGAGCACTTATAAGAGGATGAGAAACAAACAGATCATGATCTTTCTGACGTGTTTCGGTTCTATTAATTGCTTAAAATAGTGCAAAAATAAACATTCTGTTTGAGCAAAAATAGTGCTATAATGAGGCAACTAAGTATATGTCTGCACAAAACTTTGAAAACTTATGCCATGGCAAAACATGAACACTTTTGAAACTTATAAGACAATGAATACTGACATCAATATGGCTTATTGGAGCAACTTACAAAAATAGGATTAAGCAAAACAGCATAATGATGTCAAGGCAACTCTTGAAGAAACTAGAAAAAGATTCCTCTTGGACATTTGTTTCCATTATTCCTTGGTTACGATAGTGAAAACACACTAGAAGAAATAAATGTAACTGAAATTGCAACTAAAAAACAAAGAGACAGTTGCGTAGTACAATTTACCTTTGTTGTATCATATCCTTCATCATGATCCAAGAAAAGTTGGAAAGTTGCCAGGATACAGTTGCAAAATTATTAGTATTTCATCCTGCAAAAGAAGGAAAAAGCCAACAAAAAAATCCATATACCAACAACTATCTCAGCTGCGAAACATTACTTCAAAACATACTGAGCATATCCAAAGACACACAAACTTGCTGCTGTAAAAGATGAAACCTAAAAATGTCAACTTAAGTTCTTTCTAACACACAAACATAAGTACTGAAAGCAGAAATAGTCTGAATATAAAAGAGCAATCATGCCCATAATTCTAACTTAAGTTTTTCCTAACACTAAACATGCTCTAATCTCTCTGAATTGGGAGTGAATTCCATTCTGAAGACACTTCAAAAGTATCACTTCTATGGCAGTATGCTTGCTTCCCCAAAATCAAATGTTGCCGGCGTTTAAAGAAAAACAAAATAAGAAAATATATTATGAAACACAAAAAACAAAAAGCCAATGTTATGTTTAATATGTACAAACATGGTTCATTCAGGCAAGATCCATGCATATCCTGAAAATAATATATTGCCTGACATATATAGTTTGACTTGCCTGATTATATGGTTTGGGTTGCCTGATAGTGCACTTTGAATTGCCTGGTTATGTTCAACTGCTATCTTGTGAATCTGGTGTGCTTGCGTTGCTGTGTTGTTTGCTTGCTTGAGTTTAGTGTGGTACTAGCTTGCCTCAACAACGTAAAAATTGCTTTGGTGGGTGGGTGAGCTATTGGCTTGCCTGTATTTACTGTGCTACTTGCTTCCATCCCTCTGCTGACTTGCTTTACTTTTTCCCATATTCTCAATAAATAAAACAGGTTGACAATGATTGATCTGAATGAAGAACCAGCTGAAAATAATGATGATCCATTGTACTGTACACAACATGGTGCTGGAAATGCAGAATTTGTGGCGGAATCACCTAATCCCCCTATCATCCAAAGAGTCGATGGTGCTGCTACAGAAGCAATGGAGACAGATGGGCAGTCAAGTCATGGGGGGCGTGCTCCGGGCAGTACACAAGTACCTGCAGCTATAGCAACTGGGAGTGATGCTCATACCCTTGATGGCACAGGTGCTGCAGGTGATACCGGTGGCACTATTGGTAATGGTTTGGGTGCTGAAAATGATGATGAAGCTTGGTCACAGCCCAAGGAGCCTTACGTGGGCATGAGGTTCGACACTTTGGAAGATACCAAGGTGCATTACAATGCATATTCCTTGCAAATGGGGTTTTCAATCAAAATGAATAGTTCAAGGAAGGATCTCAAAACAGGGGAGTTGATAAAACAACAGTTTGTTTGCAACAAGTTTCGAAAGCCTGATGTTGATGACGGAGGGGCAGAAAAGATTCCCATGCTAGATGACATTGTTGAGCAAGAAAAAAATGATAATGAAGATGAGGCTATTGTCTTTCTTGATGATGATAGTAAAGGCAAAAAGAGGAGCAAGAAACGAAAAAGAGATAAAATTGTGCAAAGTGGTTGCAAAGCTAAGATGATTGTGAAGGTAATAGATGGCAGATGGGAAGTGATCTACTTTGTTAGCGAGCACAACCATCCGTTGGTTGACAAGCCATGTTTGACTAAGTATTTGCGATCACACCAAGGGATCCCGCCGGAAGAAAGGGCCTTCCTTACTCATCTTCATAACTGCAATTTAACTACAGGTATTGAACCACACCCACCTCCCCCCTATCTTCTAACTTTAAGAACCTGCACATGCCTACTGGTTGTGTGTTTCTTAGCCTATCAACAAGTACCTGTTTTTGCTTGAACCATGTCACTGATTTGCTTCAAACAAATGCCTTAGTTGCTTGATAGTGCCACTAAATTGCTTACAACAGTAGAAAAAAGAAATAAATTGCCTGATTTGTTTCTGGATGCTGGAGTTGCCTAATGTTTACCTGTTTGTTGCTCAATGCAAAGTTTCCTGCTTGCCTAGTTTTTTTATAAAACAAATTTGGTGTTGAATGTGAACTTGCCTATGGTTAGTCTCTTTGTAGCTAAAATGTACAATAGTACTTGTTTCTGGATAGGGTCAACTTGCCTATGATTGAAATTTGTATTGCTTGCTAAATGCATAGTTACCCCCTGGTTTGTTTTGTGTATTTTGCTCATGTGTTGCCTGGGGCATATGGTTGTAGTTGCTTGTATAGCTTCATGAATTGCCCAAACTTTGCATTTGAGTTGCCTTGCTGAAAACAGAAAAGAAACTATTTTTGGCACTGTTTTTGTGTAGAAGAAGGATTGACCACCATTGTGACTTCATGTCAACAGGTCGTATGATGCACATCATGTCAGATTTCTATGGGACAGAACTCATTGTACCTTATGGCACTAAACACATTACAAACCTCAAGACGCTCTTGAACAAGGATGATACAAAAGAAGGGGATATGATAGAGACAGTTGCTTACTTTAAAGATCAACAGAGAGAGGATCCAAATTTTTTTTACAAGATAAAATATGATGAGGAAGACAGGGTTGAGAATATTTTCTGGGTCGATGGTGCAGCAAGGAAGGCGTACGTGGAATCTTATCATGATTGTATCTCCTTTGACACAACGTATATGACTAACATGTACAACATGCCCTTTGCACCATTCATTGGGATTAACAGGCATGGGCAGTCGTTCATGTTGGGTTGTGGCTTTGTTAGGCAAGAGTTGGCATCGAGCTTTGATTGGCTATTCCAGACCTTCCTTGAGGCAATGCATAATGTAGCACCCACCAACATCATAACCGACCAAGACATCGCAATGGCACAGTCAATTAAAAAGATCTTTCCTACAAGTGTGCACCGCTGTTGCCGCTGGCATATTATGAAAAAAGCACAAGAAAATCTTGGAGCATTGCTGGGGCGAAACCCTGGCTTGTCCAAAGATTTCAACAACTGTGTTGACTTCAGCTTGACGCCGGAAGAATTTGAGGCAAGGTGGTGTGAGCTGATGATGAAGTATGAGGCTATGACTGACTCCCACTTCGAGAATCTATACAAGTACAGAGAGACATGGGTGCCCTGCTACTTCAAGCATCAATTCTTCCCTTTCTTGCAGTCAACTCAACGCAGCGAGGGGTTCAACGCTGTCCTTAAGCGATATGTGAACCCACACAAGTCCATTTTGAACTTTGTGAAGCAATATCAGAAAATCCAAACACACATACTAGTCCGGGAGGGTTCAAAAGACTACAGGACAGGACATTTACAGACTGGAATGTGGTCATCTTACCCAATAGAGAAGCAGGCGTATGGTTCATATACTAGGGACTTGTACGAGAAGTTTCGCGATGAGTTTCAATTGACTACAAGGTACAATGTGCGACCACATGGTGAAAACTTGTATGAGGTTTACCCCAATCAAGAGTGGGTTGCCAAATATGGTTCTAGGGGCTATTTTGTCACGGTGGAAGCTAGTGCTGGAGACTACAGATGTGACTGCTGCAAGATTGAGAGGGATGGCATGCTTTGCTGCCATATCTTGAAAGTTTTCAACCAACTTGGTGTTGATGAAATCCCAGCGCAGTACATACTTAGAAGGTGGACACCTATGGCAATTCCCAACGCACCCCCTGTTGTCGAAGAGCAACCTGATGAGATGCCACCACAATCGAAAAAGGAACTCAGGCATGCAAATTTGATGATGGATTTTGGTAGTCTTGCCCGAGTTGCTAGTGCGTCAGATGCTGCGACGGATATTGTAAAGAAACATATGTGTGGTGCGCGTCATGAAATCAAAAATCTCAACATGTCAAAGAAGAAGAAACCGGCAGCACCAACAAGTGGGCCCTCTAATGGTCCTCCACCATCAGCTGATGGTTCTGCACCACAACCGAGTAACTCTCAGGCAACTGGTGGCCCTGCGGTGCGTCCTGGAGGGCCTTCACAAGCCCCTTCTGGACCTGGGCAGCAGAGACCTGCTTCTGCGCCACCACCAAGAAACACTCAGGCAACTAGTGGCCCTGTGGTGCGTCCTGATGAACATGCACAAACCTCTTCTGGACCTAGGCAGCAGCGACCTGCTTCTGCAACGCGGAGAAAAAACGCACCAAACCTAACTGGCAACTCTATGAGTGAGGATGGACACCAACAGACAGCATTCGGGGGTGCAGCGATGCAAAAAAGGGCTGTACCACTACCCATGAGCCCTCCCACACAAGGCTGCTGGCCTGTACAGCAACTGTCAGGATATGTGCCACTAAATAGTGGAGCAGCACCGCACCTTTCAAGGGGCTCAACAATGACAAGGCCTGTGCAAGCGCTAAGAGGAGCTGCGCCACAACTTTTGATGGATACGGCACTAGCAAGAGGGCCTGCGCGACCTCCTATGGGTCCTAGACCAGCAATTTGGCCTGCACCACAAACTATGGGGGCTATACAACCACCGCGGGGGCCTAACGCAGCAAACACAACCTATGTGGCTGGTCCTGGACTGGCACCATTGCTTGCATCAACAGCAACACTGGATGGCTGGATTGGGCAGCATCCAGAGTCTTCAACAACACAACAAGAAAATGCCAATGCAATTTCATCTCCTACTGCGCAAGCTCCTGGTGGATATGCGCACCAACCGCTCAGTATGGCATCTCTACATGCAGCTGTTGCAGCCGCACAAGGTACTACGATGGTTGAACCACAGTTTGGAAGACCTGCTACCACACTTGGCCCTGCAATTCCTAGAGACCCTCCAAAATCAACAACAAAAGGGAGGGCAAAGTCAAAAAGAATTCAATCAGCACTTGAGCTGCATCCGAAGAGAAAGAACAAGTGCAGCTATTGTGGTTCTTTTAACCACAATGGTGCAAGCTGCCCGACCAGATTGGTGTAATGGTCACACAGTGACCAGATGGCTGAAAAAGATGTGTCGAATGGCATTGATGAGTTAAACTATTTGTGGGTCTGTATGTTTGAACATCCTAAACTATTATTTATGGTTTACGGTTTCTTGTGGCTGACTTGCCTGGTTATAAGTTTTGAGTTGCCTGGTTATAAGTTTTGAGTTGCCTGTTGTGTGATTTGAATTGCCCCGCAAACACCCTTGCCCTCCCCATAATAGTCGAAAACTTACACACATAAGATTCTGCAATGCTATAAAATGCAACAATTCCCTGGTTATGTAATGATCATACTATTTGTCTTTCATTTGTCTTTATGTGGGTTCTTCTGAATAACTTGCCTCAAAATAAAGCTTAAATTGCCTGTTTATGCAATAGAATTGCCTGGTCCAAGTTGTTATACAGGCAACTCCTCCCCCGGCACTCCAAAATTCACAAAAGAGCAAAAAGAAACAACACATGCATTTTACATGGATGTTGCGTGGGGGGAGAAAAAACTGACCTATGCTAACTTGAGTATGGTTTTCCATGGAGCATTGTTGTTGGCATTGTCAACCCACGTGTTAGTCAATTGTTTCCTGATGCTTGGAATATCCTCAGCTGTGAAATTTGGAGCAGCCCTTGCCTCCCAACCGTTTGCTATCGTCAGAGCAAAAACACCACAGTCGAACCTAAACAAAAAATTGAAAAAAGAACTGGATGCTTACTCTATGTAGTATTGTGTCGCTTGTAAAAAACTGAACAAGACCATAGTTAATATGTGAAAAAGAAGTGGATGCTTACTCATTATTTTGTTTTGGAACGTCGATGTTGGTAATCCCAAACTCATCCAGCGAGACGCGAGAACTGGCGTAATGCTCTTCCCATAGAGACCGAAAACTTGCAACCATCTTCCTTGCGCAAACATCTAAAGACTTGTTTTTGAGCGTCCTCCAAGAATCAAGAGTTTCAAAACGTCGATCTCTTATGTTCACGTTAAAAATCCAGTAATGATTGCCTGTTTTAGGTTTTATCTTGTCGATGTTCTCTAACACTGGGAACATAATCTATTAGAAAATGCACAGGCAAGAAGAAACTGTTAGAAAATGCACACTAGTACAAAAATTGGGTTAGTAGAAAAAATACAATACTAGAAACTGGATTGAAGAAGCAAAAAATGCACATGCCAGTTTTGTGCTAGTGTGAGTAACTTGACAAAAACAGAAAATGCATTATCTGCTTGTGTGAGCAACCAGGCAAAAATGCACAGGCAATTTGTGCAAAAAATGTAAGCAACTTGCCACATAAAAGCAATTAAGAAGATGCAAAAATGCACATGCCAGTTTTGGACTAGTGTGAGTAATTTGCCAAAAACAGAAGATGCATAGGCAACTTATCTACTTGTGTAAGCAACCAGCCAAAAATGCACAGGCAAGTTGTGCAAAAAATGTAAGCAACTTGGCACATAGAGGCAATTTTCATGAGTGTAGTCAACTTGCCCACCACACAACCCACCCCCACCCCCCTAAGAAAAATTTACATTTTTGTGAGCAAAAGTTTTAGCTTAAAAAGTCATATATAAAAAATGCATTGGTAAAAAGTAAAGGAACCATTAACTTACCATGTCTTTACGGTCCAAGCGATTCGACTTCTTGAACCGGGAAATGAGCTCCTTGCCATTCAATTCCATGTTTAGCATCTGAACCTGATGTAAAAAAAATACAGACATGAACATGACCTTTTATGAAAAAAATAAAAAGAAAAAAAACGCAAAACTACACTATTAGTTGGTTCGCGTTTTCTTACCGAGAACCTGACGGGCATCACGAGCTTCTTTGAGTCTGGTGGCAAGTTCATCATTATATTCTGTATACCAACTTCCATTACATGGCTCAAGACAAAACCTTCCTTCTTCATTGAGTTTGCGAGCTCCCTCACCGTGACAAAGTATTTGCCATATTCAATTACCCTTACGCTGCATGGGAAGAAAAAAGAGGCATTCAGCTCACAAAATCATTCCATGAATTGCCTACCACCATTTCAACTCAGGGAAAACACATAGGGGCATGGCATATCAAAGGATAAACTACTTCAAAAAATAAGAATTTCACACTAAGCCAAGTTGCCTGATTCTATAAATGGCTTGCTTGTAAACACAGTTTGAATTGCCTGGATAACATGACAGACCTTGCCTGGGGGAAAGTGTGATATACTGTCATACCTGGTATCCACATCTGGTGACTCTTCTTCATTAATTCTTCCATGCAAAATAACTGATGCATACAATCTATTTGCTTCGGGTTTGGACATGTAGACTTTCTTCTCATTATAGTCAATGAAAGGTGACCTCTTGCAAGGAGGTGGCTTGATAATTCTTCTCTCGAATTGATGTGGATGCATCTCTCCTGAACTACTACTGCTGTAAACCTTGCTGCCTGACCCCACTTCTCCTTGGTTGGAACTTTTTTCAGGTGTTTGGTACGCATTTCCTTCTGCTTGAACACACGGTTCATCCATGCCTTCACCGTCCAATAGATAATCATCATTGATTATATCGGTGATTGGATGGTTATGTACTGGGAGTTCCTTGAACTCATGCTCTGTAAATGTGCTTGACCCAACATGTTGATGTGTTGTGTTGTCTGCAGATCTTGTGTGCAAATCATCTATGCCTAGATCGAAACTTGGTGCTGGGCAGTACTCTCTGAAAAAGTCATTTGATCTTTCGGTGTCCCTTTGCTCAAAATGTTGTTTATCTTTATTCGCTGAGCTGTGATTTGTGGAGTTGGATTGGGCATTCTTGCTGTTTGGATCAACACACCTTGCAAACAGCTCACTCACATCTAGAACATTGATTTCTAGTGCATTGGTTGTCTTCCCACTAACACGCATGAATTCATGGTACCTCTCCTCCACATGAGAGAAATGGGAAGTGTTCCCCTGGCCAGTTGCTTCTACTGCTTCTGGAACACTTGTGGCCTCAGGTTGGGCAAGTACAGTTGAGCAGGCAGGCAATTTCCCTAGGGCTCTTAGCAACTTTTGTTCCAGACTTTTTCCCATGGTTACAGCTTCGGTCAGGTCTTGTATCCTATTCATCTCCGTACATGACACCGGAGGGATGTTCTCTTTCTCCTTTTTGTTGTTGGGGAACGTAGTAATTTCAAAAAAATTCCTACGCACACACAAGATCATGGTGATGCATAGCAACGAAGGACAGAGTATGATCTACGTACCCTTGTAGATCGCAACGGAAGTGTTGACACAACGTAGAGGAAGTAGTCGTACGTCTTCTTCCCGATCCGACGGATCCAAGCACCGTTACTCTGGCACCTCCGAGTTCTTAGCACACGTACAGCGCGATGACGATCCCCGTGCTCCAATCCAGCAAAGCTTCGGGGAGGAGTTCCGTCAGCACGATGGCGTGGTGACGATCTTGATGTTCTACCGACGCAGGGCTTCGCCTAAGCACTACAACGATATGATCGAGGTGGAATATGGTGGCAGGGGGCACCGCACACGGCTAAGGAACGATCTCAATGATCAACTTGTGTGTCTAGAGGTGCCCCCTGCCTCCGTATATAAAGGAGCCAAGGGGGAGGGGGCCGCCGGCCAGGAGGAGGGCGCAAGAGGAGTCCTAGTCCTACCGGGAGTAGGACTCCCCCCAATCCTAGTTGGACTAGGATTCCCTGGGGGGAAAGAGAGAGAGAGGGGGGCCGGCCACCTTTCCTAGTCCTAATAGGACTAGGGGAGGGGGGAGGCGCGCGGCCACCTTGGGCTGCCCCTTTCTCCTTTCCACTAAAGCCCATTAAGGCCCATATGGCTCCCGGGGGGTTCCGGTAACCTCCCGGTACTCCGGTAAAATCCCGATTTCACCCGGAACACTTCCGATATCCAAATATAGGCTTCCAATATATCAATCTTTATGTCTCGACCATTTTGAGACTCCTCGTCATGTCCATGATCACATCCGGGACTCCGAACTAACTTCGGTACATCAAAATGCATAAACTCATAATAACTGTCATCGTAACGTTAAGCGTGCGGACCCTACGGTTCGAGAACAATGTAGACATGACTGAGACACATCTCTGGTCAATAACCAATAGCGGGACCTGGATGCCCATATTGGCTCCTACATATTCTACGAAGATCTTTTATCGGTCAGACCGCATAACAACATACGCTGTTCCCTTTGTCATCGATATGTTACTTGCCCGAGATTCGATCGTCGGTATCCAATACCTAGTTCAATCTCGTTACCGGCAAGTCTCTTTACTCGTTCCGTAATACATCATTTCACAACTAACATATTAGTTGCAGTGCTTGCAAGGCTTATGTGATGTGCATTACCGAGAGGGCCCAGAGATACCTCTCCGACAATCGGAGTGACAAATCCTAATCTCGAAATACGCCAACCCAACATCTACCTTTGGAGACACCTGTAGTACTCCTTTATAATCACCCAGTTACATTGTGACGTTTGGTAGCACCCAAAGTGTTCCTCCGGCAAACGGGAGTTGCATAATCTCATAGTCATGGGAACATGTATAAGCCATGAAGAAAGCAATAGCAACATACTAAACGATCGGGTGCTAAGCTAATGGAATGGGTCATGTCAATCAGATCATTCAACTAATGATGTGATCTCGTTAATCAAATAACAACTCTTTGTTCATGGTTGGGAAACATAACCATCTTTGATTAACGAGCTAGTCAAGTAGAGGCATACTAGTGACACTCTGTTTGTCTATGTATTCACACATGTATTATGTTTCCAGTTAATACAATTCTAGCATGAATAATAAACATTTATCATGATATAAGGAAATAAATAATAACTTTATTATTGCCTCTAGGGCATATTTCCTTCATTTGTGTCCTGCATGATTTAATGGCGCAGCCTCGGGTGTTGCGTTGAAGTCTTGCACCTTGGCCCTCTGGATACCATTGGCTGACTGCATCACATTTCCCCGAGACAGAGGAGGCACTTGACCATTTAAGTCACCTAGTGGTTGTGTTCTGCTGTGGTTTCCTGTGCTTACTAGCACTGTGGGTCCCTTCTTGAGTTGAACTGGCCTTACTTTTGTGGGGTCCAGTGTTTCCTCTGCAGAACTTGCCTGAAAAACAGCTGGTCTTGCTTCCTCCTTAGACTGAGTTGCCAGAATATGTGATCCACTTGCTTGACATTGGGAATGAAAATTACCCGACTGCTTTGAATCTACTCCTGTAGGTACTGCCTCATCTCCAACTTTGCTGCACGGGGGTGCTGCTGAGCTTGATGGTGTACTCTTTACCACCTGTGTTTTGGCATTCCCATGGATTGCCTCTTTTGTTTCAGAAAATGCATGTTGTTGCTGCTGTGGAGGACCAGATTTTTTCATGGCTGACTACCTTGACTTTCCCCCTTGGCCGTAACCGGGATTTTCGGCACGATATGCCTGCGGATGAATTGCTGTTTCATTCATCACAGATGGCTCCAATACAAAACTAACAGTTTTCTTCATCTTCTTTGATGGCGGGAGTGGTGGTAGTTGGTTTCGACAAGCAGTCTTCTGTTCTGTAGGTTCATTTAGAGCACCAAGTTCTCTCATTATTTTCTGCCGAGTCGCCTTTGGACATATTTGCTTGGGGTTGAATGTGAAGACCATATCCAAATCTTCCCCCCTCAACAACTCTTTGAACATCCTCCTCGCTTCGGTTGCCATGGATATGTCATCAATATCCAACATTTCTTTCACTTCAAAAACAGGGAAGCGTGGTTTTGGGGAAACAGCAGTTTTGAATTCTGTCATCACAAGGTCTCTGATAGATATCCTATCTGCCTCATCCAATCCTTTTGCCTTTCTGTCCCTCTTCTTTTCAATCAGAAATTGCAGCGTGCATTGTTCATTATCATCGCTGCTTGCATTTTCAACTGCGGGATCCCCGTCCCGATCGGAGCCACCATTGCTACCTGAACCACCGTTGCCACCTCCGCTGTCATCCTCATCATCTTCATCCTGCTTCCCCTGCCCATCATCTTCCTTGTCTTTGTCATCCCCATCGCCTTCTTCATCGTCATCGTCCTCCTTTCCTTCGTCATCTTCTTTTTCGTCGTCCTCTTCTTCATCATCATCATCATTGTCCTCGTTCCCCTTAGTTCTGTCTTTACCTCCCATCTCAGCACTTGCCCCCTCGTGGTGATCAACCGTTTGTCGTGCTCCCTGGCTACTTGATTTCCCCTGAACTCCACTTGATCCATCATGACCGTCATCGCTGTCTGAACTGCCATCGGTGTCGCTTTCATCACTACCTTCATCCCTGCCATCTCCCTCACTTTCACTGTCGGCTGCCTCGCTGTCGTCGCTGTCAGAATTAAACGACTCCTCCTCACTTGGTAAGCTGTCTCTTCTGGCTGGTACTCGCTTGCCCCTTCTGTTAGACCGTCGCCTGCTTGTCTCCGCAGTAGTAGGATCTGCCTCCTTTGTCCCCCATTCATCATCATCTATCTTCCCAACCCCAGTCACGAGCTTCCCAACTGCATGTGAAATTACAGAACACATGTCGTGCACCAACTCTGTGAGCTTCTTTTGCTTCTGTAAAACATAAAAGTGGATGGTAGAGAACATGATAAGTACATATCTTCTATTGAAGATTCTGAAAAAATGGTTGAATGTACAAATGGCGATAAAAAGGGGAACAACAGTGAGAGGAAAAAACAAGTACTAGATAAACTTACTGATTTGTCATATGACTTGGGCAATCTTGCGGGAACAAATTTGGTGATGTGGTCCATACTGCCAAACAAGCTATCATCCGCACACCGGGAAAACTCCGTCTTGAGCTGGTGGTTTTATAGCCAAAGAAGATTAAAAAAACTATGAGTGACAACAATTCTGGCACTCCCATACCAAAAAAGACCTGAGAAAAATGAAGGAAAATAGTACTACTAATAGTCTGAAAATTCCTGCAACCATTATGCCACTTCCCCCCTGTTGCCTACTATTAGTTGATACTATAATCAACAAAAAATGAAGAACTAGTATGCAAGTTGCTAGTTTCCAGAACATAAGTTGCTTGTGTTGTTGTGTAAATTTGCTACTTTTCAACATGTAAATTGCTCAGACAAAAAAAAGAGCTAAAAAATGTACTACAGAAGCTACTATTAAATACAAGAACAAAACAAATCCTTCCTGTGAACATTATCCAACCGTGTGCATGGCAAACGAGAGAAGGTTCGATTAAGTCTGATAACTACTTGGGCATACTTGAAAAAATATGTATGTCACTTGCCCAAAAAGATACATTACCTTGCTTGCTCTTTGAAAGTGAATTGCCTACTCTAAAAAAATGGTAGCGTTTCCTAAAAACAATATGACAATGATATGTATACTAAAACAGAAAAATTCAGTTACCCGCAATTGGACATATTCTCCTGGAGCCTTCCTATCCTTCTTGATAACTCTGGAGATTAAATCTGAATTCCAAACTGAAACCCTTGGTACCAAGTTCGGGATTGGCTCATAAACATCCAGAGAGTCTAGGTACAGCAGCTGCATAGAGACACGGAGAAAGATCAAAAAGTTTAAGTTAGCTAATGATTGCAATAAGAAAAGAGAAGGTAAGTAAACAAAAGGATGCTTGAAAAAACAAAACAGCTTGAAGCACTTACAACAAGGTGGAAAACACAACAACAAACAACCTTCTTGTTGGCACGCCCCGAAGTGAACGCAAGCTTTAATTGATCAACAACAAACTGGCATATATTGGTTTCCGTTATTCCATTGACATCCATGACCGCCGGGAAGCTCTTTGGGGAAATACTCAAACTAGTTGAAGGGGCAAGGAAGCATGAAAAAACAAGAGCTAGCCAAACGCGGACAAAATCATCATCATGAGATCCTCCCATGTCAACGATCATCTTGCACCATTCTGTGAGGGTTGGGGAGTTCTTGGATGTGATGTTGTAAATACTGTACATTGCCTTTGTGATTTCAGGCCGATTCTCGAAGCACACCTTCCTGCCCCTGTTGGGAAAACCCCATATCCTACGGACACTTGCGGCATCTACAGGAATCTTCCCCCTTTCTGGAATGACTATATGCGAAATCTCCAGGTCGTAATGCTTCATTATCCACTGGCTAAGATCTCCGGGCATGCTACTCGCTACAAGGTCCAAAATGCCACCAAATTCTTTTCCAATGATGACACCCTTTTGGTCAGGAACCAAGTCCTTGTTCAACTTGAAGAGCCTTGCAGGGGATGCCCTGTTCCTACGACCCTATTGCGCATAAGGAAAAAACAGAAACAGGGGATTAGCAAAAAAGAAAAAAGGTTCATCACAACATAGGCAACTTAGGCAGCATTGCTGGGCAGCTGCTCAGTGAAACTGAGGCAACTATGCAAAATACCTCAGTTCCTCCCGTCTTCTGGCGTTTTGCTTTTGGAGGCTGCTCGACGTCTGCACCTTCAACATTTTTATTCCCAGCATCTGCAGCTTGGCTCTCATTACTATTCTCATTACTAATGATATCATCAGGGCGCTTCCCCCGTGAAACAACTGTCTTAGTTCTCATACGCTTGTACCCAGTTATTGGTGCACTGCTCCGTGGCTGGGAGATGGAAACCACATAAATCAATAAAAAAATGAAAAAAAACAAACTCTGTTATGTACAGGAAGAACATAAAAACTTCTTGAGCATGTGCACACCTGTGCTTGATGCTCTTCATTCCCATGAGATGCAAGGTCGTCATGACTTGATCCAGCAGGTCCATCCTGTTTAGACTTATGACTTGTCCCAGCCATCTATTTTCTGCTGCATATTTAAAGGACAAAACAGTGAGATTCATCATAAAAACACATTAGAAAATGATTCTTAAAGAACTCTATATCATCCAACGAATTTCGTTTGACTAAATTCTTACTGAACTTAACAAACAGCAACTTACAAAAAGTGGGCAGTGAAAAGGGTTGTAAACTATCTGATTTTCACTATGTTACAACTATCCTATAATTGGCCCTATTACCCTACCTCTACATGTCCTACAAAATCTGAAACAAATAAAGGCACATAGAACAGAAAATCACAGAATGAATCCTCGTGAAATGCTTAAAACTGTCCTACAAATAGCCCTATTAACCTCCCTCTACTGGATTACTTCCTACCTCACACACACACACAAGTCACATGTGCATTTTCCATTGCTAAATCAATACTTTCCTGCACTGAAAATCAAAACACACCGTCAAACCCATCTTCGTAGGCAACACATGGTCCATATTAGGCAAGTCACTCGCAAAAACAAGGGCAACATTAACATGAGAGAGGCATTGTTGTCCTACAATACAATAAACCAAAAACACACTTTCAAAACACCTTCATAGGCGACACGTGAACCATGTCAGGCAAGTCACTCACAATACAGGGGCAACATTGACATGAGAGAAGCATTACTGTCCTACGCTAAATGAAAACACACTGTCAAAAACACCTGCGCAGGCAACATATCAACCATATCAGGCAAGTCACTCACAAAACAAAGGCAACATTGACATGAGAGAAGCATTATTCTCGTACACTAAATCAAAAACACTGTCAAAACACCTGCGCAGGCAACACATGAACCATATTCAGGCAAGTCAGTCGCTAATCAGGATCGACCTCGACATCTACAACACCAGAAATCTACTGCCCCAAGGCTTGCCTTCGAAACCTACGAATCCCAGTTCACCAGTAGCCTAGGAACACGAAATGCCCCGTGTCGTCGTCCATCTCCAAATTAACAAGTGCTCCAAACAATTTCTACCATCTGCTACTCGATTTCATCAACTTAGTGGAGTGGACCGTCGACCCGCCGCGATTCGGCAGCGCGGAGACCCGTCGACGTGCGCCGTTCCTCCTCTGTCCGCGGCGGAGCGGCAGAGCGCATCGATTTGGTGTTCCTAAATGCGGATGACCGGAAGAGATCGACAGGCATACAAGGGATTCGCCGCGATTTTGCCCTTCTGCGCCAACAGAACAACGGCCGCGCACGCCGTTCCTCCTCTGCCGAGTCTCCGGTGCTGCTCCTTCTGATGCCGCCAGCAGCGCGTCGTCTCTCCTCGGTCGCGTCTCCGCCGCTGCACCGCCTTCCTTCATGCCGCGCCCGCTGTCCCGCCCTCGCTCCGGCGAAAGACAACCGCCGAATCGCCGACACGCCGCCGGCTGCTCTCGTGCTGGATTTGGGGGAGGAGTTGGGGGGATTGGAATGAGATCCGCTCCGCTATGAGGGGCAGTTTCGAATGGGAGAGGTAGTGGAGAGGAACAGGAGAAGGGATGCGAGAAGCAACCGCACTGAGAAACCAACGGGACTTGACCACGATGCCACGACCAGGGGACACCTAGCGCCCGCATCGATTAAATCGCCGCGGTTTCCACCTGAAACGCGTGCGGCCGCGAGATGGGGATCGGACGGCGAGCGAGCGCGTGTGCTCTGTAAGACAAGGGAGCACGCGACCACTTTTTAGGATTTAGGTTGAAGTAAACATACGCAAAGTTTGACCAAATTTATATTAAGAAAATATCAACACCTACTATACTAATGTTATATAGGAAATTAACTTTATGATGAAAAAATGATATGAATTTCGTATTGTGAATGTCGATATTTTTTACTACAAAGTTGGTCAAACTTTACGAAGTTTGACTTCGTACAAATTTTATAAGAAAACTAAAAAGAAACCAAGAGAATGGTAACATAAATAGTACGTTTCAAAAAAAACATTATTTACTGCCAAGCAGGAGCAAAATCACTGAACGCAAACGTAATTGCAATGTAGTCCCTCCGTAAAGAAATAGGAAAACGTTTTGCATCTTTGGCCGGTCGCTTTCCACGCGCGCTCGTTGGCAGTGGCCCCATGTGATTTAAGTTTGACGCGTTTCTTTCTCAACCGCACATCCTCTCCCATCTCTTCTCCTCCCGCTCACGCTCGAGACGCCATGGACGGCACAACCCAAGCTGGTTCCCTCCGCTTCTCTCCATCTCAAACCTCCATCCTTGACAGGCCTGCTACGCGGTAGCTCTCGCCGTTTTTTTTTCTGCAGAGACCATGGCCAACTTCGAGCTGCCCCGGAGACACACCCCATGCATCGGCGAGCTACAAGCAGCGTCGGGCGAGGAAGTTTTTGCTGCCACTGGCGATTTTTGGCAGATGCTACAACGGCCCCAAGTGGTTGCTGAGACCGGTGCCATGGCTTGGTGCAAGCTCCAGGGGGGCGAGCGAGGTGCCCTGCTGCCTGCTGGATCCGGCAAGATGAGTAGATGACATGCTGCAATCGTCTTACCAGGAGCTGGGACCGTATGCCGCCGGTGCTGCACAGACAGACCACGTGACCCAAATGCTGGAACCGGTGTTTAGTTTTGCTGGAACGGCCACCATTTTTTGCTGCAAACCTTGCACCATCAGCGGTGGAAAAGCTTCAAGCGAGTGGATTAAGCTTCAACCGGCATGAGGAAAAAGTTTCAACCCGCGTGAAGAATGATTCAACCATGAAAAAAGCTTCAACCAACAGTGGAAAAGCTTCAAGCGACGGTGAAAGGAGCTTCAACTGACATGGGTAAAAAGCTTCAAGCTGTGGAAAAAGTTTCAACGGGCATCTGAAGAATCTTCAACCTCTGTGACAAAAAGCTTCAAACGGCTCCACCGAGAGCTGGAATCAGCACCGGCACCGCTACGACCGTGCGAGCGTGTGGGGGGCGAGGCCGAGATGCTGCAACCAGCGACCGGAGTGCTACAATGGGTATCCGAAGGAGCTGGAACCGGCCATGGGGTGCTATGAGCACGGCGACGAGTTGCAACCACGGGAACGGGAGGGCGATGACGTCGAGCATCGGTGAGCGCGGGCGGCGAGCGGCAGCAGTTCGAGCATGGAGGGGGTGTCGCCGGTTTGTGAGCGTGGTGGGCGGCACGAGCGGAACGGCCGTGTGGTGCCGGGTTGAGAGGGGATGGGGAACGCCCCTGCGTTGAGTTTTTCTCTTTTCCGGGGACAAGCGAATCCTACGAACGCTATGTGTTGAATCGTGCGGATGCCCTGCGACCGGCCGAGTTTTGGGCCGGTGCGCCGGCGCCTATAAGCGCCCAAAGAAATATAAGAGCATTTAGATCACTACTTTAATGTTTTAAACGCTCTTATATTCTTTTACTCTTTTTCTTTTGCCTTAGGTATTATTACAATATATAGATAAAACATGGCGTCTCTCTACGGAAGGAGGAGAAATAATTAGAATCGAGCTAGATTGGAACTAGGCTAGGAACATATGGAACTACGTCAACGGCAAGGACTGTTTTCATTGGGTACTCGACGACCACCGTGCCCGCGTCGTTGTCGGGATGGTGATACTTGAGATACCGCGTGTCGAGGAGATCACCGTGGCCCGGCTCACAACCATGTCGACGGTAGCGCCAGAGATACGACGGTCCGGCGCGCAGCAGTATGGCGCCGGCGGACGCAGTCATCGGACGAAGAGATCGGTTGCCACGGAAAACACAGGCCTCGACGACGTGACGCCGGTCCCACCGGGCGCCGGCCAGGTCGCCGCCGCATGCCCACATCTCCACCGACCCCATGCCGGGCCTCGGGCTGCCCACGCACAGCCACAACTCCCCGCGCAGCTCCGCCATGCTCGACGCCGCGTAGTCGATCCTCTTCTCGCAGGGAGGCCCCGGGACGACGCCGAATGGCTCGTCATCGTCCTCCAGGCTGAAGCGCACGAAGCCCGGCGCGTCACCGCCGTTGAGGACCCGCTCGTGGGGGGTGAAGAGGAGCGAGCCCTTGAAGAATGTCGCAGTGCGCCCTGGTATGACGGGGCACGGCGGTGGCGCCGCCGTCTCGCGCCAGCACTGGTCCGTCCCCCCGGCTGTGAGGGTGAGCACCTCTGCCCCGAGGGAGTAGGTGTAGGTGCAGCCGCCGGCGTAGAGCTCGACCTCGTCCAGGGAGCGGTAAAAGATGCGGACGACCATGTAGGCTCCCGAGCGGTGGTCGCAGCCGAGGCCGAACGCCTGGTGGCCGACGATCCGGCCAGAGGGTAGCGGGGGCGGCGCGGCGGCGCGCGGGCTCGATGGGAGCGCGAGGACGCGGCCCGTGGCCGGGTTGAGCACGCGCACGGCGGCGTCGGTGGGCACCAGCAGCAGCCCGTCGCAGTGCGCGAGGTCGTGCGCCGCTTCCGTGTCGGGGTGGAAGGAGCGGTAGTCGGGCATGGCGTCCACCACGAGGGTGGCGACGCCCTGGCCCTCCTCCCAGCGGTAGAGCCCGGCGGTGGTGAGCGTGCCGTCGTCGGCCTCGATCTGCGGCGCGATGAGCACGCTCGGGCACGGATCCTCCGTCGCCGTCGCCATCGCCAGATCGCCCGGCCGGGCTTGTTAAATTAGGTTTATTTATTAGTCGATCGTGCGAAGCAAGTTGTCACGTAAGCAAAAAAATAACTGATCGATCGGTTGGTTAATATACTCCGTATATGTAGGTTGGATCCCAAAGCAGTACGGATCGATAGAATTCGTTTCCGAGCCGTACGCGAATCAACCTGTGATTGAGTTGGTTAGATGGACATTGCTATTCCCAACCCACTAGGGTTCAAATCCTGGTACTCGCATATGCCGGCTCAGTCTCTCGGAACCAACATTAAAAAAAACCTTCATGAGAACCATATTTGATAGTTTTCATAAAAATCTAAAAAAGGATGTTCTATTGTCATGTGAAATTTCAAGTTGAAATAAATTACGGCCCGAATGCAAACTATGAAAATTATAATTCAACAACTAATAGTGTTGTTCAACACTAAACAATGTTGATTTTGTTCTTTTTATTATAGCTCCCATCCAATTATGTGTGTGAACTTGGATTTTCGTATGGTTATAGAAAATCATCCTCTTAAAGGCACACATGCAACATTTCAAAGCCAATGCGAATCTCTATACAGAACACGTTATCTCTGATAGGCCACTTCTGCTATGTAAGTTCACTTTCTCTTCTCTCTTCTCTCCTCTCACCTACTTAAAAAAAATATACTCCCTCCGATCTACTCCCTTTGGTCCTTTTTATTCTGCATATAGATTTTTCCAAAGTCAAAGTATATCTCTATTTTGACCAGATTTATAAAAAAAAAGTGTCAACAATCACAATACCAAATCAGTACTGTTAGATTCATTATGGAATATAGTTTCATAGTATATATATTTCATATTGTAGATGTTGATATTCTTTAATATAAATTTGGTCAAACTTTGTCGATTTTGACTTGACAGAAATGTAATACGCGGAGTAAAAAGAACCGGAGGGAATATATTACTTGTCGCTCAAACGAAGTATCTAGACGTATTTTAGTGCTAGATACATCCATTTGAGCTACAAGTAATCTAAATCGAAGTGAGTAAGGTTTATTCAAGGCTCAGTATTGTTCAACTTTAGTAGGTACGTCATCTTTTCTCTCCATCCAATTTTTTCATTTTATCTTAATTTTCTTTCATCGGTTTTCTCTAAAAAACGCCAATAAATGCTTACCAAGTAAAATTTCATTCAGTTTTGCTAAAGCACATCTAGATATGCCATAAGTATTGCACATCTAAGTCTTATATCATTGATCTTACGTTGAGATTCGTGTGGATATTTTCTTTTTCTTTTTTCTTTTCCTCTTCATGCTTGATTCACTCAGTTAGATGTGCAATAAGTAGGGCACATTTAGATGTGCCCTGGACATTCCCAATTTCATTTTGTTTTCTTTGGCAAGCCAATAAATTCTTACCAAATAAATCTTTTTTTTACATAGCCAAACTTATATGGGTAGGTAAATCATGGGCTAACATGGTAGAATATTGATGTATCTGGTCAATTAGCTAGTTTATTTATAAAATTTGCATCACCAGAATAGGCAGAAAAGAGCAGATTTGGACCAAAGACGTACCCCTTTATAATGTTTGAGGATGGTCGTTGCACAGTTTTGTGTTCGGGGATTGATTCACAAATTCCATTTGTGCATTCTATTCTTAGTATCACCAATAAACGTTGTAAATCCCCCATATATTGTCAACAAATCCCATGATAACATGCTAGAATATCTTGTACGCTTACAAACATAACGTCATTACTCCCTCATATCACAACAATTACCGACTGCAAACTAACCTGTAGTTGGATGGTTAGGAGCACAATGGTATTCTCAGCCCAACATAGTTCAAATCTTGGTGCTCGCATTTATTCTGGATTTATTTCAGGATTTTCGACGATGCGCGTTCAGTGGCACGAGACGTTCTCACCGACGATGAGGCGCCTACGGTGACTTCGTAAAATTTCAAGATGATATGCCAGATCAGTCTTTAGAAGGTGCTCATAGGGGTAGGGTGTGCGTGTGTGCATTCATAGGAATGAGTGTATGCGCGTTTAAATGAGCGCTTGCGTCTGTACTGTGTTAAGAAAACAATTCTAGCAACTTAAACCATATAAATTTGGGCATATTGGATTCCCACTAGAGTAATTGTGAAGTAAATTCATACGGTGTTTAGCAGACACAACATAAAGAAAAACTACCAGACAATTCGTGCTACACTTATTTCAGCGCCAAAGCATAAGCACAGAAGCCCCTCTTTAGAACATTGTCAGTAGAACAAAAGTACTCTCTTTTCTTTGCTAGTGAAGTTCATCCTGCAATTCTTCTCGTCAATGGCATGAAATGCTAACTCTGTATCTAAGCTTCCGCAGTCACCACTCTCGGCATCTGCGCTCCTTCATCAGTGTTTCTTCAAACTTGTTACTTTTGTAGAAGAGCACAAGGGGTTAAATGCCTATCTAACCAAAATTAAGTGAAGCAGGGTCATTGGGAATTGTTGCTTCTAGTTTTCCAGATTGTCCAAGAAACAACTAACCCTCAAAAGAGGACAAGCTTTCTCTGTTCAATTGGGGAGGAGAAAATCCATCCTCCAAACATGACAATAGCGCATTCAGGTGGCCCACTCAAGGCAAATGCACAGAGGACTACCTGTCATTCCAATTTAGCTAGAGGATAACCAAAAGAGCCAATGGTCCACAATTTCCTTGAAACCACAGAAGTCACACTGTTCATACCTAGACCAACCTATTTCAATTATATCAGTATGCTAATATTAGAATGCACGATGAGCAACTAAGCTTTTCGCCTCCTCGTTTCCTTCATATTCTTGGGACATTTATCCTGGAACTACTAGAGATCCCATGGAGATGCCTTGCGGATTGATGACCCAATGTCTGTGTCCTAGACGATTGCTCTAGTACTCAATACGCGATTGCTGAGTACATTGTACCGCACATGCTTCTTGACCTGGCATGCAAAAAATAGTCATCAAACGAAATAAAATATTGATCAATACATAAATAATAAATTATACGTAAAAATTGATAAACTATATCATAATTGACTTCGGTGCCAAATGCAGTCTATGTCCCTGTTTGGATTGAGTATAATTTTTCCGAAGCTCCCTGGTATCTAGAGCACAAGATTTACAGTCAATCCAAGATGATTTGCGCTCCAAAAAACATATTAGCCCGATGTAACCTGTCATCCTTATCTTGAACGCACATATGCTCGGCCTTCTCAGGTACAGTACAAGCTAACATTTTCCCTGGAGAAACAGAGCACATTAGTACAAAACGAGGCATATCAACACAGGATTGGAGGAAAATAGACGACACTTTTGAAATGGGAATGGCCTAGAAGTTGATAAGATATATATACAACCTATGGTCACTACGCACTGTATATATTATGTGATCACTTTAAGAATAATATATCAGACAATTTGACTATCTGCATCGTGGGTCCATATCAAAGTTTTGAATAGCTCCTCTATAGCCCCTTACAACGGTTCAAGCATGGTGCCGCTAGATGGTATTCATGTACAATTTTCAGTGAACTTATGAATTAGCTGGTTATAGCCCTGTCATACCCTCACTATAGCTGATTTGTCGGACCGGTGCTATTTAGCATAGTTTGCTGTTTAAAACTATGGTTCATATGCATGTTTGAGGCTGCAAAAGATGATCTGCCTAATCAATTTCCATGTACTACAGAAAACACATGCGTACGTTGAGCAAATGTACCATATAACCAAGACAACCTAACCAATAATCATGAGTTTAGAACGCAACACACAATTGGTTGGACATCCCTCCCCAGATTTTTCCTAGCCATGAGTAGTTTCATCTAGCAGTGCAAAATAAACTACTGTTGTCTTTTACCGAACAAACTGAGGCACGGATCGATATAAGCATATAATCAACGCTGGCTATCATCAGAACTGCAGATGGATATGCTTTTAACAAGATAGACGGTCCAACCATTTCACAACAATCACATAGCTAGCGATCGACGCAATTAACCAAACCATGTATGCTGCAGAGTGCAGACTTTTGTCTCACCAACACATGAATGCATAGCGGGGCAACGCGCAACCCAACCTATAGCTAACAATCCCAGTCATCTCAGCAGAACTGAAGATGACAATCAACATCTAACCATGACACTCACCGGTGCAATCGAATCCATCGAGTTCTCCTCTCGCATAGCGAGCAAGCGCAACTTTTCCAACAATATATGTCACAGTGTCTATCAAGCAACTCTATCTATCTCACCAAAACTGTTCTGTAGATATTATCAATATGCATGCCGGACGAAAATTTACTCCACGGCAGCTTCAGATGGCTATGCAAGTCAATGCCAATCACATCAAGGTTTAGAAGTTTGTAGTTATCGTGTCAAAAAGATCGAGCGGACGAAGCATAGCAGCAGGCGGTCAGTCTCCGGCTGCGGCGTCGTCTCCGGCTGCACGTCGAAGCAAGCAACAAGCACGTGAGCAAGAGAAGGCGATTGACAAGGTTCTTGCGGTTCTTGACTTCAGATTCAGAGTCGATCGGGAAGGCGAGAAAGATCTGACAGACCTGCGTTGTCGACGTAGCCGAAGAAGTATCTGACGCGGCCCGGTGGCGGATCATCAAGAATGTCATCCCGCAGCCCTTGCAGGATGTTGAGGACGTTGTCCAGATTCGCCACGGCCCGACGGGCGTGCTGAGCGGCGGTGGCATACCCATCGGCGGTCGCCTCACATGCCTCGACGGCCGTGGCAGCTCCCTCCGGCGAAGTAGCCACCGCAAGAAAATCGGCCACTGCAAGGGAAACATGCTCTAGCTCGGCTCGCGCGCGGTTCAGCCTGCGGAGCGCGTGCCTCACCTCCCTCCTCACGCCGACGAGCCACTCCGGATACCAGACGTGACGATTGTCCTCCCACCGCAGAGAGAAGGAGTGTATCGCATCCTCGGAAGGCTCGGTGCCGAGAAGAAGCTCCAGTCCGTGGCCTACGTTGACCAGAAGGCCAGAGTTCGGTCGATAGGGGGGCCCCGGCTCGGCGGCGGCGGCGAGGTCGGGCGCCTCGCGGCGGAGGTCAGCGACCCGGTCGCGCTCGAGGTTGAGGACGCGGTGGACGTCGCGGCGGAGGAGGACCAGGACCGCCCGGTCGGAGCCCCCGTGGGCCAGGTCGGCGATGCGGTTCGCCTCCGCGGCGGCGCGCTCGAGCTCATCCGCCGCATGCTCGAGCGTGTGGCGGGCCTCCTCAGCGTCAGCGACGATCCACGCGAGGATGGGGAGGAACCGGTACCAGGTGCGGTCGTCGGGGATCAGCGCCTCCTCCATGGCCGCCGGTCGCCGCCTCCTTCGCTCCCCTCTCTATCTCTCTCTCCCTCGCGGCCGGGCAGGGTATGAGCGTAGCGACGTGGAGAAACAGGAGCCACTCGTTTGAACCAAGGCGGCGGGGTCCGGATTGGGGGCAGCGCGGGCGGCCCAAAAACTGGAGTATATTCTCTCTCGGCACGGGTGATGGGGCCGGGGCTGTCAGCAAAGCCCTGATTATTTTCTCTTTTAGTTGGTTTTAGGGGGAAATGCTCTCGTTCAGCCCGCTGATCTCCCGCGCGTGTCAACATCTTGAAGGCCGTCCGCTCAAATCTAATCCGATGGAGCACAACGACTCCGACCTAGGGGTTAGGTTTTGTGACACCACCCCGTTTGCAAACCCTTGGACCGCGACAACCGGTTTGTTGTAGAGTGGCTAGGACGATGGACACAGTCGTAGCTGGATCTGAATGCAAGGACGATGAGCTCTTGCAACTCATTCCCTCTTACTTCCCCTTACCCAAGCCGAAAACCTCTAAGGATACAACATGAAGTCCTCAATGCATTCAAAGAGAAGACTGAAATATTCTTGGAGATCGAGAGATGCTAGAGTGATATCACAAAATGCAAAGAATCTGTTAGACCCCTTCACAAAAGGGCCATCACAAAATTTGATAGGAAATACCGGAAGATGGGAATGAGTCTACTTGCTTACACTGGGACCCCAAGTGCAACGATTTGTACCTAGAAAGGATGCACGATTTGTACCTAGCAAGGAAGCAATCTTTGCATAGATTCATGAGAGAGAACATGATATATAGATAGTGTGACAAACCCGTAGTCCAGGAGATGGACTACTCATAGCTTATCATGGGAGCAGCGAATCAATGGTCGATGAGAAAGGTGGCGAATTTTCCCTACAGTGGGGGTACCGACGCAGGGCTGCGGACACTTTCGTCTCGGATCGTGAAGTGGCAGCAGTGAAGAATTACACGATAATTGGGTCGCCGACCAGGGGCATAAATAGACCATGCAGCGAATGGAGGGACCAGATGTCCCTTTGTGGGTTGGCCACACATCCTATGTGGAAGGCTGTGTGGGCCCCATTTGTGGCCGACATATGGCTATCCCACCCATGTGTTGGCAGGTGTGGCATGCTCTAAAGTTATGATTAAACCTACTTATATTTTTTTCTAAGGTCCAAAAGTTCATGTAACTCACAGATACATAGACTTGAAGCTGGCCATATGCAATAGGTTTGTCCAAATAAAGTCATGACATTGCATGTTTTGAGAAGAAAATGACATGAACTTACAAAAAAAAACTAGATATATTTTGGCTGTATCATACATATTCATGCGAGGTGTTGTTATGGAAACCTAACGCATGTGATCGGAGGTCCTGTGAATTAGGACCTAGATAACCGGAGGAGAGTGTCTTTACCAACCCTCTCTGTTGAAGATGCACCACTCTCACAATTTGTATGGCGAGTTGATTTTTATCTTTGTGTTACGAGGCTTGTATAAGCAAAATGTCCTATAGAGCAACCTTACAAGAACATATACCTATGTGAGCTCAACTGCTAGACATGATCTATGAGATAGGGCAATCTATAGTAAGCTAATGAATAGGACAAGAGTGTGGCTTATATGCTCTAGCCGTGGGGTTAGCTTTCAACAACTTAGTGATAGTAAAACAACTGGTGAAACTTGTTCATGCAAGACCGACCCTTCAAGACATAGTCTATTTTTTTCTCAAATACACACGAGTGTGCGTATCATTCATTAAAAAAGAAAGAGTGAAGACTCCCAAATACATGGTTACAACATATAATTACCTGCCGGGATTCTCCGACACCACTGGACGATCTAGTCACTGCTCATGATCCGGCCCACCATCCTCTACTTCAAAACCTACTGTGTTGCCTTTCAAGAGACCGACCCTAACCCACAGAGCACCCTCCTCTCTAATCCTAAGTAATGTCGTAGTGAGAGACGGGACAACACCATTAAAGACGATGTCGTTTCGATGCTTCCAAATAATCCACATCCCAAGTAGGCATTTAGCACGAGTGGACTTCCGATGGGCTGAGCAACGATCCTGACGAAGGCACCAATCGCCAAGGCCTTCTCCATCTTGGGGCTCGAAGTCAGGCCTGCCCGTGATGTTCCCCATCCAATGCCAGACCTGTTTAGCAAAGACACAACCAACCAGGAGGTGCTGGATGGTCTCCTCATGTTGGTTGTGGTTTAGTGTAGCTTCTTATTCTAGGTGGATGTTTAAAGTTAATCAGTCTCTACTGAAAACATTGGTATATCAAAATAATGATTGGAAGAGAGGACGACTAAATGCATGTCCAAGATCCGCTGAACGGTTGTTTCAATGAATTTCTGGACAAATCCTATAGGCGTGGACAACCCGAATTCAACAAAGAGTACTTTGGGAACCCGGCCCGAAGGGATAGGGCCTGCAATACATCGTGGAAAGTGCAAAGGTAGGTGCTCGAAAGAGATAAGGATCCACAGGCTATCACTATGATGATAAGATCAATATATTTGCAAGAGATATATACTCATAGTACTGGTAGGAGATCTAATCGTATCGCATAGTACTGAAGATAGGAAACTCGATGGAGAAGAAGAGTAGCCTATTAAAGGACCTGAAGACCCTCTACCAATAACCCAAGTCATTCATATCGCCATTCTCACAAAACCTAGCTTGATATATCAATGTATTATACCTTGTATTTCTTGTTTACCAATATAGGAGTACATCTATAGCTAGGACATACAGTATATCACTAGTACTTATCCGGTGGCTTTGAATCTGGGTTAAACCACCATCTCTCCGTTGTCTCCCATCCTTTCTCTATTGTTCTACAGACTCATCGACTTGTAAGATTGGTGTTCACAATGTGAAGAATCGTACCCCGCAAAAAAATGTGAAGAATCATACACCACTTTTCGTCAACGTGAAGCGCATATAGCCTGGCTCGGCCGTTTTGCGGCTTCATTAGCTGAACTGCTGAGGAAGGTATGATTAGTTCATTTTTGAAACGCGACATGTTTAGTTCGTATAAATCTGCCAGAAGGTGTTGGTATTCATAATTCATTGTAACACAGCCATGTAATTCAGGGCTAGTTTCTCAACTAAAATAAACAGTGTGCCTTGACCAGCTAATGATAGCTAGATAAAGAATTAATATCTAAGTCAAATTATGTCAAAAGCGGTTTTGTGGTGTACTTCATCCGTCCTTGAAAGTGTGTACTTCCAACTTTGTTGGAGGGTCAAACTATCTCAAAGTTTGACCGAGTTTATTTAAAAACATATCAATGCTTGTGGAACCAAATAGGTATATAATAAAAATATGTTTTATCATGAATGTAATGCTACTAATTCGATGGCATAAATGTTGGTCTATTATTATATAAATATGGTCAAACATAAAAAAGTTTGAATTTCCAACAAAGTTGGAAGTACACTCTTTTAAGGACGGAGGGAGTAGTTGGTTATCATGTCAGTCTAACACATTGAAGGTCTATTATTTATATCAATCAATCTTACCGAATACTGTTTACATCAACCACAATGACATTATTTTTGCTATAATGCAAGGCTACCGAAATGTCTTCCAAATTCCGATTGACCCATTGCGTACGGATGGCAAATCTGTCAATCTGTTAGTGACACCAGTGAAGCTTTCTGAAGCAGCGAAGCTTTCTGAACCCATTCCGATTGACCCATTTTCTTATACTAATTTGCAACTCAAATCTATTTTAGACGTCTGGCCGTACTCGACAATAACATCGCGTACGGAATGTTGCCATGCTCGACAATAACAGCCACTGCCGGTCCCAGGTAAGATTCGCTGCTTCAGAAAGCTTCACTAGCATACGAGCATTCTGATTCAAGCTTTAGATTTGCTGCATCCAAAAATTGCGGCCAATATAATTCCATTCCATATGGTAATACTTATGCTAAGTCCATATTGACAACATGTGGTAAGAAGCAAGTGGCTGCAGATAAAAAAATTTCACATTCATCTCTCGCCACTTCATCACTGACAAAAAGCATTTCCCTGTTTTATAAATAAGGCAACCATCACCGAGCAAGTCGATACAAACACACACCTCACACCAACACAACACCCACACCGAGCTACGAAAGGAGAAAAGATAATTAATTAGAATCGAGCTAGATTGGAACTAGGCTAGGAACATATGGAACTACGTCGACGGCAAGGACTGTTTTCATTGGGTACTCGACGACCACCGTGCCCGCGTCGTTGTCGGGATGGTGATACTTGAGATACCGCGTGTCGAGGAGATCACCGTGGCCCGGCTCACAACCATGTCGACGGTAGCGCCAGAGATACGACGGTCCGGCGCGCAGCAGTATGGCGCCGGCGGACGCAGTCATCGGACGAAGAGATCGGTTGCCACGGAAAACACAGGCCTCGACGACGTGACGCCGGTCCCACCGGGCGCCGGCCAGGTCGCCGCCGCATGCCCACATCTCCACCGACCCCATGCCGGGCCTCGGGCTGCCCACGCACAGCCACAACTCCCCGCGCAGCTCCGCCATGCTCGACGCCGCGTAGTCGATCCTCTTCTCGCAGGGAGGCCCCGGGAGGACGCCGAACGGCTCGTCGTTGTCCTCCAGGCTGAGGCGCACGAAGTCCGGCGCCTCACCGTCGTTGAGGACCCGCTCGTGGGGGGTGAAGAGGAGCGAGCCCTTGAAGAATGTCGCGGTGCGCGCTGGTATGACGGGGCACGGCGGTGGCGCCGCCGTCTCGCGCCAGCACTGGTCCGTCCCCCCGACGGTGAGTGTGAGCACCTCTGCTCCGAGGGAGTTGGTGTAGGTGCAGCCGCCGGCGTAGGTACGTATACGCAAAAAACTGATCGATCCGTTGGTTAATATGCTCCGTATACGTAGGTTCGATCCCAAAGCAGTACGGATTGATAGAATTGGTTTCCGAGCCGTACAATACGGGAGAACTCATGGAACCAACATTCAAAACCTTCGTGAAAGCCAGATTTGGAAGTTTTTTTTGCATGATCATATAACATCATCTTTTAAAGGCACACATGCAACATTTCAATGCCAGTGCGAATCTCTATACAGAACATGTTACTAGTATCTCTGAAACTCCTCGTCTGCTATGAAAGTCGCACTTTCTCTTCTCTTCTCTTTTTTTACTTAAGAACAATGTACTCCCTTCGATTCATATTACTTGTGGCTCAAATGAACGTATCCAGTGATGGAGCTTCATAGAAAAAGTTGGACGGGCCATACAAATTAATAGAGAGGACATTTTTTTCGAATTTTTTAATCATATAGACAATACACACTTTTTTTTCCTCGGAGTACTCTAGCCATGAGGTGAAAAAGACCAAACCAACTGTACTGGAATCGGTGCCAATGCCCTCGTGCACCTGAAAGTTTATAATCCTACATACAGGATTGCATACGACCTAACATCAAATATGCCCTACTCACATTATCTCTTTGTTCTCAAAGATATTTTCAATTTTGAGGGTGCAATCTAGGATCTTCCTGCGAGAGCTCAATACCTTGGGAACTTCATTTTTATTTTTCATTTTGGTTATGTTGTTGTTCCAATTGTAAGCAAGGGGTGATCTTCCTCAATTTATAGTTATATCATCTCTTTTCCTATTAAAAAACAAATCGATCATTCTATTAGTCTGATTTTCCTTGCCCATAACTACCTATGTTGCAATTTGTAGGTAATTAAGACTATAAGATGTAAGAGCATCTACAGTAGGACTTGGCAAATCAGACCCCTCAAATGCCCGCGGACGCGACCGGGTGCATCCGTGGACAGTGACCGGTCACGCCTCATATTTGCTACTCTACGTTCGAGTCTCGCATATTTCACCCCCCAGATTCATACTAACCAAGCAAAGTAAACCTATGTACAACGACATGCTAGCTATGATTCGTCGTCAAAGATGTCCACGATGTCGGTGTTGTAAGATTGAAGTGTTCCTACTCCCTCGTGAGGGAGCCGCATGGGTCTTTATTGATCGATGACAGGAAGCCCCTGTCGTGGCGTACAAGTTTCCATCTATCGCTAGGATGCGATGGCGTACACGAGAGAGAAGAGATCAAGTCAGATACGGGAGAGAGAGGGAGACGAGGTTGAGATTACATGAAGTTTGAACTGCCTCTATCTCTAATTCTAACACCCTCCCTTAATCTCAACTATCCTACATTAAGATTTCTCTTGAACTCTTCAAATGGTTTGCTGGGTAGAGCTTTAGTGAATCCATCTGCTACTTGATCTTTGGAGGGAATCACTAGTGCAGAACCGGGCAATAGCACCGGTTCGTAAGGCCCTTTAGTGCCGGTTCAGTAACCGGCAAATTATAGGCACTAAAGCCCCCCCCCCCCTTTAGTACCGGTTCAACACGAACCGGTGCTAAAGGGCAACCACGTGGCACGAGCCAGCTCCGTGGGCGTGTAGGACATTAGTACCGGTTGGTAACACCAACCGATACTAAATGTTTGGGTGTGTTTTGGTTTTATTTTTTATTTTTACTTTAATTTTGTGTTTTCAATTTAATTTAGTGATTGTTTTACATTATAATGAGTTGTTAAATCATTTGGTGAATGTACCGCATATTAGTTTGACTGGATGCATGGATCCTAGATAAGTCATCAAGTATATGTCATATCCATATTATATATACTTGATTACCTAATTAAGTGATCGAGGTAATATGAATATGGCATATACTTGATCACTTAGCTAGAATCCATCCAGTTGAAACTAATATGTAGTTTCTTTCATAAATGATATAATAACTCATCATCATCATCATCATATTAATATAAAAACTCTTGCATCATATATATCATCACCAACAACAGTTTTCATAGCAAAGATATCATCGAGTTCAACATGGTAATGATATTATAAGCGTTCATAACACCACAAAAGCAAATCACTCTTTGAGATTAAGTTCAGGACGAAGACCACGGACATGAGAGGACAAGTACTAAGAGCATGAACTAGCTAATTAATCACTCCTGCTACTCTCTCTCAGGTAGAATAGCATAGAACATGTATAGCTTTGCTGATTCATCATATTGGAGCATGCAGATGAACCTGTCTCCTAATCGTGGGTTGCGCTTCTGATTGCTGCCCCTAGTACTTCTCTGTGATTGTTCACAATTTTGCTCCAGTCTTTTACTATTAAGCATTCCTCGCTATTAGAAATCTTGAATGCACTAAATTGCATTGTATGATATCTTGGCCGTAAGCTAACAATATTCATGGTACCTTTAGTCTCGATCCAATCAGGCACAACATTCATCGGGAGTCCCTGTTAAAGAACATCGTATAGTAACATACTTAGCAATGAAGTTTAGCTTAAAAAAATGATGTATGCAAAAGATGCACTGAGGAGAAATAGTAAAAATCTTACCATCTTTCCTAAATATATGTGACCGTAGTTCAGTACGAACACTATTGGTTGCACGTTTTGAGTACTAACATTTCTAAGTGCAGGAAAGAAATTTGTCTTGACAGCATCAAGATCCTCAAGCCATGAAACATAATGACTTGTCTCCTCGCAGTTTAGTTCAACCTCGGGACAGTGGACGGTCCTGTCTACCAAGCGCCGGACATGTTTGCTTGATTGGAAGTAAGCTGTCAATATAAATTGAGATCTATTAATTATTCAACTGGTTCAAATAATCTCATATAGAAGACATAAATATAGTTGAGAAACTCACATAATGGTAGAACTGGAGGCGACTGCACATTGACCCAGATGTCTCTATTACCTTCAATATCATCTTCCGGACGAATATCAAAGGTGATAACCATATCAGGCTCAAATGCATAAGCCTTGCATAGTGCTTGCCAAGTTTTGCATTCAAAATAGGTGTATGTGTCTGCATTGTATAATTTGACGTTGAAGGTATAACCATGCTCGGTCTTCAAGTAAACTCTTTTTACCTTCATAGTTTCGTTAGGACTGAAACCTATCTTATCCAAGACAAAAATTCTTGCATGACAGGGGATACGCTAGTAGAATAGTGAAAAATTAAAATTAAAAGTTGAAGCAAATGAAGCATAAGTCATGCTTAATTACAAAAAAAGACTTGTCGTTGTGACTTACTGTATCCACTTTGAAGTTCTCATCCAGCTTGATGCTGAAGCGTCTATCATCAACTAGAAAATTTCTGCCGCACAGGTCGCGCTGGTCTTCCAGTATTCGCACATAATGAAATCGTGTTCGTTGTCAGACGACATTCCTATGTTCATAGGTGAAACATTAAACATTTATTAGTTCTATTAATTCAACTAATTCTGTTAATTCAACCAGTTCAACTAGTTAATTGAACTAATTCAACTAAGCACTTACGAAAAATATACCTAATTAATTGAACTAATTCAACTAACTAGTTCAACTAATTAATTCAACTAATTCAACTAAACTAGTTCTATTAATTTTCTTACTAAAAATAAGGTAGCTAGTTCTATATAATAAAATGTTAATTAGATAATGAAATCTCATATAACTAAATTAAATATATATCTAACATATAATTTATATCTAATTCATCTAGCATTTGACATTAATATCTAATATATGTTCATATATAGGTGAAACATTAAACACTTACTAGTTCTACTAATTCAACTAAATAAACTAGTTCTATTAATTCAACTAAGCATTTTACTAAAAATAAACTAGTTCTATTAATTTTCATACTAAAAATAAACTAGTTATATTAATTCAACTAGTTCAAATCTCATATATATACCTAATTAATATCTAGCTAATTCATCTAAAATTGACACTAATATTTAACATCTTTTCTATATAATTCATCTAACATTAACATTCTAACATTATTATCTACGTAATTTATCTAACATTAATCTAAACAACAGAAAATAGAAAATAAGTAAAAACAATGTGTGTGTGTATGTGTGTGTGTGTACGAGCGGAGGGCGGCGGCGTACGGGCGGCGGCGGGCGATGCGACGGGGACGGGTGGCGGGCGAGGCGGCGACGACGGGCGGCGGGGGCGACGGCGGTGACGGCTACGATGGGTGGCGGAGGCCACGGCGGTGACGGTGACGACGGGCGGCGGGGGCGGCGAGGGCGGCGCGCGATAGGCAACGGGCGCGGCGAAGAAGTTAGATCGAGAAGTGGTGGTCGATGAAACTGAATTTCTCGTAAGTGCCATATATATAGGAGGGGTTTTTACTAAAGGCCCAATCATTAATACCGGTTGGAGCCACCAACCGGTACTAATGGTTGTGCGCTGCCACCGGCGGTGCACAATGTTTAGTCCCACCTCGCCGAGCGAAGGGCAGCCGCACTAGTTTATAAACCCAGCCGCGGCTGCTCCTTCGAACTTCTCTATATAGCAGACTTCTGGGCCTAACTAGGGCGCGTTGCCCTGTGAGTCTGCTGGCCCTTCTGGGCCTGCATTTGCACACCCTAGGTCTGGCAGGCCCACTGGGCAGCGCCCCAACAAATTTTTTATATAGTTTTTTATTTTCTGCATTATTTATTTTCTTCTATTTATTTTTGAGTGATTTTTATATAGTTTTTTTCTTTTCTGCATTATTTATTTTCTTCTATTTATTTTTGAGTAATTTTTATATAGTTTTTTCTTTTCTGCTTTATTTATTTTCTTCTATTTATTTCTGAGTAGTTTTTTTGTGACCCTCTCTACTCTTTCACACATGCTATGCGGGTGAAATGATGATACCATGCCAAGTTTCAACATTTTCAGAATTCATTTTGTAGTGATTTTCAATTTCACGGTAAATGACTGAAAACCAACAAATGATGTCAGAACATGTTGGAAATTGATGACGTCACTTTGAATGCTGCATACTGAACACAAAAGAAGTCCGGAGTTCAAATAAGTTTAAAAAACATTGAAGTGCCCGTGTAACAGATGAGTTCTCGTCCGAAACCCTGATACTCTGAAAGAGATTGTCCAGTTTGTACACGAAGTGCGTCCAGTTTTTGCCGTGACCCTCTCTACTCTTTCACACATGCTATGCGGGTGAAATGATGATACCATGCCAAGTTTCAACATTTTCAGAGTTCATTTTGTAGTGATTTTCAATTTCACGGTCATTTAGCTCTCTAAACAATTAGGTAAATGACTGAAAAACAACAAATGATGTCAGAACATGTTGGAAATTGATGACGTCGCTTTGAATGCTGCATACTGAACACAAAAGAAGTCCGGAGTTCAAATAAGTTTAAAAAACATTGAAGTGCCCGTGTAACAGATGAGTTCTCGTCCGAAACCCTGATACTCCGAAAGAGTTTGTCCAGTTTATAAACGAAGTGCATCCAGTTTTTTCCGTGACCCTCTCTACTCTTTCGCACATGCTATGCGGGTGAAATGATGATACCATGCCAAGTTTCAACATTTTCAGAATTCATTTTGTAGTGATTTTCAATTTCACGGTCATTTAGCTCTCTAAACTATTAGGTAAATAACCGAAAAACAACAAATGATGTCAGAACATGTTGGAAATTGATGACGTCGCTTTGAATGCTGCATACTGAACACAAAAGAAGTCCGAAGTTCAAATAAGTTTAAAAAACATTGAAGTGCCCGTGTAACAGATGAGTTCTCGTCCGAAACCCTGATACTCCGAAAGAGATTGTCTAGTTTGTACACGAAGTGCGTCCAGTTTTTGCCGTGACCCTTTCTACTCTTTCGCACATGCTATGCCAGTGAAATGATGATACCATGCGAAGTATCAACATTTTCAGAGTTCATTTTGTAGTGATTTTCAATTTCACGGTCATTTAGCTCTCTAAACAATTAGGTAAATGACTGAAAAATAATGAATGATGTCAGAACATGTTGGAAATTGATGACGTCGCTTTGAATGCTGCATACTGAACACAAAAGAAGTCAGGAGTTCAAATAATTTTAAAAAACATTGAAGTGCCCGTGTAACAGATGAGTTCTCGTCCGAAACCCCGATACTCCGAAAGAGATTGTCCAGTTTGTACACGAAGTGCGTCCAGTTTTTGCCGTGACCCTCTCTACTCTTTCGCACATGCTATGCGGGTGAAATGATGATACCATGCCAAGTATCAACATTTTCAGAGTTCATTTTGTAGTGATTTTCAATTTCACGGTCATTTAGCTCTCTAAACAATTAGGTAAATGACTGAAAAACAACAAATGATGTCAGAACATGTTGGATATTGATAAATCGCTTTGAATGCTGCATATTGAACACAAAAGAAGTCCGGAGTTCAAATAAATTTAAAAAACATTGAAGTGCCCGTGTAACAGATGAGTTCTCGTCCGAAACCCTGATACTCCGAAAGAGTTTGTCCAGTTTGTACACGAAGTGCGTCCAGTTTTTGCCGTGACCCTCTGTACTCTTTCGCACATGCTATGCGAGTGAAATGATAAAACCATTGCAAGTTTCAACATTTTCAGAATTCATTTTGTAGTGATTTTCAATTTCACGGTCATTTAGCTCTCTAAACAATTAGGTAAATGACCGAAAAACAACAAATGATGTCAGAACATGTTGGAAATTGATGACGTCGCTTTGAATGCTGCATAGTGAACACAAAAGAAGTCCGGAGTTCAAATAAGTTTAAAAAACATTGAAGTGCCCGTGTAACAGATGAGTTCTCGTCCAAAACCCTGATACTCCGAAAGAGTTTGTCCAGTTTGTACATGAAGTGCGTACAGTTTTTGCCGTGACCCTCTGTACTCTTTCGCACATGCTATGCGAGTGAAATGATAATACCATTGCAAGTTTCAACATTTTCAGAATTCATTTTGTAGTGATTTTCAATTTCACGGTCATTTAGCTCTCTAAACAATTAGGTAAATGACCGAAAAACAACAAATGATGTCAGAACATGTTGGAAATTGATGACGTCGCTTTGAATGCTGCATAATGAACACAAAGAAGTCCGGAGTTCAAATAAGTTTAAAAAACATTGAAGTGCTCGTGTAACAGATGAGTTCTCGTCCAAAACCCTGATACTCCTAAAGAGATTGTCCAGTTTGTACACGAAGTGCGTCCAGTTTTTTCCGTGACCCTCTCTACTCTTTCGCACATGCTATGCGCGTGAAATGATGATACCATGCCAAGTTTCAACATTTTCAGGGTTCACTTTGTAGTGATTTTCAATTTCACGGTCATTTAGCTCTCTAAACAATTAGGTAAATGACCGAAAACAACAAATGATGTCACAGCATGTTGGAAATTGATGATGTCGCTTTGAATGCTGCATATTGAACACAAAATAAGTCCGGAGTTCAAATAAGTTTAAAAAACATTGAAGTGCCCGTGTAACAGATGAGTTCTCGTCCGAAACCCTGATACTCCGAAAGAGATTGTCTAGTTTGTACACGAAGTGCGTCCAGTTTTTGCCGTGACCCTCTCTACTCTTTCGCACATGCTATGCGCGTGAAATGATGATACCATGCCAAGTTTCAACATTTTCAGGGTTCAGTTTGTAGTGATTTTCAGTTTCACGGTCATTTAGCTCTCTAAACAATTAGGTAAATGACCGAAAAACAACAAATGATGTCACAACATGTTGGAAATTGATGATGTCGCTTTGAATGCTGCATACTGAACACAAAAGAAGTCCGGAGTTCAAATAAGTTTAAAAAACATTGAACTGTCCGTGTAACAGATGAGTTCTCGTCCGAAACCCTCATACTCCGAAAGAGATTGTCTAGTTTGTACAGGAAGTGCGACCAGTTTTTGCCGTGACCCTTTGTACTCTTTCGCACATGCTATGCGAGTGAAATGATAATACCATTACAAGTTTCAACATTTTCAGAATTCATTTTGTAGTGATTTTCAATTTCACGGTCATTTAGCTCTCTAAACAATTAGGTAAATGACTGAAAAACAACAAATGATGTCAGAACATGTTGGAAATTGATGACGTCGCTTTGAATGCTGCATACTGAACACAAAAGAAGTCCGGAGTTCAAATAAGTTTAAAAAACATTGAAGTGCCCGTGTAACAGATGAGTTCTCGTCCGAAACCCTGATACTCCGAAAGAGATTGTCCAGTTTGTATACGAAGTGCATCCAGTTTTTGCCGTGACCCTCTGTACTCTTTCGCACATGCTATGCGGGTGAAATGATGATACCATGCCAAGTTTCAACATTTTCAGAGTTCATTTTGTAGTGATTTTCAATTTCACGGTCATTTAGCTCTCTAAACAATTAGGTAAATGACTGAAAAACAACAAATGATGTCAGAACATGTTGGAAATTGATGACGTCGCTTTGAATGCTGCATACTGAACACAAAAGAAGTCCGGAGTTCAAATAAGTTTAAAAAACATTGAAGTGCCTGTGTAACAGATGAGTTCTCGTCCGAAACCCTGATACTCCAAAAGAGTTTGTCCAGTTTATACACGAAGTGCGTCCAGTTTTTGCCTCTCTACTCTTTCGCACATGCTATGCAGGTGAAATGATGATACCATGCCAAGTTTCAACATTTTCAGAATTCATTTTGTAGTGATTTTCAATTTCACGGTCATTTAGCTCTCTAAACAATTAGGTAAATGACCGAAAAACAACAAATGATGTCACAACATGTTGGAAATTGATGATGTCGCTTTGAATGCTGCATACTGAACACAAAAGAAGTCCGGAGTTCAAATAAGTTTAAAAAATATTGAAGTGCCCGTGTAACAGATGAGTTCTCGTCCGAAACCCTGATACTCCGAAAGAGATTGTCTAGTTTGTACATGAAGTGCGTCCAATTTTTGCCGTGACCCTTTGTACTCTTTCGCACATGCTATGCGAGTGAAATTATAATACCATTGCAAGTTTCAACATTTTCAGAATTCATTTTGTAGTGATTTTCAATTTCACGGTCATTTAGCTCTCTTAACAATTAGATAAATGACTGAAAAACAACAAATGATGTCAGAACATGTTGGAAATTGATGACGTCGCTTTGAATGCTGCATACTGAATACAAAAGAAGTCCGAAGTTCAAATAAGTTTAAAAAACATTGAAGTGCCCGTGTAACCGATGAGTTCTCGTCCGAAACCCTGATACTCCGAAAGAGATTGTCCAGTTTGTACACGAAGTGCGTCCAGTTTTTGCCGTGACCCTCTCTACTCTTTCGCACATGCTATGCGGGTGAAATGATGATACCATGCCAAGTTTCAACATTTTTAGAGTTCATTTTGTAGTGATTTTCAATTTCACGGTCATTTAGCTCTCTAAACAATTAGGTAAATGACTGAAAAACAACAAATGATGTCAGAACATGTTGGAAATTGATGATTTCGCTTTGAATGTTGCATACTGAACACAAAAGAATTCCGGAGTTCAAATAAGTTTAAAAAACATTGAAGTGCCCGTGTAATAGATGAGTTCTCGTCCGAAACCCTGATACTCTGAAAGAGATTGTCTAGTTTGTACACGAAGTGCGTCCAGTTTTTGCCATGACCCTCTCTTCTCTTTCGCACATGCTATGCCAGTGAAATAATGATACCATGCGAAATTTCAACATTTTCACAGTTTATTTTGTAGTGATTTTCAATTTCACGGTCATTTAGCTCTCTAAACAATTAGGTAAATGACTGAAAAACAACAAATGATGTCAGAACATGTTGGAAATTGATGACGTCGCTTTGAATGCTGCATACGGAACAGAAGAAGTACGTAGTTCAAATAAGTTATTAAAAATAAAAAAGAGGTGCAATGCTGGTTAATTTGCTTCAAGCCTTTCAGAATAGTGTAGACTGCACTGCACATAGCTCAGTGCAATCTATGCTATTCCAAAAGGCTTGAAGCTAATGAATGTGCAGGTGAGCATTGCGCCTCTTCGTCATTATCTCTGCACTCACGGCTTATAAACTGATCATACTGCTTCTCTCTTGGCGAGGTGGGACTAAAAATCAGCTTACTAAGAAACTCTAGTACCGGTTCATGCCATGAACTGGTACTAAAGGTCTTCGTGGGGGCCCCAGCCTGACCACAGCCGCACTGGCCTCATTAGTACCGGTTCGTGGCATGAACCGGTACTAAAGGTTGCCCACGAACCGGTACTAATGATGCCCGCCCACCTAGCCGTTGGAACCGGCACTAATGGTCACATTAGTGCCGGCTCAAATTCAAACCGGCACTAATGTGCTTCACATTTGACCATTTTTCTACTAGTGAATAAAGCGTATGTCCAACTTCTTCTCTGCAACCCTTTCTCGTACAAAATGAAAATCAATTTCGATATGTTTGGTTCTGCCATGAAAAACTGGGTTTGCTGAGAGATAGGTGGCTCCCAAGTTATCACACCATAGACATGACACACGCTGCTGTTTGATTCCCAATTCACCAAGCAATGATTCCACCCAAATGATCTCAGCAGTAGCATTTGCTAGTGATTTGTATTCAGCTTCAGTACTTGACCTTGAAACTGTAGCTTGTTTTCTGGCACTCCAAGAAATAAGATTAGAGCCAAAGAATATTGCAAATACTCCAGTCGACTTTCTGTCATCACTACATCCTGCCCAGTCAGCATCAGAGAAAGCACTAACTAGAGTGGAATTAGAACGTCTGAACTGAAGACCTAAGCTCATAGTGTGTTTTATATACCGTACAATTCTTTTCACAGCTGTCCAATGCAAAGTAGTAGGTGCATGTAAATACTGACAAACCTTGTTAACAGCAAAGGATATATTTGGTCTTGTCAATGCCAAATACTGTAAGGCTCCAATAGCACTTCTATACTTTGTACTTTCTTCTTCCTTAAGTGGTTCTCCCTCAAAGGCAGAAAGTTTTTCTGAAGAAGATAATGGTGTGGGTGAAGGCTTACAGTCCTTCATTCCCATACGAACCAAAAGTTCATTAGCATATTTCTCTTGACTAAGTATTATGCCATCTTGAATCTTCTTGACTTCAATGCCTAGGAAGAAGTGTAGATCACCAAGATCTTTCAAAGCAAATTCTGAACTTAGATCATGCAAAAGAGCATTAGTGGCACTTTGCGAAGAGCTTGCAACTATAATATCATCAACATATATCAAAACATTAGTCCCTCAACTAGGTTTGTCGTCAATACTCCAAAACCAACTAGGGTGGCACTAGATGCACTTACAATCTCCCCCTTTTTGGTGATTGATGACAAACTAGTTGAAGTTTTCAACGGGGAATATAATATGTGAAATTGTAAAGGATAGGGAATTCTCTTCATAAGTTGCAAGGGCTCCCCCTGAAGATGTGCATATAAGTAATTTGCTTTTGGAATGCAAATGCACATGGCAGGTTGTATTTGTGGAGATCCTCTTCATCTTATGATGACGATTCATCATGCATGAAAAGTATGTGAAGATAATGATATGCATAATGAAAAATGGACGTCTGCAAAATGATCTAAGTGCGGAATTTATCGTCGCACATGCGGAATTTATCATCGCATCACAGAATTGCAAATAAGTAGCAGACGACCATCGAGTTTAAGTGTTACAACTCAAAGAACCAAATGTATCAAAACGAGAGTTGTAAACACTAGGCAAAGCATAAAGCAACCGCCCATATGGACACGCTTGAAGACTATCAAACTCATATGCTTCTCCCCCTTTTGCCAGTAAGGACCAAAAAGGTTTGAAGACATAGAGCATCTACTTGTTCCCATGAGGAGTAGGTGAAGCAGCAAGGTCGTCGGTGTTGTTCGGCGGTGCAGACGAACTCGGAGCAGTGTCGATGCGTGCAGAAGTAGGCAGCGGTGAAGTGTCATCGTCTTCGTCCTCGATCACTCTGGCATTCACAGTTGCCGCAGAGGAAGAGAACTCAGAGTCTTCAAGAGACGGAGTTCGTCGCAACACAGTCCTTCTTGGAGGTGTGGAGTCAAACTTGAAACGTTCAGAGAAGCCATCCTCTTGAATATCATCTTCAGAACACATAAGCGTCAGCCCTTTCCATGTACGCCGACAGGTTTCATGGGCAACAAAGGCATTCTTGGTGGAAAGGTTGCGAATGCGGTTGACATCCATCAAGAGGCTTTGCATTTGGCGCTTCAGCCAGTCATGATGCCTATCCTGTTTCTGATGAAGGGCAACCAGAAGCTCTCGGTCATTGAGAACACAAGATCGCTTCTTGGGTCGTTGGGCAATAGTGCTTTCAGTGGCTTTAGTGAGGGCACGATGAGGTGCACGTGTAGTACCAGCCAGAGGATAAACACGAGTGACTGCTTCAACTCCTTCAATGTTTTGAGAGAAACTTTGATGCTCAGCATTCTGAAGACTAAGAGGCTCCTTGGCAGGCTCTGGATAGATGGCTTCAATGGACATATCAACGTCAGGCAGAAAGATCCGATGATTGCGAGCAGAGGGCTGATATGAGACAGCTGAGTGTAGTTTGATCAGCCGCATTATCCATGGAGCGTAAAACTTCAAGCCAAAAAGATTAGATCCTGATGCAGCAAGTTGGCGGATGAAGAAGTCTTGTGCATTGAAGCATTTGCCGTGAAGAATATAAAAGACCAAAGTCTTCATTGCACCTTCCAGCTTTGCATGTGAAGAATGCCCTTTGATGGGCCAGAGAGTTCGCCTGATAATGTGATAGATAGTGCGTGGCAGATACTCAAGGTCTTCAACAAAGAACTCCTTAGGATATGCAGCATCTGGAGGCAAAGGCTTCCTCATGCTAAGCATCTGACTCATGTTTGGTTCAGTCTTCTGAAAGATGCTCTCCATAGCTGCACTGTGAAGCTGACAACCAGGTTCATAAAGATCTCTAGGAGTGGGCAGACCGGTGAGCTCAATGATATCAAAGGCTTTGGCTTCGTGATGAACATTGCCGGTCATCCATTTAAGGACCCAAGTCTTCGGATCTCTATTGTAGCCACGAATGTGAAGAGTGGAATAGAATTGAAGCAGCAACTCTTCGTTCCAGTGCTCTTGGTCGGTGACGAAAGGCAACAATCCAGACTCTTTGAAGCAATCCAGAACTTCTTCCAAGCAAGGCAAACCAGTTATGGCTTCAGTGTCAAGACGCATATGAGGGAAAATGCGACCTTGATTGTACAGAATGCATGAGTAATAACTTCGCTGCGGATAGCTCCAGAACCGATCAGAAGATATTCTTTCCCTTGAGTAGGGGTTCTTGGCGCTATTGAAGAAGGTGTTGTCTGCTTTGAAGCCGTTGACATTAAAGGATCCGGGTGCTGATGCAAGACCTGGAAACCTGGGCAACCTTGGCATTGGCTTCATTACCTGAGGCCTATGCTCAACATGATAGTCAAACTGAGAACCAGCAGCAGGCGCAGGAACAGGAGCAGTAGCATCATTGGCTTCACTGACTTCTGGCACATTGGTTGGTGCACACTCCACATTTGCTTCAGCCATGACAACGTCATTGGCTTCATTTGTGTTGGTGGTGGCAGCCTCAAGATTCCCAACCTCCACTTGATGAGCTGGAGGGTCGGGCACAGACACGTTCTCCTCGAGAACAACTTCTTCAGTAATGGGGCGAGTAGGGACACGTTCTTCTTCTTGTATGTCATCGGCTGATGCAGCCGGAATGTCCTCAGCAGCTTTAGCCTCAGACTCGGAGACATTCATAGTAGGAGTGGCATCTGGAAACACTTGACGTGCAACAGATTGGTGGGGCACTTCTCCTTCTGTAACGCTCGAAAGAGAGACTTGAGACCTTGGTCCTTTGCGAAGCCTGCGTAATGCTGGCGACGCCTCTGGAGACGGAGTTGGCTGGGCCTCAAAGTCATCTTCTTCTTCTTGCCGGGGTGGTGTGACTTGTTGTTGTGGGTGATCAGCCCATGATGCATCCTGAGCAATTGGCGTCAGAGGACGACCAATGCTGATGAGTTCGCTTTGCGTAAGCACAAGCGATGATACCAAGTTGTGCTCGGTCTGAGGAAGAACTACATCATCTTCAACATTGTCATGGTGACCAATGTCTTTAGCAGCGTGGGATCAGCTGCTGGAATGTCTTCAGCTTCATGAGCCTCTGTGAAAGCAGGCTCATGGACAGTCATTTGGCGCTCTTGATGTTCAGCTGCAGGGCGAACCATGGAGATAGGTTCAACAACTAAGGGTTCTGTGGGAGCAGCCCGATCCTTCTTGGTCTTGCGCTTCTTCTTGGAGGGAGCAGCATCAGAGGCTTCAGGATGTTTCCTCTTTCTCGCTTCAGCCTCAGCAGTCCTCGTCTTCTTCAGTTCTGAAGCGGTTGACCTGACCTTTGGCTTCGAGCCAGTCATGCTGGCTGGGAGGACAATGGGATATGCTTCCTGTCTTGGGGCTTCGGGTTCAGCCACAGCTGGCTTCTTCTTCTTCTTTGCAGCCATCCTGGGATCGATGCCAGGACGACCAAGAGCCTTGCGCTTCTCAGCCTCATTGTAGGCTTGCACACACTTGTCAGCGAGACTCTTCATGCGCTCACGAGAACCTTGAGCTTCTTCACGCTTCTTGAGAAAGGTTTCTTTGAGCTCGTGCAGCATGATCTTGAAGTTTTTGACCTCTTGCACGCTGAGCTTGGCCATGTGCTTCTTGAACTGAGTTTTCTCAAAGTCAATCTTTTGCTTCGGTTTGACAATGCGCTGAGCTAGAGCTAGCTCTGAAGCAATGGTGCCATGGAAGGCGACACTGAGGCCAATTGGAAGTTGCAGATCTTCAAAGCAGAGAGTGGGCTTGCCAAACCACTCATCAATGAAGTTGTGGATGAGTGCCACGTCAAAGAGAGGCAAATCATTGAAGATTTCTTCTTCTTCTTTGCTCTTGATCAGTTGCTCAAGAGCGTCATCTGCAAGATCTTCATCGTTGGACGGATCAATAGCGTCGTTGCGCAGAATAGCAGCAGCAGTCAGTTCTTGGTTGGTGTGTTACAAAGGCATCTTTACTTTCGAGGGCTTGGAGATGCGTGACAAATCTTCAGACTGCACACTGTCTTCAGGAGGTGCAGTAGCCAGGGGCTTCGTCCGTGAGATTTTTGGTGCTGAGGCAGGCTTTGAAGCTTTAGGCTGCTTCAGTTTCTTTGGCTTCGGCGGTGCAGACGCTTCATCAGATTCGGCGTCATCTGCAGGCTCATCCACGGATGTCCCTTGAACCATGATATGAGTGATGAGACCTTCCAGGTTGTAGAAGGGCCCAACAAGATTGGGTTCAGCTTCGCGGGTGCCATCGACACGGGGAGCAGAAGGACCAGGGTTGAAGTTTAGTCCCAATGACTTCTTGTTCTGCTTCGCCAAATTCTGGGCAAACTGGAAGTTGCGCTTCAACAGATTGTCGTCACAAGACCATAGCAATGACTATGGGTCAGCATCCGCAGGTTGTGATCCACGGACCATGCAGGGATAGAAGCCTTGTTCAATGGCTTCATCTCTGGACCTGGGTTGAAGATTTCTGTATAGGATGTCTCCCCATGGTTGCTTGATGGCATTCTTCTCAGCATATTCCTTGGTCAGAAACCTGTACTTGAACCACTGTTCTGCCCAATATCGTCGAATCCATTGGATTCGTGTCTTGCGCTGATTGTAATCCTCTTCTGGATCTGTCTTGTACAGCTCTGAGAGGTCATCGGGAAGATCTCTTGATGTTTCACCTCGACGCCTTCTGCCACCCTTCCTTACTAATTTCTCTACAGCCATGAACTTTAAACTGAATGGCTTCAACACGTTCAAAGGCTTCAAATGCTTTCGCTTGCTGGATAAACATGAACTGGCTTCGCGAGAATTTATATGATGCTGTAAGAATTCTGCAAATGAATGCAGACTATGAGAACCAAGGGATTCTCCCACGGACATATACCTGTGACAACATTAAGGTGCGAGGGAAGGGGAAGAGGTCATATGCATTCTCAGAAGATTTTGAAGATAAATCAGTTTAGAAGACATTGACCTCATCGTGCGAAGACATTCACTCATAGATAAAGAGTTGGTTCCAGATTTGTACGAATCCATGGATCAATACAAGTGAGGAATCTAACTACTTTGTGAAGCATAAGTGAACATACTAGGCATATTATGAGATGTAGTATGAAATAGATCCAACTTGTGTGAATAGAAACTTCTTGTGGCAGAAAGTGATGAATCTATAGGATCAAAGGGGCCGTAAAAAGGAAGTTTTATTTACCACACGAAGAACTGCTAGACGGAGAGGGAGATGAGGCCGAGCAGTTCGATCGTTCGTGCCCTAACTTGGCGACGGAGGACACTTACGGCGACGGCGGAGAAGACGATGTCCGCGGCCGGCGTGAAGACGGCGTCCGAGAGGTCGCGGTAGCTAAGCGCTTCGTCGCCAGCGTCGTCAAGGGCTAGTGGTGGCGCTAGGGTTTGTGCGAGAGTGGAAGAAAGGATAATGACTGTGGTGAGACGTGTATTTATAGGGACAGGGACGGCACTGTGTTATTACACAGGTGCCCCTGGCGATTCACATCTGAAGGACACGTGGCCATCATGCAACATATTGGAAGTTGTTCCACGTTCCCACACACGCCTGGATTGTCGGGTGATTGTTCCCACTTCTCCGGGTTTCAGGTGAAGGAATTAGCATTGAAAGCGGACTTAATGTTTGTCTCTGTATCTTCTGCTGACAAGGACGCAGAGAAGACATTCGACAGTTTCAAGAGAATGCATATGATTTGGAGAGATAGAGTTTGAGATAGAAAGCATAGAGAGGTTAGGGTCCGATCACATTCACTTAGTTCAAAAGATTCAACAAGAAGACATAGCTATAAGTGAATGCTGTAGAGGACAGAACACTAGTATATATATATATATATATATATATATATATATATATATAATCAACATAGTGAAGATAATCATGAAGCCAGGTTGAGATTGAAGCCAAACCAAATGTGAAGACATAGCAAATGCAATGCATGGGTGAAACACTTCAAATAGAAGAATTTGGTAGTTGCGTTACCCACCGTATAGGAAGTATTAGACCCAGACACGGTGCACAATTATCGTGGCGCTCCGAAGTCAAATTCCACATTAATGTATTCACACTTAAAATGTATGTCTTCATTGATTGAAGATATACTTTATTTCATGTGTTGCACATCCAAGTCATCAATATGCATAAGTGTTAGGATGTGTGCCTGATCACAGGACATTTGAGGATTCCAACATATTTAGCTCGCACCGTAACTTGCAAAATCTCTTCTCATCCAAGGGCTTGGTGAAGATATCTGCCAATTGCTCTTCAGTGTTGACGTGTATGATATCAATATCTTCCTTCACAACATGATCTCTGAGAAAGTGATGACGAATTTCAATGTGCTTCGTCTTTGAGTGCTGACTGGGTTGTTGGCAATCTTGATGGCGCTTTCGTTGTCGCAGTAGAGTGGCACTTGCTTCAGATGAATGCCATAGTCTTTGATTGTTTGCTTCATCCATAGAAGTTGAGCGCAGCAAGATCCAGCAGCAATGTATTCAGATTCAGTAGTGGAGAGAGATACACAGTTCTTCTTCTTTGAAGACCAACATACAAGTGATCGTCCCAGAAAATGACATGTGCCTGATGTAGACTTGCGATCCACCTTGTCACCAGCATAATCAGCATCTGAGAATCCAACCAGATCAAACTCTGAGCCCTTTGGATACCATAATCCTAGTGTTGGGGTGTAAGCCAAATATCGAAGAATTCGCTTCACAGCTAAGTGATGTGATTCCTTTGGTGCCGCTTGGAATCGAGCACACATGCAAACAGTAAGCATAATATCTGGCGTAGATGCACATAGATAAAGTAAAGAACCAATCATGGAGCGGTATACCTTTCGATCGAACTCTTTACCATTGTCGTCGGGACCCAGATGATGTTTGGCCGGCATTGGCGTCGTGAAGCCTTTGCAGTCTTGCATACCAAATTTCCTCAGGCAATCTTTGAGGTACTTCTCTTGAGATATAAAGATGCCGATGCATTGCTGACGTATTTGAAGACCAAGGAAGAACTTCAGCTCACCCATCAGGGACATCTAATATTGCTCTTGCATCATATATCCAAACTCTTCACTGTATTTCTGATTGGTGCAGCCGAAGATAATGTCATCCACATATATTTGGCACACAAACAGTTCACCATCATATGTCTTCATGAAGAGAGTGGGGTCGAGGGAACCAGGTTTGAAGCCTTTGCTCTTCAGGAAGTATTTGAGTGTGTCATACCAAGCCCGAGGGGCTTGTTTGAGGCCATACAGTGCCTTGTTGAGCTTGTACACCATGTCAGGATGTTTTGGATCTTCAAAGCCAGGCGGTTGTGCAACATACACTTCTTCTTCAATCTTGCCATTGAGAAAAGCGCTCTTCACATCCATTTGATATAGAAGTATGTTATGATGATTTGCATAGGCCAGCAGTATGCGTATGGCTTCAAGTCTAGCCACAGGAGCAAATGTTTCATCGAAGTCAATCCCTTCAACTTGAGTGTACCCTTGAGCAACGAGACGAGCTTTGTTTCTAACAACTTGACCATTCTCATCTTGCTTGTTGCGATATATCCATTTGGTGCCTATTATATTGTGCTTGCGAGGATCAGGACGCTTAAGCAGTTCCCATACATTATTCAGCTCAAACTGTTGAAGCTCTTCTTGCATAGCTTGAATCCATTCAGGTTCCATGAAGGCTTCTTCAACTTTCTTGGGTTCAGATATTGAGACGAATGCGAAGTGCCCACAGAAATTTGCTAGATGTGTTGCCCTTGAACGAGTGAGTGGACCTGGTGCATTGATGCTATCAATTATTCTCTCAATCTGTACTTCATTTGCAACACGAGGATGTACAGGGCGAAGATTCTGCTCTTGCTGATCATTGTCATCGTTAGAGGGCTTGTCTTCAGGCTGAGCATTGTCTTCAGGTTGATCAGATGCGGAGATGATAAGTTTCTCTTCAGGCTGAGCTTCAGACGGTATGATTTCTCCAGTTCCCATAAGTTTGATTGATTCACTGGATGGAACTTCATCTAGCACATTTGGCAGGTGCTCTCTTTGTGAGCCGTTCGTCTCATCAAACCGCACATCCAATGTTTCAACCACTTTATAGTGAAAAAGGTTGAAGACTTTGTAGGAGTGCGAATCCTTTCCATATCCAAGCATAAAACCCTCATGTGCTTTTGGTGCAAATTTTGAAGTGTGATGTGGATCCTTGATCCAGCACCTGGCGCCAAATACTCTGAAGTAACTGACGTTTGGCTTCTTGCCAGTAAGGAGCTCATAGGATATCTTGTTCAGAAGCTTCTGAAGATAAATACGGTTGATGATATGGCATGCAGTATCAATGGCTTCAGGCCAGAACTTTCTTGGAGTCTTGTATTCATCAAGCATCGTCCGGGCCATCTCAATAAGTGTTATGTTCTTACGTTCGACGACGCCATTCTGCTATGGCGTGTACGGAGCTGAGAATTCATGTGTGATGCCCAAGGTATCAAGATATGTATCAAGGCCAGTGTTCTTGAATTCAATGCCATTGTCACTTCTGATGTGCTTTATCTTGGCACCCAAGTATATCTTGAATAATCATCAACAATGACAAAGCCATAGAGACAAGCAGTAGTAGTAAGAGTTGAGTAATGAGTGGGACCGAAAAGATCCATGTGGAGCAGTTCGAAGGGTTGAGTCGTTGTCATGATTGTCTTCAAGGGATGCTTGGCCCTCGTCATCTTTCCTGCTTCATAGGCACAGCATAAGTGATCCTTCTTGAACTTGACGCCCTTGATGCCTATGACATGCTTCTTCCTTGCAAGGGTGTGGAGGTTCCTCATGCCAGCATGCCCTAGCCTCCGATGCCAGAGCCAGCATTCAGAAGCTTTTGCTAGAAGACATACTGCAAGTTGTGGTCCTGCTGAGAAATCTACCACGTACAAATCATCTTTCCGATACCCTTCAAACACTAGAGACTTGTCAGATTCCATTAGTACAAGGCAACGATATTTTCCAAACATCACAATCATGTTTAAATCGCAAAGTATTGAGACAGACATTAAGTTGAAACCAAGGGATTCAACAAGCATGACTTTATCCATGTGTTGATCCTTTGAGATTGCAACTCTACCTAGACCCAATACCTTGCTTTTACCAGTGTCAGCAAATATGATGTGACTTTTGTCAGATGGACGTAAAGTTGAGTCCATGAGAAGGCTTCTCTTGCCAGTCATGTGATTTGTACACCCACTATCAATAATCCATTCTGAAGCAGCTGGTGCCGTACCCTACAGTGCAGTTAGGGGGATAGACTTCATGAAGAGAATTGTGAAGCAAAAACATTTGACGAACCAGTGGATTATTAAAGCTTAGATCGAGATTAGGATTGATAGGGCAAGTAGCAAGCGATTCAGGAACAAAGTTCATAATAAGACCATTTGGGCATTTGATCTTGCGCCCTACAAGATGTTTAAGGTCCCCAGCAATAGCGTCAGACGATTTTGGTTTTCTGCTAGAGACCTTTCCCTGCAAAAGAGAGTTAAGCTTTCTTAGCCACCCACATCTTCAAGGGTGTCTTTGAAGCAATGAGTCTAAGTGCAACATCTAAGAACTTTGGCTTTGGAGCCCTAGCAAAAAGTCTTGCAGATGGACAATAGTACTCATAAGAATAGGCAGAATAGTTCTTGGTCTTATGAACATGGCGGTTTGATGAACCGCGCTCATATTCATAGGCCTGAGTATGGCTTCCCTACAAAACATTTCCATTAGTGCGACTCAGGTGAGTCCTCTGTCTGTATGAAGCCTTTGGACCGTATGAAGCCTGTGGTCTGGGGTTTGTCTTCTTCACCTGTGGTGTCATGATGACATTCACAGGAGGATTCTCCAAACACCTTTTCGGCACCCAGATCTTCTTCATAGGCGGTCCATTCCTACAGTTAGTACCAATATACCTGGCAAACACTTCACCATTCTGATTCTTAAACAGTCTATAGTTTGCATCAAAGGATTCATCAATAACAATGGGATTAGCACAAGTGAAGCCAGATAGGGTGGATGGATCCGCTGAAGGTTCCTTTGCAGCAACCCATGTGGTTTTGGGGTACTGCTCAGGTTTCCAGTAAGAGCCATCAGCATTCATTTTCCTTTCGAACCCAACATCCTCTTTCCTAGGGTTTCGGTTCAGGATCTGCCTTTTGAGGACATCACATAGTGCCTGATGCCCTTTGAGACTTTTGTACATCCCTGTTTCAAGCAGTGTCTTCAACCTAGCATTCTCATCAGCAATAGCAGTGGTATCCTCAGCAGAGGGGTTAGTTACCACATCAACAATTGAAGATATTGCAATAGTAGCAGCAGTAGAACATTTAGCAACAGAAATAGAGTTATCACGCTCAAGGCATTTAAGACATGGTGGTTCAAATCCTTCCTGAGCGGGACTGATTGTTCAGCGCGAGGTGACTCGTTTTTCGTTTAAAGATCTTCATGAGTCGTTCTCAATTTCTCAAGTTCTTGCTTCCTTTGAAGATAATCATAGGAAAGCTTTTCATGAGTTGTTGAGAGCGTTGCATGACGACTTTCAAGTTCCTCATACTTAACATGAAGATTTTTTATGTCTTCAATTAAGGACTGAGATCGAGTCATTTTAGCATCCAACAGGTCATCGCTTTTGTCTAACAGTTTTTGAATATGTTCCATAGCTTTCTATTGTTTAGTGACAAGGGAAGCAAGTTTTGCATAGCTGGGTCCAAATTCATCACCAGATTCATCATCACTGGATTCAGATAGATAGCATTCAATTACCTTAGCATCATTTGTCATAAGGCATGATGCAGAAGATGATGATTCTGGTTCGAATGTCATCGCTTTGAGAGACTCCTTAAAGTCCTCGAACCAAGGATCATGACGAGTTCGATGACCTTCATAGACCTCAGAGAGACGGTCCCAAATAAGCTTCGCATGATCGAGATGCATGATATTCCTAAACTGATTTTGAGATAGACAGGAGCAGATGACGTCCTTCGCCGTGAGGTTGAGAAGAGTGTACTTGTGAATGTCATCAGCTTCCGCCATCTTGCACAGATCGGTCAGACCAATCTCAGTGACGGTCCACAGCTCGATGTTTGTCGCCATGAGGCGCTTCTTCATCATGGCCTTCCACTTGGGATACTCGTGACCGTCAAAGATGGGGCATGACACAGTCTTCATATCTGTGGTCAACATAACTAAAACTCCAGACGGTTAAACCAAAATCACACAGAACAAGGGAGTACCTTGCTCTGATACCAATTGAAAGTGTGTTATATCGACTAGAGGGGGGGTGAATAGGCGATTTTTATGAAAGTCTTCAATACATGGAAGTTTCGAAGACAAATGATAGAAATGAACCTATTACCATGCAGCGGAAGGTAGACTACACTAGGCAGACCATAGTCAAGTATTCAATGAAGTGAAACCACAATGACTAATAGCAGCTAGGCAGTAAGGATCAGGTACACAGTGAAGAAAAATAGATAATGCAAATAGGCACTGACTTCACAAGAGCCAACTGTAAATAAAGAGATAGGAAGGATAGAACCAGTGTGCGTGATGAAGACAAAGGTTTGGTAGACCAATTCCAACTACGGTCACAGTTGTACGGCTGGTTAGGGCGGATAGGTATTTAAAGCTGAGGACACTCAGTCCCGGACACTTAGTCCTGAACACGCAGCTCAGGACACTTAGTCCTCACCATATTCCCATTGAGCTAAGGTCACACAGACCTCGCCCAATCACTCTGATAAGTCTTCAAGGTAGACTTCCAAACCTTCACAGACTTCGTTCACTGGCGATCCACAATGACTCTTGGATGCTCAGAACGCGATGCCTAACCGGCTGGAGGATTCACAGTCCTCAAGTGTAATAAGTCTTCAGATCACACAGACAGGAAGACTTAAGTGATGCCTAATACTCTTTGGCTCTGGGTGTTTAGGGTTTTATCCTCGTAAGGAATTCTCTCTCAAAGGCTTCGAGGTGGGTTGCTCTCAAACGACAAAAGTCGTACTCTAACTCTGAGCAGCAAACCCTTTATGGTTGTAGGGGGTGGGCTATTTATAGCCACTGGACAACCCGACCTGATTTATCCGAAATGACCCTGGGTCACTAAGGAACTGACACGTGTTCCAACAGTCAGATTTCAAACACACACGGCAACTTTACTTGGGCTACAAGCAAAACTGACTTATCCAACTCTGGACAAGATTTGCTCTCATAGTCTTCACTCAAAGACATAGGATTTTGGTTAAGCATCACTTCAGTCATTCTGACTGGTTCTCTTGGACCCCACTTAACAGTACGGTGGTTCCTATGACTCAACAAAGAAAAACACAGAACGACGAAACTGCTAAGTCTTCGCGCTCCGTAGTCTTCACGCGATGCCGTCTCTTGTCATAGTCTTCAATGTGAATGTCTTCACGTACCACCTTTGACTTCAATCTCTTCATACATTTTTAGGGGTCATTTCTGGTAGGAAAACCGAATCAATGAGAGACTTCTACCTGTGTTATCCTGCAATTCTCACAAACACATTAGTCCCTCAACTAGGTTTGTCGTCAATACTCCAAAACCAACTAGGGGTGGCACTAGATGCACTTACACTTTGTTCTTCAACGATGACCATCACTTTATCATCTTTTCTTTTTCATGCCTACTTGTAGACTGGAATCAACGATCATCCGGATTACCAGCTACGCTGCCACATCGTAGCGTGCTACATGCCGGCTAAACGCATAGCCTCATGCAGAAACTCAACTTAACTAGTGCACGCCCTCTTCACATTGATCTTCATCTTCTCATCGGTTGGTTGCACACGGGGAGACACATCTCTTCACCCATCACATCTTCGCATCTTCTCAGTGTCACCGATGCCACATTTTATCAAACGACACCTCATGTCTAGCGGCAACACAACTTGCCATATACGTGCAACTCATTTTCACCGTATATGAACTCGCAGAACTCCACGACCACGAACGGAAACGCAAGGCACGAATTTCTTTTTCCGCCCGCTCTCGCTTGCAATTCTCTTCCGCCAGTGACGCATCTCAATTGCAGCAGAAGACTCACACACCTGAGCTCTTGGACGCACCTTACAAGAACTCATGTGCACACCTAGACGACAGCTCGCAACTTTGTCGCCTCTTCCTCGCTCCCTTCGAAAGACGATCTTGACGAGATCTTCTAGCACCGCATCTCGGCACTACCACTCCGGTCAACCTCCTCCGAGTCGTTTCGTCGAACGACAATCACCTGTCACCTCGCTTGCGACAGCGTCCTCGCCGCCTTCTCGTCGTCGCTCCATTGAACGACTATCTCTTATCCTCCACGTCGCTACACCAATGACTGTTGCCTACTCCTCCTCGTCGCTGCATCACCCAGCGACCATATCGCCCGCTCTTTCTTGTCGCTACACCGGCGACTGTATTGCCCGCCCCGAGGCTCTAGCAGGGTCACCACCCCGGGGCAAGCGCAGCTTCACTCGAACCTTACTCTAGATACCAGTTGTTGGAATTTCGCTCTCAAGATAGATCACATAAAATTGCACGAACACGCGCGCACACCAAAACTAATAGCCAAAGGGCCCTTCTTGTGCCCTCTTTTCTTCCTCTTTATTTCTTTTTCTCTTTTCTGTGTTACAAAACTCAGCATATACACGCATATATATACATCAACCTGCCGTAGACAAACCAACTCGACCTACTCTACTTATTCATATACGGCTAACCATCAACTATCCGACTCAAACACAAACTAAGCTCGTACGGGCAACTTTCTTTCTTGCCGTACATACAAGGACTCTTTTCTAATCTTAATCTAAAATTACCAACAACACTGATCACACTACTAATCCTAACCGGACTCAACACGCACATACTGCAAGATGGCATGCAAGCCAAACACTACGTAATTTGACTTACCTAGCTAAATCTTTTAGTAACATGTTTGGATTATTCCAACACGTGCTTGCTGTTTTCATCATTAGAGGACGTATTTTCTTCGTCTGAAAAAGCTTGTCTCTCGTGCTAGATACATTCATTTGAGAAACAAACTTGGGTACTAGGCCTATGAGCGACGCGGACGTGGTGCTAGAGAAGTGGAGAGCGTGCGGTCGCTGAATAGCTTGAGCGTGGAGACTGCAGGACCCCAAGCGGACCAGGATGCTACGATTGGACCGTGCCTCTCGATCCTAATCCGTGGAGCGCTGGGATACAGCCTGCCAGCGCTCGACGGCAGGTCACCACGCGCAAACAGTGACTGAGCCGTGCCGCGCGCGAACACCGCGACTGGAAGGCTGCGTCCGAGGGCTCCACGTGCTAGGGCTGAACAAGGCAAGCTCCAGCCTGCAGCATATAGTATCGCTCACCGGATGAACACGGCCGGTGCCTGCTCTTCATCGCTCGGTGTGGGAAAGTATCACGTGCTACCACACATTGCATGCTACTCCTACCATCTTTCAAGAGACATATTTGAACGTTTCAAAAAATAAATTCCAAAAACATTTACGAGTGTTCACAAGGCATGTGTCTACAATATGTAAAAAGTTCAAATCAAAATTGAAAACACACATCGTTTCTCCGTGTGTATTTCAGATTTTCACATAGAACTTTTACCAGATTGTGCATGCATCTCCCAGATGCAGAGGCCCGGCGTCATCCTTCTTTTCTGAAAAAAAATGTCTTATGAACACTCACAATTTTTCCAGAATTTCTTGAAACATCTAAATTTGTTTTCTGAAAATTTGTATCATGGGAGCAGGCAGTGTGTAGGAGCATCGGATATCTTCCCACACTGGCTTACATATCTCCTATCGGCGATCCGCCCAGAACCGGACATGTATATATAGACCCAAGCAGGGGGCGACGGTTGTTGGGCGATCTACAGGGCGACGAACACAATCACACCGCTGAGCTTTGGGCCGAGTTTTTGGCTTAACATCAGGGGCGTACGTACATGCCCTTGGTGTGCGAGCGGTCACGAGTAACCCATGTACACTCTACGCAGTCAAACGTACAAGGAAGCATGTTCTTTCTTCTTTATTCTATATAGAAAGCATTCCAGTTCTTCAATAAACTATTGTAGACATGCACTATGCATCGGCACTTTGGTTTCTTTTTAACAAAATTACACTAAGGAAAGTAATCGGTCCAGACATCTCAATAGATTTGAGTTGCAAATTATAAGATGCCCACAAAAGAAAGGCAGCAACACACTTTCAGCATTTCATTCCTGAATGCTCACGGAATGGTAATCCATCGATAGGGTTCCTCGCCACCTCTTGAAACTAGATCATGTACAAGTATCTAAAAAACAAAGAAACTTCAGATGAGGGGTTATCTATCCGGAGAAAGAAAGCTTGTTCACCTATTGAGGAGACTTGAACACGAAACCAAACTACTGCAAATGGAGGATTCAGTTCACTACCATGCATGCACTTAATATGAAATATTTCACTTATTGTACTATCATGAAGTCAAATCAAAGATCGATTAATTATTATACAGTTGATGTTTCAAGAAAACACCAATAAACTATTAGTTTCATCTCAACAGTGAACGACACAAAATAGATTTGATTGTGTTTTGTACACCCATTAGAGCATCTCCAACAGGCGCCTAAAAAGAGCTCCACGCGCTAAAAATTCTTTTTTTTGGGCGCTGAACAGCTCCAACAGATGCTGTAAAATATTGCGCGCTACAAAGTTTTGGGCACGCGCTTAAAAACGCTATCGCGCGCAGCATATTTTAGGCTCCGGATTGCGCGCACTTCACAATTTGCACTGCGTGCTTTTTTGGGCGCGCGCTTTTGGGCGTCTGCTAAAGCAATGTTGGTCCCGACGCATTAAAAGTGCTACAGTGACGCGCTATAACTTTTATTGGGCTTGATATTTTTATGTGGCTGTTGGAGATGCTCTTATATAAAGGCTTTCCATACAACTAAACTGTATATCAAAACCAGAAAGATAGTCACAAGTTAACCTACATATTCTCTGACTATCCGTTAGTCCTTTGAATAGCAATTTCTATGCCAAATGTACTCAAGAACTTCAAAACTTTGCAAACCCTGTCATCAATCCCTTCACATTTGACTTTGATAATCTTCAGGTACCCTGAAATAGCCGCTGGTTTCTCCAATAAACCAGGATTTTCTTCCACTTCCAATGCACGTTTACGTTTTCCTTGCTGTAGTAGAAAAGAATGTTTCACCAATATCCATCAATCACGCACAAAAACTTTACAGTAACTCTGCAATTGTCCACTTGAAAAAAAATACCTTACACAATTGAAGTGTCAGATTCTCAAGAACTGGTGAATGCTCTAGCATACAAACTAGTGCACTGAGGTCAGGTCGCACACACCACTGGTTCATCAGCAATGTCTTTAACTTACTAAATGTAGGGCACCATGTCAAATCCCTTCTGAAAATAAACTGAACAAAGGGCAAAGCAGTTACAGCTAAGGATCTTTGGATAATTATTTAAAATTCATACCTAGAGAAAGCGTATATACAATGTCAGCATCTCATATTAGCAACTACCTCTACATTTACATACAAATGTTCATATATCTTTAGGAATTCACATCATGCACATGTTGTCTGAATGGTTATTCTCGGTATCACATGACTTTCTCAACTAGAATGTTGTCAGACCCCAAAGTGCAATCGCATAAACATATGTATCAAGAATTTCTAACATTTGTGCAATGATACATAAGAGGTCGTCTGGTGGTACCTGTGCCCACACTTCTTTTGTGTTGTTAACTGATACACAAAGATGGTTACAGATCCCGATAGGGACAATTGTAGAACACTTCTGGATTATTGAAAATTAAGATGGAAGTATGTGTAAGCTTACCATTCGTGGATAAGTTTGAATCAACTCCAAGTTTTTTGCATGAGACAGACCTCCAAAAAGTATGCAACCATCATTGTGGTCATCGGTACCACAACAATCTTCACAAATACCACAAAACTCCCCAGCAACACCATTATCACAGTTATCCCCAGAGAAGTTGCAAGGCCTGATAACTGCAGAGTCTAGTGACGGCATGCTTTCGAGCAATGGGGTTCTACCTGCAATTTTTATGAGTTGCAACGAAACGAGATTTGGTACAGAAATACGAATCCGGACATCATCATAAGGTGCGAAAGCACATCCGTTGATGCTCAGATGCTTTAAGGACAGGGACAAGATCCTACTAGCATCTAAGGTGCAGTCTTTTATTTTTAGATCCACCAATTCTGAACAGCTTGAAAAATCTAGGAAGTTGCTGTTCAATTTCACATCAGAAATCTCTAATGTTCTCAAACACCGGGATATGAGAGGGCCATACGGGCACAAAAAGAAGTACGCCCTCTCAGGGAGCTTGACAGTGAGCACCTGAGCTTGGCTTGACAAAGCATGTTGAATCCAAGTGTCGACCCAAGGAGGACCACCGTTGTTAAAATGGCGATATTTTTCTGAATAATTATACACGATCTCAACCTCATCTAGAGTCGAGCCAGGGTCTCGGAAGAGCAGCAGGCAGTTGATGAACCTGTTACGAAAGACGTCGGTGCTCTTCCTCCAGCTCCCCATGTCGTTGATGCGGAGACAACGCATCGATTTCCAAAGGTGGCGCCAGCGGCGAGCAAGCAGGCAGGTGCGCACCGCCTGATCGGCCCGCAGGAAGCCAAGAACGTGGTGCAGGACGTCGTCCGGCAGGTCGCTGATCCGGTCCTCCTCGCTGGACTTCGAATTCGACGATTTCCCGGCCGTGCTGGTGTGAAGCATTCTGTCGAACTGCCGGTGGGCTGGTGGCGGCGATAAGATGATCCGACGAACACCACCCCTTGCTTCCCTTCTTCCACAAGAACGAACAGGGATGGAGAAAGAGGAGATCAGCACAGCGGCGAAGAAGGCTGGCCCTGATGCACCTGCAATTCGGCGTCGAGTCTCGCGACTTGCTCGCTCTTGCCGTGGAACCCTAACCCCAGGGAGACGTGGCTTCTTCTCTGGATCGATCTGGAGTTTTGGCACAGGCCGGCCGGCGCGAGACGCGCAACGGAAGGGGGGGCAATACCGTACCGTCGTTGGGTGCTTATTTATTTCTGGACTACATAAAAACATAGACGGTAGGCGCCGACCTCCCGGCCGAAATTTTGGCCAGTGGCAGCGCAGCCACCCGATACAACTGTAGACAGCCATTTGATTTGTCTTCCTTCGTTCTCTCCCACACAGTGCGGTACCAACAATCCAGCATGCACATAAAAATATACCTTGCGCCGCAGCAACCGCCTCGCCGGCAAGGAGGGCCCTGCCTTCACAGATATGACGACCAATGCCATGCGCGTCAAAGCTAAAAAGCTCGACCTCACTGCTGCTTCACCTGGCCTCGCTGCTGCCATTGACGCCGCGGGGCTGCTCGGGGCTCCTGAGAATCCTTCCGTCGACGGCCAGGCGCTGGCCAACATTGCTCTGCAGTGTGGCGCCACGGCGGATGATGCTCGGGAGATCACATCGGTGCCTGATAGTTCTCCATGATCTTCTGGCACTTTTCCTCAGGTCGATCCACCTCCGCCCGCCTCCGCTGCATCTTAGCTCTCGCCTCCCACAGCCGCCTCATCGCTAGCACTTTTTGGGTTGTCATCCGTGGGCAACAGTTGGGTTTGCACGTGAACTGGCCGTGCTTATTTTGGGCTAGCCGCTGTGTTTGTCGATTAATTTCAATCTCTGTAATCGCCACTCCTCCGTTTAATTCAAATATGGACGGCCTTTTCCTTTACTTCTCCCGCCCTGTGTTGTCTGCTTGTTACCATGGATAGTACGAGGTTTACTTTCTGCTGTTGGAACGTTCGTGGCCTTGGCCACGTTAAAAAATGCTCGGACACTCTAGCGGAACTTATTTCCATCAAGCCCCCATGCGTGTTTCCTCCAAGAGACTAAACTAATAGCCCCTGATTTTCTTAAACTTAAGTCCTTTATCCCAAGACAACTGGACATCTCCTTCCACAAGGACGCAACCGGATCTGCCGGGGCCCTGCTTGCCGGATTTTCCTCTGCCCAATTTAGCAACGCATCTCAGTCTCAATCTCGTTTCTTTCAATCTATCACCCTTCACTCCCTTGCCTCCCCCTCGCCGCTCCTCATCACTAACGTATACGCCCCCACGGACCATTCTCTCAAGCAAAGTTTCCTCGATGGGCTTGCTGCTGTAGCGCCGCCACCGCACCCCCATGGTTGGTCTGTGGCGATTTTAACCTTGAGATTTTCCCATGACAAGAACAATGACGCATTCAGACAGGCTGAAGCTGACCTCTTCAACCTCTTCATCAATAATCTTGCCCTCATCGAACTACCCCTTCTTGACCGTCAGTTCACTTGGTCCAACAAACGCGATAAACCGACACCTCGATCGGGTTTTCGTTAACGACACGTGGGATCAACTCTTCCCTGACTCCTATGTCTCAAGCCTTACCTATTTTATCTCTGATCACGTCCCCCTCGTCATCTCGCTTGGCACTACGATTCCTCGTCCCACCCTTTTTCGGTTTGAACTCGGTTGGGCCCAAAACCCTGGTTGCAGGCCGGTCATTGCCTCTGCATGGGCCTCGGCCCCCGAGCGTTCAAGCGCCCCGCTTTCCCTCGCTCGTGCCCTAAAGAAATGCCGCTTCACCCTAAAATCTTGGCGTAGACAAACCGTCCCGCTCAACTCGCGTGAATCAAACTGTAAACTTGTCATTAATCTCCTCGACTGCATTGAGGAGGGCCGCTTTCTCTCCCCTCATGAGTTAGCGCTTAGGCGAGTTGTAATTAGGGTGCTCCACCGCACAGTCCGCGAAAAAATGATCTATTGGCGGCTCCGTTCTAAGATAAAAACGGCCATTGATGGCGATGAAAACTCTCGGTTCTTCCACGCCTCGTCCTCTCAGCGTCGTCGGCACAAAAAAATTCACTCGACCCACAATGACCAGGTGTTCACTTCTCATGAGGCCAAGAGTCAGATTCTCACCTCTTTCGACTCCTCCATTCTTGGCACGCCTTTCGTCCCGGTCTGGAATTTCTCGCTGGACCAGCTATACCCAGTGGCGGAGCCAGCTCAAGTTTAGAGCCGGGGCAAGATCTAAGTGCTGCCAAATTACTTAGTTTTTGCCCAAACAAACTTCCACTTCACCTAATTTTCTCTACTAGAGCTTCATGGACTTGTACCAAGGGAGCCCGGGCAAGTGCCCCAGCTCGCCGGGTGTTGTCTCCGCCACTGGCTATACCCAACCCTTACCCCACAGCTGCAGCACTTAGATGCGCCTTTCTCCGGCCAGGAGATTTATGATGCTTTCGCTGACATGCACGTTTTTGCTAGCCCCGGGCCAGATGGCTTCGGGCCTGGTTTCTACCGCAAGTTCTGGCCCATCCTTAAAACAAAAATCACAAAACTTTTCGATAGCTTCTTTGATCACTCATCTGACATCTCCTGTCTAAATCGAGCCTACATTGTCCTCCTCCCAAAGACCCCGGGTACTCCCACCCCTGACGCGTTTCGCCCTATATCTCTACAAAATTCCCCCCCCCCACAAAGCCCTTGCTAAACTCCTGACGAACCGGCTCAAAAAAGTAACCCCCCTGCTCGTTCACCCTGACCAGACAGGGTTTCTGTCTGGTCGTACAATCTTTGAAAATTTCCTCTACGCTGCTGATGTTCTCCATGTCTGCGCTAGGACCAAAGCGCCTATTATGGTCATCAAATTAGATTTCTCAAAAGCGTTCGACTCTGTCTTCTGGTCCTCTCTTCTCTCAATTCTACAGGCAAGAGGCTTCTCACAATCTTGGATTAAATGGATTCAATCACTCCTAACCACAGCTCAGACAGCTATTCTTCTGAATGGGGTGTCGGGTCCTTGGATCCAGTGCAAAAATGGTCTCCGACAGGGTGATCCGATCTCCCCCTTCCTCTTTATAATCATTGCGGATGTCCTCCAACGACTAATCATTGAGGCCTGCAATCAAAACCTTCTCGCCCACCCGGTCTCACCAAACCTCCCATGCCCTGTCCAACCGTATGCCGACGACACCCTGATCATCCTAAGAGCTGACGCTTTTGCTGCCCAAAACCTTAAAAAGAATCCTCGATGACTTCTCCAGTGCCACGGGCCTCTCCATTAATTAACTTCTCAAAAACCACCTTTGTCCCACTTAACCTTGACCCAGAGGATGCATGTATGTTTGCAAATACCCTTGGGGTCACGGTTGCCGCCTTCCCGCAGAAATATCTAGGCCTTCCCCTCTCCCCGTATAAACTACCACCATCTGCTTTTCAACCCGTCATTGATCGTTGCAATATCTACCTGGCTGGTTGGCGCGCCTTACTTCTCTCCTGCGGTGGTCGCCTCATCCTCCTTTCCGCGGTTTTAGATAGCCTCCCTACTTACTTCATTATGTGTTTTTTGCTGCCTAAGGGGGTTCTCGAGGACATTGACAAGCGTAGACGTATTTTCTTCTGGTCTAAGGACGATTCTTTCTCTGGAGCCAGATGCCTGGTAGCGTGGGATCGTGTGTGTATGCCCAAGATGGCAGGTGGTCTAGGGGTCCAAAACTTGCAAGCACAAATTTTTTGCCTTATGTTGAAGTTTGCTTTCAAATTCCTTCACTCCCCCACCCCCCTGCCTTGGAAGGACTGGACTATAAACCATTCCCCCCTCCACATAGGTCTAGGCAAAAATGCCTCCTTCCTTGGCAAAGCTATTTACAAGCATTTACGTACTCTGAGGGACATTTCGCAGGTCACTGTCGGTAATGGTTCCTCCACTTATTTCTGGCTAGACCGTTGGCTTCTTCCAGAACCTCTCTCCACCGCTTTCTCTGCCTTATTTTCACACCATACCAAACCTTATGCTTTTGTTGACAAGATATTGATGGATGGAGTTGAACTGGGCTTGCGTAGCCGGCTAACCTTAATTGCTACCAATGAACTTGCTACCTTGAGTTCTCTGTTGCAGGTTGTGTGCCTCTCCGGTGTCCCTGACGTTCGGACTTTGCTCAACGGATCAACTTTCTCCACTAAGGGGGCGTATGCTGCTCTCGCCTCGCAGCCTCGGACCATAACCTTGCTCACAATTGGGACCCTTCTGTCCCTAGCAGGGTGCAAGTGTTTGGTTGGCTGTTCTACTTGGACAGGCTAAATACAAGGGCAAATCTTCACCGCAAGACCATCATCGACTCTCCGTCATGCCCGTGTTGTCACAATGCGCCCGAGGACAGAGCTCATCTTTTCTTCACATGCCCGGTAGCCGCAGCTATTTGGGGCGCTATTGGGGTGGTGCCCTCTTTCTCCCCCCTTGCGGATCTATGGTCATCGCCATGTCCAAATGGACTCCCTCTGTCTGTTTGGCCCTTTATGTTGCTACTTTTCCTTTGGAAAATTTGGGATGCTCGCAACACAAAAACATTCAGAAATTTGTCGCCCTCTCCCGATGATGTCATTAGAGCTATCATTTCAGACCTCACTCTTTGGTCTCACCGCCTTAAAAAGGCGGATCAAAAAATTCACGCCGGATTGTGCAGGATTTTCTAACCTCTCGTCTGTCTTGAACATTTTTATTTGAAATATATTCATGTGGGGAGTCTCCCCCCCCCCCGGTGACAGTTTAAAAAAAACCCGACGACCCCCGGCGCAGATGACCTCGCCGGGATAACTGTCATGCTCCTTGCAGTAAACGGTTCCAGCAAAAATGAATTGTGGTTGTAGCACCCCGATTGTACGGTTGTAGCATTGCATGGTCGCCGTCGCACCTTGCTGGTTGAGATTATAGCTCGCCGAGAACCAGTTGCAGATCACCGGCAGTCGTGAAGAAAGGATGTAGCATGAAAGGGTCAACAGTAGCAGCAAAAATCCCACATGGTTGCAGCAAAAACATTCATCTCACTGTCACGGGCTGCAACTAAGTCGTAAATGGATGTAGCAAAAAAAATTGGTGGTACCAAAAAACAACGATGGTTGTAATAAAACGACGTCGCCGCCATCGCGTGGGCGCAGCTGACCATGAATGGTTGCAGCAAAAAATGGTGCCGGTAGTAGCTTCATCCATCGCCAGTTGCAGCACCCATATTCGCCGGTTCCAGCAAAACGTGCAGCTCATGGTCACTGTCGTCGTAGCTAGTTTGTCCGTCGCGATAGCAGCACCGCAACATTTAGCGACGCACGTTTCTGTAGTTGTCATTTCCAACGCCGATCGATGTCTGATGCAACACCAGCTTCCTTGGAGACCGCACCGTGAATACGGGTGTGGCGACGAAGAGGCCGTGAGGAGAGGAGGGAACCAGCTTGACAGATGAGAGGTTAGAGATGACATGAGAAAAGGATAAGGGAGCAAGGCGAGCAGTCCTGTCGGCCAGGTCGAGAGGGGACACGTGACACGCGTTGGAGAGTTGAATGTCGCTCGATCAAATGGCATGCACGTGGCCGGCGGAACGTTTGGGTAGGTTGGCCGTTGTAAATCATTATCCTTTTTTCACGCGAGTACGGCGCTAACTCGTTCGCTTCCATCACCCTTAGAGCATCTCCACCCGTCCCAGGAAGGCCCCCAAGAGCACTTTTCCAGCCCCGATGGTCAAAAAAGTTTCCACTCACGCCCCCAGAACTACAAATATCGCCGGATTTGGCCAAAACTACGGCCGGCACTCTCATCCCATTCCCAGGATCTTAGGGGCAGCTGGGGGAGGAGAGAGAGTGTTTTGCATGCGGTTGGGCCCGCCGTCAGTCTCACACTCCCTCTCTCCTCACCTTTTTCTCCGGGGCCCACCCACGTGAACTCACCCCGCTCTCCCCAACCTCTCTCTCTCGCTGTAGCCCTCCCCAACCTCTCTCCCTCGCTGCGGCCCTCCCCAACCTCGCTGGCAACCGCCTCTCCGACCCCCTCCCTGCCAGCCTCCACCGCGCCATCGAGCTCGCCGCCTCTCCGGCCGGATCCCGCGGGCACTCCCCCTGATGCTCGTCGCGCGCCACCGCCCTGCTCTTCTCGTCATCCAGGTAGTAGTCCCGCGCTGGAACAACGCCAGTCCGCGGCGGGAGGCGGTGTCGGAGCCGGCCAGGCCCCTGAAGTGCTCGTCCTCGACTCCAGCAGCGGCGCCGGGTCCGGCCCCGTCCGCTGACCGGCTCGCCGCCCGTTCGCCTCCTCGCCCCCGCCGGCTCCTCCCTTTGCCGAGTTGCCGCGACCAGCTCCACCTGCCCCGCGTGCCGACTCCGCCCACTCGCCACCTCGTCCGTGCTCCCCACCTCACGCATCGCCCTGACCTGCGGCTGCACGTCCCCTCGTCGGCCGCTCCTCACGCTCGTGCCCGCCCCTGCCGGCCTCGACCCGACCGCGCACCGCGCCTGCGAGCGTTGCCTCTCCTGCGCCACGACTCGGCCCAGGCGGCCACGTGCCGCAACTGGAACACTGGGCACGCGGGACACGAGGACGGGGCGTCGGCGGTCGAGCTCGGAGACCGCGGCGATGGACAGCACGGCGATTCGCAGTAGCGCCGAGGCCGCGGACGGCGTGGTTGTATTGGCTGGCGATCCCGGCGGCGAGGGGGGCTTGGTCGGGGACGTTGTTGGTGACTCCGCGGTCTGCCTGTGGGTGGGGTGGGGGTGAGGGGGGCAACGACTGGAAGAGATTTGAGCTCCGGAGTAAAATTCTCGCCGGCAGCCCCCCAGGCGGCGAGAAAAATGCCTCCTGGGGAGGCCAACGGCTGGAGATGCTCTTAGCCTGGTCATAGTGGAGTAATTTAGACCAGTAACATATACATTCCAAAATAAATTTGCACATATGACAAGTAGTTAATGAGAAAAGTGATGTTTGTGATAACATAATATGTTACGCTAACATAACGCACGCCAAAGTAAATGAATTTATCTTTAAATGAATAAAGGCTTACATGATACACACACTATAAATATAGTACTATAGACCAGCAACATATGCACGCTACTAGTCTAAGTTACTGTTGAGCGTACGTTGTACACTGCATATGTATAGTACTTGGGTCTGTATTTATACCGTTGTATCTCTCTCTCTCCCCTCGTATATTTGTACATCTTGGGAGACAAGTAGAGGCCGGTCCACCCTGTACCTATATATTTGCACCATGCACACGATCAATGATTATCGATTCGTGCAATCTCATTCTTCCGAACTAACATGGTATCAGTTTAGCACGCCGATCCTATTCCAACCTTCCGCACCAACCCGCCGCCGCGCCCTACAGCTGCTGTCGCCGCCTCCCTTGCGCTGCCGCCGCTGCCGCCCTCCCCTAGTCGCCGTCGCGCCCCAAAACCCTAACCCTAACCCGCGCTGCCGCCACTAGCCTCCACCCACCCGAGCCGCCGCAACCTTCCCCTTGCCGCTGCTCCCATGGAGTCTCCCCACTCCAGCAACTCCAACCCGTTCGCCGGACTTGTGCCTGACGCCACCGCCGTCCGTGATCTCGACATCCACACCCGCGTTCCCATCAAGCTCTACCAATCCACCTCCTCGTACTACGCATGGAAGACCTACTTCAACCTCGTCTTCCGCGAGTACCACCTTCTCGAGCACGTCGACGGGACCGTGGATGGCGAACTCATGGCGGATGATCCGGACTGGGCGGCCATTGAGGCCTCCCTCATCCGGTGGTTCTACCTCACCGTCTCCTCGGACATCTTCCACACGGTCGTCTCGGAGGATGACGACGCGTGTGCCGTGTGGACCAAGATCAACAACCTCTTCACCGACAATAAGCTTCAACGTATTGTGTTTTTGCAGCAGGAATTTTTCGGGTGCCACCAAGATGATTCCTCATCGGCGACTACTGCATGCGCCTCACGCGCCTCGCCGACGAACTCTGTGACATCGGCGCCAAGGTGTTAGACGAGCTCATGCTTAGCATCCTCATCGTCGGCCTCAACGAGGACTTTGGCAACATGGCGTCGAACCTCTCCCTGCTGCCGAACCCGACCTTCCAGTCTATCGCCGCGTATTTACGCTTGGAGGAACGCCGGAGAAAAAAGGTCAAGGTCCGTGTCCATCACACCATCCTCGCCACCAGGACATCTCGCGGGCCGTCGCTGCCCGCCCCCCCCCCCCCCCCCCCGCCCGCGCCCCCGGGGGGCTTCCCCCTCCCGCCCCTCCGCCCGTATGTTCTATAGAAGCATCCACTAGAAATCTTCTTTTAGCCAAGTCTGTCAGACCTCTGCTATTCCAAAAAATTCCTCTCATAATTCATCATGAAATTTTATAGTAGTAGAACTTCTACGCACCGCCGAGGCTGGATAGATCTTTTGCCTCCACTTTCGTTTAGGTTTATTTTGATCCTCCACCTGGTCCTCACAACGGGGCTCCGTGGATGTAACATCCCTATCCTCGATTGGGGCAATATCCCGAAGGGGAATAACACCGTCATCCTCCTCAATCCCAGGGAGGGATGGGGCAAGATCCGCACAAAAAGGATCATGCACCCTGACCCCCAACGCCACTATGTCGGAATCGTTTATAGGTTTGACCGCTGCTAAGTTGTGAATCAGTTCTAAAGCGCGTTCCGCTTCAAGATCCAGGATATCATTAACAGATTTAGAAATTTCACTATCATTACTACCTAGTGAAACTCCTAACTGATTTGCATTATTAATAATCTCATTATTAGAAAAAATGCAGAATGGAATGAAGTGTTGACCGACATACCAATAGTGACCTCAATGTCACGAAGCTTGGCCGCCCGCATGGCGCACCTCAACTGCATGTCATCAACATCCGGCTGGTCCTGGAGGCGGCAACTCATCTGTCGCCCCTCAGAAACAGGATCCAGAATGCCTCCAAAAGCGATAACCTCCTCTCACATGGCCCCGTGTGGGGTAAGGCCTCCAGCACCACCCCCAACACACGGCCAGGCTGCAGCATCCGAAAAGGCCCCAAGATCCGCCGCAGGCACCGACGGGGTCCCGAGCGCCCCCGGCGAGTGCGGGGGAGGTGAGTGCTGAGCCACCTGCCCATGATCCTCACCTTGCCCGTCCCTCAGACTGGAAGGAAACGCGGCCCGCACAGTCGGCGTCCCCTCCAAAAATGCGCTAGGATAGGTGGGTGCGGGAGACGCCTGGCCCCGCTCCCCACCCGACCCTGCCCGCTGGCTAGATGATGCCTCAACCACCCCGGCCGGCAACGGCTGGATCTTGATAACCCACAAGTATAGGGGATCACAACAGTTTTCGAGGGTAGAGTATTCAACCGAAATTTATTGATTCGACACAAGGGGTGCCAAAGAATATTCTCAAGTATTAGCAGCTGAGTTGTCAATTCAACCACACCTGGAAACTTAGTATCTGCAGCAAAGTATTTAGTAGCAAAGTAATATGATAGTAGTGGTAACGATAGCAAATGGTAACAATAGTAAAAGTAATGTTTTTGGTATTTTGTAGTGATGATAGCAATAGCAACGGGAAAGTAAATAAGCGAAGAAAAATATATGGAAAGCTCGTAGGCAATGGATCGGTTATGGAGAATTATGACGGATGCGGTTCATCATGTAACAGTCATAACCTAGGGTGACACAGAACTAGCTCCAGTTCATCAATGTAATGTAGGCATGTATTCCGAATATAGTCATACGTGCTTATGGAAAAGAACTTGCATGACATCTTTTGTCCTACCCTCCCATGGCAGCGGGGTCCTTACGGAAACTAAGGGATATTAAGGCCTCTTTTTAATAGAGTACCGGAACAAAGCATTAACACATAGTGAATACATGAACTCCTCAAACTACGGTCATCACCGGTAAGTATCCCGATTATTGTCACTTCGGGGTTAACGGATCATAACACATAATAGGTGAATATAGACTTGCAAGATAGGATCAAGAACACTCATATATTGATGAAAACATAATAGGTTCAGATCTAAAATCATGGCACTCGGGCCCCAGTGACAAGCATTAAGCATAGCAAAGTCATAGCAACATCAATCTCAGAACATAGTGGATACTAGGGATCAAACCCTAACAAAACTAACTCGATTACATGATAGATCTCATCCAACCCATCACCGTCCAGCAAGCCTATGATGGAATTACTCACGCACGGCGGTGAGCATCATGAAATTGGTGATGGAGGATGGTTCATGATGACGATGGCGATGGATTCCCCTCTCCGGAGCCCCGAACGGACTCCAGATCAGCCCTCCCGAGAGATTTTAGGGCTTGGCGGCGGCTCCGTATCGTAAAACGTGATAAATTCTTCTCTCTGGTTTTTTTCTCCCCGAAACACAATATATAGAGTTGGAGTTGGAGTCGGAGGAGCTTCAGGGGGGCCCACGAGGTAGGGGGCGCGCCCTAGGGGGGCAGGCACGCCCCCACCCTCGTGGACAGGTGGTGGGCCCCCTGGCCTTTATCTTTTGCAGGTATTTTTTATATTTTCCAAAAAGTTGCTCCGTGAAGTTTCAGGTCATTCCGAGAACGTTTGTTTCTGCACATAAATAACACCATGGTGATTCTGCTGAAAACAACATCAGTCCGGTTAGTTCCATTCAAATAATGCAAGTTAGAGTCCAAAAGAAGGGAAAAAGTGTTTGTAAAAGTAGATATGACGGATATGTATCAACTCCCCAAGTTTAAACCTTTGCTTGTCCTCAAGCAATTCAGTTGACAAACTGAAAGTAATAAAGAAAAACTTTTACAAACTCTGTTTGCTCTTGTTGTTGTAAATATGTAAAGTCAGCATTCAAGTTTTCAGCAAAGATTATAACTAATCATATTCGCAATAACTCTTAGGTCTCAAGTTTACTCATATCAATAGCATAATCAACTAGCGAACAATAATAATAAATCTCGGATGACAACACTTTCTCAAAACAATCATAATATGATATAACAAGATGGTATCTCGCTAGCCCTTTCTGAGACCGTAAAACATAAATGTAGAGCACCTTTAAAGACCAAGGACTGACTAGACGTTGTAATTCATGGTAAAAGAGATCCAGTCGAGTCATACTCAATGCAAACTAATAGTAATGAATGCAAATGACAGCGGTACTCTCCAACCGGTGCTTTTTAATAAGAGGATGATGACTCAGTATAAAAGTAAATAGATAGGCCATTCACAGAGGGAAGCAGCGATTTGTGGAGGTGCCAGAGCTCGGTTTTGCAATAGAGATGAATAATATTTTGAGCGGTATACTTTCATTGTCATCATAACAACCAAGAGATGGCGATATCTTCCATGCTACATATATTATAGGCGGTTCCCAAACAGAATGGTAAAGTTTATACTCCCCCTTCCACCAACAAGCATCAATCCATGGCTTGCTCGAAACAACAAGTGCCTCCAACTAACAAGAGTCCTACGGGGAGTTTTGTTTGTAATTATTTTGATTTAGTTTGCATAAAGCATGGGACTGGGCATCCCGGTGACCAGTCATTTATCTCGTGAGTGAGGAGCGGAGTCCACTCCTCTTGAGAATAACCCGCCTAACATGGAAAATACGAACAACCCTAGTTGATACATGAGCTATTCGAGCATACAAAACAGGATATTTGTTTGAAGGTTTAGAGTTTGGCACATACAAATTTACTTGGAACGGCAGGTAGATACCATATATGGGTAGGTATAGTGGACTCATGTGGAATAACTTTGGGGTTTAAGGGGTTGGATGCACAAGCAGTATTCCCACTTAGTACAGGTGAAGGCTAGCAAAAGACTGGGAAGCGACCAGCTAGAGAGCGATAACAGTCATGAACATGCATTGAAATTAATCAACACTGAATGCAAGCATGAGTAGGATATAATCCACCATGAACATAAATATCGTGAAGGCTATGTTGATTTTGTTTCAACTACATGCGTGAACATGCGTCAAGTCAAATCACTTAAATCATTCAGATGAGGATACCACCCTATCATACCACATCACAACCATTTTAATAGCATGTGTTGGCACGCAAGGTAAACCATTATAACTCATAGCTAATCAAGCATGGCACAAGAAACTACGATCTCTAGTTGTCATTGCAAACATGTTTATTCATAATAGGCTGAATCAGGAACGATGAACTAATCATATTTACAAAAACAAAAGAGGTCGAGTTCATACCAGCTTTTCTTATCTCAGTCAGTCCATCATATATCGTCATAATTGCCTTTCACTTGCATGACCGAACGATGTGAATAATAATAATAATGCACGTGCATTGGACTAAGCTGGAATCTGCAAGCATTCAATAAACAGGAGAAGACAAGGCAATATGGTCTCTTTTGTCAGATCAACAATAATGTATATAAGAGCCACTTCAACAATTTAATTATGGTCTTCTCCTATCGACCCCCAAAGAAAAGAAAAGAAATGAAACTATTTACACGGGAAAACTTCCAACAAGCAAAAGAAGAACAGGAAATTTTTTGGGTTTTCTTTTTAATTACTACTACAAGCATGAAAATTAAACTAATTAAAATCTACAACTAATTTTTTTAGTTTTTCTTAAGGTTTATTAAACACACAAGAAGATAGCATAAAAAGGGAAATAAACTAGCATGGATATTAAAATGAAAAAGTATGAGCACCGACAACTAGCAATGAGTGTGTGAACATAAATATAATGTCGGTGGGAAATACGTACTCCCCCAAGCTTAGGCTTTTGGCCTAAGTTGGTCTATGGCCACGGCTGGCCTGGCGGATATCCATAATAGTAGTTAGGGTCGTACTGTGAAGAGGAAGAAGACTCCGATTGTCATTGGTTGGCAATCATCTCCGGATCCCACTGATAATTAGACTGTCGTGAAGGATCAACTTGTAGTTCCGGCTCTGGCTCCATGGCTGATGTAGGGTTCCGATAGACGTGAATAGCCTCTAACAGAACAAGGTACTGGCCTACAGATAAATTAAACAAAGAAGGAGCGGATAGGGTAATAGTCTTAGGATGATGTTTATCAAAGAACAATTTGTATTTAAGCTCTCCTTCCCTATTATTCGAGGGGTTTTTGTGCACTATTGCATAAAATAATAATTTCTTTTTATTGATGAATTTTCACACAGGTTATACATACAAAGAGAAGTTTTGATGCAAAGGCAAAATACCATTGCATGGCACATGCGAGCACGTACTTGTATATGCACATGCATGCATGAAATCATGGTGCAACTACTACGTGTGCATGCACACACATCGTCCTGGCCACTTTCGCTTTTATTCTAGAGATAACTAGCTTAGATACATATACACACTTATGTATTTAAGTATTTGTATACCGGCAAGCTCGCGTACATACCTGTATTTGAGTATCTTCGTCCGGCCGGCAAGAAAGAAATTATACATCCCCGAATACCTGCACAATATCCAGCTCACGGTGTAGAATTGGAATACGTACATCAGAAAGAAGGAAAGCTAGCACGTTTGGAAAGACTGACCACTGGATATGTGTACAAGGCATATTTGTTTTGCAGTCGTGTGCGTCAAGAACATATGTTGTGGGATTAAGAAATCTGATCGGAGCATGTACAAGGAATAAATATGTTCCTTCCGAGGAGGCGGCCGAGGGCATCAACTTGGACGAGGGGAAGTTGACCCGGCGCCCTGGTATATAAATACAACACCATGAGGAGGAGCCAAGACCTCACGTACGCAGCAGAGGGGAGGAGAGGAGAACCTATGGAGGATCTGTCCATCAAGCGGGGCTGAGCCGACGTACCGAGGCAGAGGGGAGAAAGAAAACACGCAGAAGAAGACGCGCCCGTGGCGGCGGTGGCGAGGATGAGACGCGCCTGAGGCGGCAGCGTCGTGGAGATAATATGAGCGGCGGACGTGCGTATGCGCTGGCCGGGGAAACACGCGTGCTGAAAGATACACACGTAACCACGCAATGATCTTCTTTTCCTATGTGTTATCATTTATTTTGCAGGATACCCAAGAACACTCGAGGAGTGTTAGGAGCGAAGAACTGCCCGTGGAGAGGTGATCCGACGGAGAAAATATGGCAACACAAGTCTCGGAGCACCACGCAGCCCGAGGCGATTCCATGGAGCAGCAAGCATCCACCGGGAGACCATGGAGATGAAGGTCATTGTTCGTGATGCTCGCCGCTGTGGGCTCCTTCGAGCTCGGCGACTCCATGGTGACCTCCCTTGAAGACGACGTGGTGCTACCGGCGCGCAGCCCGTTGGACTCCTCCATGGTGGCCGCCCATGGAGACAACGCCGCCACTCTCTACTTCAAGCCGACGTCTACTTCGTTAAGCTGGAGCCCCGGAAGCGCGAGGCTCGCGAGGATGCCGCCGTGGATGGTGACATGGAGCTCGCTAGGATGACGCCCTTGTTTTCTTCATCAAGCCGGCGCATTGGAGGACGAAGGTGTGGAGGCTCGCGAGGTTGCCGCCGCCGTGCCGCGATGGACCGCGGCGCGGAGTTCACCAAGATGACGCCAGTGTCAACTTCATCAAGCCGGCGCCATGGAGGACGAAGGCGTGGAGGCTCGTGAGGATGCTGTCGTCGTGCCATGGTGGATGGTGCCACGGAGTTCGCAAGACGACACCCGTCGCCAACATCATCAACCCGGTCCCGCGGAGGATCATGGCATGGAGCTTGCAAGGAGGACGCCACCAACGTCAACTCCATTAAGTTGGAGCCCAGAGCGCGTGGAGCTCGTGGGGATGCCACCACGTTCCACAGAGGATAGCGAGACGGAGCTCGCTAGGATGATGCCCATCGTCTTCTTCATCAAGCTGGCGCCATGGAGGATGGATGTGTGGAGCTCACAAGGGTGCCGCCACCGTGCTGTGGTGCATGGCGACACGGAGATTGCCAGGACGGCGTCCATCATCAACATCGTCAAGCTGGTGTCATGGAGGACGGAGGCGTGGAGCTCGCGGGACGACAGCACCGATGTCTACCTCGTCAAGACGGAGCCCGCGACCTGGAACCACGAAGATGACGCACACCCCGGTGTTGCCCATGACTTGAAGCCCACAAGACGGAGAAGAAGATGGTGCTAGGCGATGCTGTCCGTGACTCAGAGGAGAAGATGGTGCCGCATGATGCTATGCACAACCTGAAGCCCATGATGACGATGCGCGACGGTGGGAAGGCGATGTGACTTTATGAAGATCTTACCACGACCTAGTGAGGGATGCCCTTATCTTGGCGGACCGCCGTAAACTCGGCGTCTAGTCGAGACGAGGCACCACCACATGGCGTTGGCCACGACATGGAGCCCGTGAACACGAGGCGTGGTGGCGAGGAGGTGACGTGACTTCACCAACACTAACTCCCGATGGTCTCGTGAGGTGGTGCCCTTGTCTTGAGGGACCGTCGTAAATTTGGCATCCAACCAAGACGAGGCGCCAACCACACCAGCAATGCCAACATGAGCGTGTGTTGGTTTTACACCGACGCCGGTCTCCTTAAGAATACTCCCACGAGGCGAACCCCTTGTGTACCCCGACGAAACCGCTACATCGTCAAGAAGTCCGAGCCAAGCGGGACCCATGCAACTTCAACATCGACAACATCAACGCTGTCAAGACCGACGAGGCGCGACGGCGAGGGCGAACATGGCCAGCACAAAGCCATGTTTTGAGCGGCACGTGTACCGACGAGGAAACGGGCTTTGCCGCCGCCCACACCACACACACACCATCATCATCATGCTTGGAGAACGCGAAGCGAAGACAACGAAGACAACCACACGGCTTAATCGGAGGTATCTCGTGGAGCAACCCACGGGAGTAATTAACCGGGAGCCTTTCGAGGCCCCGGGAACCAGGAGATCGCACGTCGCCATAGTCAGGCAGGCCGCGCTAGTAGGCCACGGAGCGCAACCAATTTTTATGGGATCTTGTAATTTTGTTCATCCAAAGAGATAAATGAAATACTTGTTTCCCGTATCACTTTTCTTTGTGTACTACGGTACACTGGCACGCCCGCATTTTTCTTTTTCCCCGGCGCATGAGAGAAATTCAAACTCCCCCTCTTCCTTTCTCCCGGAGAGCTTAATAAGATTTTTCTCGTGTCAAACACCTATTCTTAACAATGAAATCATGTCCCACCATACTCTTATAATCTAAATAAACACGAGGCAGCACTTTTTCTTCCTTCTCATAATACCTAATAGGTATGTTAAAATGTGCAGCTAGGCGTGAAGCATAGATGCCTCCAAAGATGGGGCCCTTTGTACGGTTCAGACATAACCGTTTAGCAATAATTCCGCCCATACTAACAGAGTTATCACCGAATAAACCGTGGAGCAAAATAATAATATCAGGGATACTAAGGTTTCCACAGTTTCCGCGACCAATTAAACAACGACTAGCAAATAGTGCAAAATAGCGTAAAACAGGAAAATGTATGATAGTGATTCATGCATCGGAAACCTCCCTTGTTTCCCCTACAGTGATAGTATCAGTAAACCCATCCACATCTTCGAGATGTGGTTTCTCTGTCTTGCCCTCAAAAGGGACTAAACAAACCCGACAAAAATCATAAAGTGACATCTCCTTATGCTCATCATATAAATGAAACTCCACCATAGGTGGTGAGCTCCTAGAATGGAAATGAAAGTTTTGCACAAAGGTATTTGTGAGTAAGAGATACTGATCGCGTTGGTCGTGGAGGAAAGCGGTGAGGCCGGCATTCTTAGCCAATTCATAAAAATCTTCATAAATCCCGGCTGCTCTCAAGAAATCATCGGAAGGCCATTCACACGAACGAACCTCTGCGGTGCGAGGCATATTATATTTAGGCTTCGGTGCCTTTTCCTTCAAGCTTAGGCTCGATGAGCCCCTCAAAGGTCTCTTCATCATTTTCTGAAAAATTCTGAAATTTTTAGTAACTTTAAAATGAAAGTAAACCAAACTCAATAATATTGATAGCAACTACTCCTACAAGTGCCTAGAGCCTATATCATGCATCAAAACTACTTGAAACCATATAAATTTGACATGCAAGCTCAAGAACATGGTCACCTAGGCAGCGAAAATTTGCAATGAATAAAGCACTAGAACAAAAACTAATTGGACCAATGGAGGAGTCACATACCAAGGAACAATCTCCCCAAGCAATTTTGTGAGAGGTGCTTTGAGCAAGGAGATCAAAAATGGCAGCAAAACGAGCTTGGACTCGGGTTTGAGCTGGTTATTCATGTTTGAGGAGGAAGGAGTGTGTGGGTGAAAGGATAAGTGGGGGAGGGCCACCGTGGGCCCACGAGGCAGGGGGCACGCCCAGGGGGTAGGGCGCGCCCTCCACCCTTGTGGGCAGGTGGTTGACCCCCCTGATGTGTTCTCATTGCCAAATATTTTCAAATATTCCAGAAAAAATTATATTTAAATTTCAGGGCATTTGGAGAATTTCTATTTTCGGGGTATTTTTATATTGCACGGATAATCAGATAACAGACAGAAAATATTTATTTTTATTTTATTTAATATAAATAACAGAAAGTAAAAGGAGGGTACAGAAGGTTGTGCCTTCTAGTTTCATCCATCTCATGATCATCAAAAGGAATCCACTAACAAGGTTGATCAAGTCTTGTTAACGAACTCATTCCAAATAACATGGAACCGGAGAAATTTTGAATAACACTATGTTACCTCAACGGGGATATGCACATCCCCAATAATAAGAATATCATATATCTTCTTGACAGTAGGAAGAGGAAATTCAAAACCTCCAAATATAATCGATGGAATTTTTCCAATAGAGTTGATACTATGAACTTGAGGTTGTTTCCTCGGAAAGTGTACCGTGTGCTCATTACCATTAACATGAAAAGTGACATTGCCTTTAGTGCAATCAATAACAGCCCCTGCAGTATTCAAAAAGGGTCTTCCAAGAATAATAGACATACTATCGTCCTCGGGAATATCAAGAATAACAAAGTCTGTTAAAATAGTAACGTTTGCAACTACAACACGCACATCCTCACAAATACCAATAGGTATAGCAGTTGATTTATCGGCCATTTGCAAAGATATTTCAGTAGGTGTCAACTTATTCAAATCAAGTCTACGATATAAAGAGAGGGGCATAACACTAACACCGGCTCCAAGATCACATAAAGCAGTTTTAACATAGTTTCTTTTAATGGAGCATGGTATAGTGGGTACTCCAGGATCTCCTAATTTCTTAGGTATTCCACCCTCAAAAGTATAATTAGCAAGCATGGTGGAAATTTTAGCTTCCGGTATCTTTCTCTTATTTGTAACAATATCTTTCATATACTTAGCATAATGATTCATTTTGAGCATATCAGTTAATCGCATACGCAAAAAGATAGGTCTAATCATTTCAGCAAAGCGCTCAAAATCCTCATCATCCTTTTTCTTGCATGGTTTGGGAGGAAAAGGCATGGGTTTCTGAACCCATGGTTCTCTTTCTTTACCGTGTTTCCTAGCAACAAAGTCGTTCTTATCATATCGTTGATTCTTTGATTGTGGGTTATCAAGATCAACAGTAGGTTCAATTTCTATATCATTATCATTACTAGGTTGAGTATCATCATGAACATTATTATTAATATTATCGCTAGTTTCAGGTTCATTACCAGATTGAGTTTCAGCATCAGAAATACAAATATCATTTGGATTCTCAGGTGTTTCAGTAATAGGTTCACTAGAGGCATGCAAAGTCCTATCATTTTTCTTTTTCTTCCTTTTAGAAGGACTAGGTGCATCTATATTATTTCTGTGAGAATCTTGCTCAGTTCTCTTAGGATGGCCTTCAGGATACAAAGGTTCCTGAGTCATTCTACCACCTCTAGTCATAACTCTAACAGCATTATCATTATTCTTACTATTCAATTCATTGAGAAAATCATTTTGAGCTTTAAGTACTTGTTCTACTTGAGTGGTAACCATAGAAGCATGTTTACTAATAAGTTTAAGTTCACCTTTGACATTAGCCATATAATCATCTAAGCGTTCAAACATATTTGTATTTTATTTCAATTGTCTACCAAAATAAGCATTAAAGTCTTCTTGCTTAGCCATAAATTTATCAAACTCATCTAAGCATGCGCTAGCAAACTTAGTAAATGGGATTTCAGCTTTATCATATCTATAGAGAGAATTTACCTTTACTACCTGTGTCGGATTATCAAGACCATGAGTTTCTTCAATAGGTAAAGGATTAAGATCATATGTTTCTTCAACAGGCGGTAAATTAAGACCGTGTATTTCTTCAATAGGAGGTAAATTCTTAACATCTTCAGCTTTAATACCTTTTCTTTCATAGATTTCTTTGCCTCTTGCATATCTTCAGGACTGAGAAATAGAATACCCCTCTTCTTCGGAGTTGGTTTAGGAATAGGCTCAGGAATTAGCTCCGGAGGTGTCCAATTATTTTCATTTGTCAACATATTATTCAATATAATTTCAGCTTCATTAGGTGTTCTTTCCCTGAAAACAAAACCAGCACAACTATCCAGGTAATCTCTGGAAGCATCGGTTAGTCCATTATAAAAGATATCAAGTATTTCATTTTTCTTAAGAGGATGATCAGGCAAAGCATTAAGTAATTGGAGAAGCCTCCCCCAAGCTTGTTTCTTATGAGCAGGGAAATATTTAGCAGAGAAGTAATAAATCATATCCTGGGGACTACGCACACAACCAGGATCAAGAGAATTAAACCATATCTTAGCATCACCCTTTAATGAGAACGGAAATATTTTAACGATATAAAAGTAACGAGTTCTCTCATCAGTAGTGAACAGGGTGGCTATATCATTTAATTTAGTGAGATGTGCCACAACAGTTTCAGATTCATAGCCATGAAAAGGATCTGATTCAACCAAAGTAATTATATCAGGATCAACAGAGAATTCATAATCCTTATCGGTAACACAGATAGGTGAAGTAGCAAACACAGGGTCAGGTTTCATCCTAGCATTTAGAGATTGCTTATTCCATTTAGTTAATATCCTCTTAAGTTTGTGTCTATCCTTGCAAGCTAATATAGCTAAAGAAGCTTCTTTATCAAAAACATAACCCTCAGGAATAATAGGCAAGTCTTCATCATCAATTTCATCAGTATTATCAGATTCAATATTTTCAATCTCTCTAGCCCTAGCAAGTTGTTCATCAAGAAATTCACCAAGTGGCACAGTAGTATCAAGCATAGAAGTAGTTTCATCATAAGTATCATGTATAGCAGAAGTGGCATCATCAATAACATGTGACATATCAGAACGAATAGCAGAAGTAGGTTTAGGTGTCGCAAGCTTACTTAAAACAGAAGGTGAATCAAGTGCAGAGCTAGATGGCAGTTCCTTACCTCCCCTCATAGTTGAGGGATAAATCTTGGTTCTTGGATCTTTCAAGTTCTTCATAATGATAAGCAGATATAAATCCCAAGTGACTCAAAGAATAGAGCTATGCTCCCCGGCAACGGCGCCAGAAAATAGTCTTGATAACCCACAAGTATAGGGGATCGCAACATTTTTCGAGGGTAGAGTATTCAACCCAAATTTATTGATTCGACACAAGGGGAGCCAAAGAATATTCTCAAGTATTAGCAGCTGAGTTGTCAATTCAACCGCACTTGGAAACTTAGTATCTGCAGCAAAGAATTTAGTAGCAAAGTAATATGATATTAGTGGTAACTGTAGCAAAAGGTAACAATAGTAAAAGTAATGTTTTTGGTATTTTGTAGTGATGATAGCAATAGCAACGGGAAAGTAAAAAAGCGAAGAACAATATATGGAAAGCTCGTAGGCAATGGATCGGTGATGGAGAATTATGCCGGATGCGGTTCATCATCTAACAGTCATAACCTAGGGTGACACAGAACTAGCTCCAGTTCATCAATGTAATGTAGGCATGTATTCCGAATATAGTCATACATGCTTATGGAAAAGAACTTGCATGACATCTTTTGTCCTACCCTCCCGTGGAAGCGGGGTCCTTACGGAAACTAAGGGATATTAAGGCCTCCTTTTAATAGAGTATCGGAACAAAGCATTAACACATAGTGAATACATGAACTCCTCAAACTACGGTAAGTATCCCGATTATTGTCATTTCGGGGTTAACGGATCATAACACATAATAGGTGACTATAGACTTGCAAGATAGGATCAAGAACACTCATATATTGATGAAAACATAATAGGTTCAGATCTGAAATCATGGCACTCGGTCCCTAGTGACAAGCATTAAGCATAGCAAAGTCATAGCAACATCAATCTCAGAACATAGTGGATACTAGGGAGCAAACCCTAACAAAACTAACTCGATTACATGATAGATCTCATCCAACCCATCACCGTCCAGCAAGCCTACGATGGAATTACTCACGCACGGCGGTGAGCATCATGAAATTGGTGATGGAGGATGGTTGATGATGACGATGGCGACGGATTCCCCTCTCCGGAGCCTCGAACGGACTCCAGATCAGCCCTCCCAAGAGGTTTTAGGGCTTGGCGGCGGCTCCGTATCATAAAACGCGATAAATTCTTCTCTCTAGTTTTTTTTATCCCCGAAACACATTATATAGAGTTGGAGTTGGAGTCGGAGGAGCTTCAGGGGGCCCACGAGGTAGGGGGCGCGCCCCCACCCTTGTAGACAGGTGGTGGGCCCCTGGCCTTCATCTTTTGCAGGTATTTTTTATATTTTCTAAAAAGTTGCTCCATGAAGTTTCAGGTCATTCCAAGAATGTTTGTTTCTACACATAAATAACATCATGGTAATTCTGCTGAAAACAGCGTCAGTCCGGGTTAGTTCCATTCAAATCATGCAAGTTAGAGTCCAAAACAAGGGCAAAAGTGTTTGGAAAAGTAGATACGACAGAGACGTATCAGATCATCCCCTGCATCTGAGCAGGTGATAGCCCGCTGTCGGGGCTCGTGGATGCCTCAGGCGCGGCCGCCCCGACCGCTGTAGGAGAGGAGGGAACCGAGGCCACCTGCCCGGGTCCCCTTCCCAAACCGGTCTCGTCACCGATCAGCAACAAACACTACTAGGGAGAACCTTATACACAGCATCTTAGCAGTGGCGCTGAACAAAACAGGTCGCTACTGCTACTTAGTAGTAGCGTTTTTAAATAAACCGCGCTACTGCTACTACTTTAGCAGCAGCGCGTTTCGCCAAACCGCGCTGCTGCTATATTTGTACTGGGCGCAGATGGCTAGCCCCACTGAGCAGTAGAGCGCACCACTGACCAGCGCTACCGCTACGGCCCGTAGTAGTAGCGCGTTTCTCTGAAACGCGCTACTACTTACTTACCTTATCCTGGAGCGGTTCACCCTGGACAGTCACTCCCTCACTCGCTCTCGCCCGCGCCGAACCCGTACGTGGTCCGCCGCCGCCGTCGCGCTGCTCCTCGCCGAGGTACTCCCTCCTCCCTCCTCCCCCCCCCCCCCCCCCCCCCCCCCCCCCCCCCCCCCCCCTCCCTCCTCCTCCGGCCGCCCCCTCCCTCCTCCTCCGGCCGCCCCCTCCCCCTCCTCCCCCCGCCCCTCCCTCCTCCGATCCCACCGGCCTCCTCCCCCTCCTCCTCTCTCCTCCTCCTCCCTTCCCCTCCTCCCTACTTTTAGTAAGTGTTTTTTTACTATTTTTAGTAAGTGTTTAAAATAATTAGTAAGTAAATTAATAAACTAGTTGAACCCATTTAGTTTTAGTAAGAACTAGTTGAATTAATAGAACTAATGTATTTTTAGTAAGAAAATTAATATAACTAGTTGAACTAGTTTATTTTTTAGTTTATTTCTATTTATAGTAAGTTTATATTTAGTAAGAACTATTTGAATTAATAGAACAAGTTGAACATGTCACATTTGTTGTTATTTTCTTAGTTTGAGCAATTATTCCCACATCGATGTCGTTCGCTAGGGTTTTATTTATAGGGTTTTTGTTTTTGCAGAAATCAAGGAGCCCCTCCATCATCCCCGCCATCGTCCCCGTCACCGACCCCCTCCAGCCTTGAGGTGAGACCAGCCAAATCTCCATGTCAATATGAGTCCTATAAGATATGATGTAGATAAAAACATGTATATCTTGTGTTGCTCAAATAGGATATGTGGTTGCCCAAGTGGCCGATCATGTTCATGTTACACCTCCGAGTGGCCTATGTTTTGCTGGAGTGTTGATTAATTTCTGTTCTGGCAAATTTCAGGTGCTCGATATGTCTTGTTTTAGCAAAGGTCATGCCGGAATTTTTCATGAATTTTGGCATGACTTCTGCTAGAATATGTACGAAATATCGAGTGGCCTGGATTTTCTAGAAAAATAATTAAACGACATTTCTGGTTGACATTAAGTCTGCCGAGGCTCCATCACCGAAGGTCGAAAAATCAACAAGGGAGTGTATCCACTGATACGTCTCCAACGTATCTATAATTTTTGATTGCTCCATGCTATATTATCTTCTGTTTTGGACATTATTGGGATTTATTATTCACTTTTATATTATTTTTAGGACTAACCTATTAACCGGAGGCCCAGCCCAGAATTGCTGTATTTTTGCCTATTTTAGGGTTTCGAAGAAAAGGAATATCAAACGGAGTCCAAACGGAATGAAACCTTCGGGAACGTGATTTTTGGAATGAACAAGATCCAGGAGACTTGGACCCTACGTCAAGCAACCAACAAGGAGGCCACGGGGTAGGGGCCCCCCCCCCCCCCCCCCCCCACCCAGGCGCGCCCTCCACCCTCGTGGGCCCCCTGTTGCTCCACCGATGTACTCCTTCCTCCTATATATACCTACGTACCCCCAAACGATCAGATACAGAGCCAAAACCCTAATTCCACCGACGTAACTTTCTGTATCCACGAGATCCCATCTTGGGGCCTATTCCGGAGCTCCGCGGGAGGGGGCATCGATCATGGAGGGCTTCTACATCAACAACATAGCCTCTCTGATGAAGTGTGAGTAGTTTACTGATACGTCTCCAACGTATCTATAATTTTTGATTGCTCCATGCTATATTATCTACTGTTTTAGACATTATTGGGCTTTATTTTCCACTTTTATATTATTTTTGGGACTAACCTATTAACCGGAGGCCCAGCCCAGAATTGTTGTTTTTGCCTGTTTTAGGGTTTCGAAGAAAAGGAATATCAAACGGAGTCCAAACGGAATGAAACCTTCGGAAACGTGATTTTCTCATCAGATAAGATCCAGGAGACTTGGACCCTCCGTCAAGAAAGCCACGAGGGTGGAGGGCGCCCCCCCCCTAGGGCGCGCCCCCTGCCTCGTGGGCCCCTCAAAGCGCCACTGACGTACTTATTCCTCCTATATATATCCACGTACCCCCAAACGATCGGGGATGGAGCCAAAAACCTAATTCCATCGCCGCAACTTTCTGTATCCATGAGATCCCATCTTGGGGCCTGTTCCGGAGCTCCGTCGGAGGGGGCATCGATCACGGAGGGCTTCGACATCATCATCCAAGCCCCTCCGATGAAGTGTGAGTAGTTTACTTCAGACCTACGGGTCCATAGCTAGTAGCTAGATGGCTTCTTCTCTCCTTTTGGATCTCAATACAATGTTCTCCCCCTCTCTTGTGGAGATCTATTCGATGTAATCTTATTTTTGCGGTGTGTTTGTTGAGACCAATGAATTGTGGGTTTATGATCCAGTCTATCTCTGAATAATATTTGAATCTTCTCTGAATTCTTTTATGTATGATTGGTTATCTTTGCAAGTCTCTTCGAATTATCAGTTTGGCTTGGCCTACTAGATTGGTTTTTCTTGCCATGGGAGAAGTGCTTAGCTTTGGGTTCGATCTTGCGGTGTCCTTTCCCAATGACAGAAGGGGCAACAAGGCACGTATTGTATTGTTGCCATCGAGGATAACAAGATGGGTTTTTATCATATTGCATGAAACTATCCCACTACATCATGTCATCTTGCTTAAGGCATTACTCTGTTTTTAACTTAATACTCTAGATGCATGCTGGATAGCGGTCGATGAGTGGAGTAATCATAGTAGATGCAGAATCGTTTCGGTCTACTTGTCTCGGACGTGATGCCTATATACATGATCATACCTAGATATTCTCATAACTATGCTCAATTCTGTCAATTGCTCAACAGTAATTTGTTCACCCACCGTAGAATACTTATGCTCTTGAGAGAAGCCACTAGTGAAACCTTTGGCCCCCGGGTCTCTTTCTCATCATATCAATCTCCATCACTTTATTATTGCTTTGTTTTTAGTTTGCTTTTACTTTTTAATTTGCATCTCTATACCAAAAGTATTATTTATCATCTCTATCAGATCTCACTTTCATAAGTGACCGTGAAGGGATTGACAACCCCTAAGCGCGTTGGTTGCATTGAGCTATTATTTTTGTGTAGGTACGAGGGACTCGAGCGTAGCCTCCTACTGGATTGATACCTTGGTTCTCAAAAACTGAGGAAAATACTTACGCTACTTTGCTTCATCATCCCTTCCTCTTCGGGGAAATCCAACGCAGTGCTCAAGAGGTAGCAAGAAGAATTTCTGGCGCCATTGCCGGGGAGTCTGCGCAAAAGTCAACATACCAAGTATCCATCACAATCCCTATCTCCCGCATTACATTATCTGCCATTTGCCTCTCGTTTTCCTCTCCCCCACTTCACCCTTGCTGTTTTATTCGCCCTCTCTCTCTCTCTATTTGCCTCTTTTGCCCGTTTGCTTTTTGTTTGCTCGTATGTTGGATTGCTTGTTGGTCGTGATGGCTCAAGATAATACTAAATTGTGTGACTTCACCAATACCAACAACAATGATTTCCTTAGCACTTCGATTGCTCCTCTTACCGAAGCTGAATCTTGTGAAATTAATACTGCTTTGTTGAATCTTGTCATGAAAGATCCAGTCTCCGGCCTTCCTAGTGAAGATGCCGCTAGCCATCTTAATAGCTTCGTCAATTTGTGTGACCTGCAAAAGAAAAAGGATGTCGATAATGATGGGTTTGAATATGATCCACCTTTACCTAGAAGCCGTTCTAAGAATTCGGAATTTTTTGATCTTGATGCTAAATTTGATAAAAGTGGGATTGAAGAAATTAAAACCCTAAATGTTGCTAAACCCACTATTATGGATTTCAAGGAATTTAACTATGAAAATTGCTCCTTGATTGATTGTATTTCCTTGTTGCAATCCGTGCTAAAGTCTCCTCACGCTTATAGTCAAAATAAAGCGTTCACTAAACATATCGTTGATGCCTTGATGCAATCTTATGAAGAAAAACTTGAATTGGATGTTTCTATCCCTAGAAAACTTTATGATGAGTGGAAACCTACTATTAGAATTAAAACTAAAAATTATGAGTTTTATGCTTTGTGTGATTTGGGTGCTAGTGTCTCTACTATTCCCAAAACTTTGTGTGATTTGCTAGATTTCCGTGATTTTGATGATTGCTCTCTAAACTTGCATCTTGTGGATTCCACTATTAAGAAACCTATGGGAAGAATTAATGATGTTCTTATTGTTGCTAATAGGAATTATGTGCCCGTAGATTTTATCGTTCTTGATATAGATTGCAATCCTTCTTGCCCTATTATTCTTGGTAGACCTTTCCTTAGAACGGTTGGTGCAATTATTGATATGAAGGAAGGGAATATTAGATTTCAATTTCCATTAAAAAAGGGCAAGGAACACTTCCCTAGAAAGAAAATAAAATTACCATATGAATTTATCATGAGAGCCACTTATGGATTGCCTACCAAAGATGGCAATACCTAGATCTATTCTTGCTTGTTATGCCTAGCTAGGGGCGTTAAACGATAGCGCTTGTTGGCAGGAAACCCAATTTTATTTTTATTCCTTGCTTTTTCCTCCTGTTTAGTAATAAATAAATTATTTAGCCTCTGTTTTGGTTGTGTTTTTTGTGTTTAATTAGTGTTTGTGCCAAGTAGAACCGTTGGGAAGACTTGGGGAAAGTCTTGTTGAACTTGCTGCAAAAAACAGAAACTTTAGCGCTCACGAGAACTGCTGTCATTTTTATTTGGAGAGTGATATTTAGTTAAATCTTTTTGCAGATGATTAATAGATAAATTCCTCACGTCCAGAAATTTATTTTAGAACTTTTGGGGTTCCAGATATTGTGTTAGCTACAGATTACTACAGACTGTTCTGTTTTTGACAGATTCTGTTTTTCGTGTGCTGTTTGCTTATTTTGATGAATCTATGGCTAGTAAAATAGTTTATAATCCATAGAGAAGTTGGAATACAGTAGGTATAACACCAATATAAATAAAGAATGAGTTCATTACAGTACCTTTAAGTGGTCTTTTGTTTTCTTTCGCTAACGGAGCTCATGAGATTTTCTTTTGTGTTGTGAAGTTTTCAAGTTTTGGGTAAAGATTTGATGGATTATGGAACAAGAAGTGGCAAGATCCTAACCTTGGGGATGCCCATGGCACCCCCAAGATAATGTAAGGACACCTAAAAGCCAAAGCTTGGGGATGCCCCGGAAGGCATCCCCTCTTTCGTCTACTTCTATCGGTAACTTTACTTGGAGCTATATTTTTATTCACCACATGATATGTGTTTTGCTTGGAGCGTCTTTTATGATTTGAGTCTTTGCTTGTTAGTCTACCACAATCATCCTTGATGTACACACCTTTTGAGAGAGCCATACATGATTTGGAATTTGATAGAATACTCTATGTGCTTCACTTATATCTTTTGAGATTTATAGTTTTGCTCTAGTACTTCACTTATATCTTTTAGAGCACGGTGGTGGATTTGTTTTATAGAAACTATTGATCTCTCATGCTTCACTTAGATTATTTTGAGAGTCTTAATAGCATGGTAATTTGCTTAAAATCCTAATATGCTTGGTATGCAAGATTAATAATAAAACTTTCGTTTGAGTGTGTTGAATACTAAGAAAAGTTTGATGCTTGATGATTGTTTTGAGATATGGAGGTAATAATATCAAAGTCATGCTAGTTGAGTAGTTGTGAAATTGAGAAGTACTTGTGATGAAGTTTGCAAGTCCCGTAGCATGCACGTATGGTAAACGTTATGCAACAAATTTGAAGCATGAGGTGTTATTTGATTGTCTTCCTTATGAGTGGCGGTCGGGGACGAGCGATGGTCTTTTCGTACCAATCTATCCCCCTAGGAGCATGCGCGTAGTGCCGAGGTTTTTGATGACTTGTAGATTTTTGCAATAAGTATGTGAGTTCTTTATGACTAATGTTGAGTCCATGGATTATACGCACTCTCACCCTTCCATCCTTGCTAGCCTCTTCGGTACCGTGCATTGCCCTTTCTCACATTGAGAGTTTGCGCAAACTTCGCCGATGCATCCAAACCCCGTGATATGATACGCTCTTTCACACATAAACCTCCTTATATCTTCCTCAAAATAGCCACCATACCTACCTATTATGGCATTTCCATAGCCATTCCGAGATATATTGCCATGCAACTTTCCATCATTCCGTTCATCATGACACATTCGTCATTGTCATATTGCTTAGCATGATCATGTAGTTGACATAGTATTTGTGGAAAGACACCGTTCATAATTCTTTCATACATGTCACTCTTGGTTCATTGCATATCCCGGTACACCGCCGGAGGCATTCATATAGAGTCATCTTTGTCCTAATATCGAGTTGTAATCATTGAGTTGTAAATAAATAGAAGTGTGATGATCATCATTATTAGAGCATTGTCCCAAGTGAGGTATAAAAAAAGAAAGGCCATAAAAAAAGAGAAGGCCCAAAAAATGAGAGAAAAAGAGAGAAGGGACAATGTTTTTACCACACTTGTGCTTCAAAGTAGCACCATGATCTTCATATTAGAGAGTCTCTCATATTATCACTTCCATATACTAGTGGGAATTTTTCATTATAGAACTTGGCTTGTATATTCCAACAATGGGCCTCCTCAAGTGCCCTAGGTCTTCGTGAGCAAGCAAGTTGGATGCACACCCACTAGTTTCTTTTGTTGAGCTTTCATACATTTATAGCTCTAGTGCATCCGCTGCATGGCAATCCCTACTCCTTGCATTAACATCAATCGGTGGGCATCTCCATAGCCCATTGACTAGCTCGTTGATGTGAGACTTTCTCCTTTTTTGTCTTCTCCACATAACTCCCATTATATTCTATTTCACCCATAGTGCTATGTCCATGGCTCGCGCTCATATATTGCGTGAAAGTTTATAGGTTTGAGATTACTAAAGTATGAAACAATTGCTTGGCTTGTCATCGGGGTTGTGCATGATGAGAGCACTCTTGTGTGACGAAAATGAAACATGACTAAACTATATGATTTTGTAGGGATGAACTTTCTTTGGCCATGTTATTTGAGAAGACATAATTGCTTAGTTAGTATGCTTGAAGTATTATCATTTTTATGTCAATATGAACTTTTGGCTTGAATCTTTCGGATCTTAATATTCATACCACAATTAAGAAGAATTACATTAAAATTATGCCAAGTAGCACTCCGCATCAAAAATTCTATTTTTATCATTTACCTACTCGAGGATGAGCAGGAATTAAGCTTGGGGATGCTTGATACGTCTCCAATGTATCTATAATTTTTGATTGCTCCATGCTATATTATCTATTGTTTTAGACATTATTGGGCTTTATTTTCCACTTTTATATTATTTTTGGGACTAACCTATTAACCGGAGGCCCAGCCCAGAATTGTTGTGTTTTGCCTGTTTTAGGGTTTCGAAGAAAAGGAATATCAAACGGAGTCCAAACGGAATGAAACCTTCGGAAACATGATTTTCTCATCAGATAAGATCCAGGAGACTTGGACCCTCCGTCAAGAAAGCCACGAGGTGGTCACGAGGGTGGAGGGCGCCCCTCCCCCCTAGGGCGCGCCCCCTGCCTCATGGGCCCCTCGAAGCTCCACCGACGTACTTCTTCCTCCTATATATATCCACGTACCCCCAAACGATCGGGGACGGAGCCAAAAACCTAATTCCACCGCCGCAACTTTATGTATCCACGAGATCCCATCTTGGGGCCTGTTCCGGAGCTCCGCCGGAGGGGGCATCGATCACGGAGGGCTTCTACATCATCATCCAAGCCCCTCCGATGAAGTGTGAGTAGTTTACTTCAGACCTACGGGTCCATAGCTAGTAGCTAGATGGCTTCTTCTCTCTTTTTGGATCTCAATACAATGTTCTCCCCCTCTCTTGTGGAGATCTATTCGATGTAATCTTCTTTTTGCGGTGTGTTTGTTGAGACCGATGAATTGTGGGTTTATGATCCAGTCTATCTATGAATAATATTTGAATCTTCTCTGAATTATTTTATGTATGATTGGTTATCTTTGCAAGTCTCTTCGAATTATCGGTTTGGTTTGGCCTACTAGATTGGTTTTTCTTGCCATGGGAGAAGTGCTTAGCTTTGGGTTCGATCTTGCGGTGTCCTTTCCCAGTGACAGAAGGGGCAGCAAGGCACGTATTGTATTGTTGCCATCGAGGATAACAAGATGGGGTTTTTATCATATTGCATGAAACTATCCCTCTACATCATGTCATCTTGCTTAAGGCGTTACTCTGTTTTTAACTTAATACTCTAGATGCATGCTGGATAGCGGTCGATGAGCGGAGTAATAGTAGTAGATGCAGAATCGTTTCGGTCTACTTTTCTTGGACGTGATGCCTATATACATGATCATACCTAGATATTCTCATAACTATACTCAATTCTGTCAATTGGTCAACAGTAATTTGTTCACCCACCGTAGAATACTTATGCTCTTGAGAGAAGCCACTAGTGAAACCTTTGGCCCCCGGGTCTCTTTCTCATCATATCAATCTCCATCACTTTATTATTGCTTTGCTTTTACTTTGCTTTTACTTTTTACTTTGCATCTCTATACCAAAAATATTATTTATCATCTCTATCAGATCTCACTTTCGTAAGTGACCGTGAAGGGATTGACAACCCCTAAGCGCGTTGGTTGCGTTGAGCTATTGTTTTTGTGTAGGTATGAGGGACTCGAGTGTAGCCTCCTACTGGATTGATACCTTGGTTCTCAAAAACTGAGGGAAATACTTACGCTACTTTGCTGCATCATCCCTTCCTCTTCGAGTAAATCCAACGCAGTGCTCAAGAGGTAGCATTTACCTTAGACCTTCGGGTCCATAGTTATTATCTAGATGGCTTCTTCTCTCTTTTTGGATCTCAATACAAAGTTCTCCCCCTCTCTTGTGGACATCTATTCGATGTAATCTTCTTTTGCAGTGTGTTTGTTGAGACCGATGAATTGTGGGTTTATGATCAAGTTTATCTATGAACAATATTTGAATCTTATCTGAATTCTTTTATGTATGATTGGTTATCTTTGCAAGTCTCTTCGAATTATCAGTTTGGTTTGGCCTACTAGATTGATCTTTCTTGCAACGGGAGAAGTGCTTAGCTTTGGGTTCAATCTTGCGGTGTCCTTTCCCAGTGACAGTAGGGGCAGCAAGGCACGTATTGTATTATTGCCATCGAGGATAACAAGATGGGGTTTTCATCATATTGCATGAGTTTATCCCTCTACATCATGTCATCTTGCTTAAAGCGTTACTCTGTTCTCTTGAACTTAATACTCTAGATGCATGCTGGATAGCGGTCGATGTGTGGAGTAATAGTAGTAGATGCAGGTAGGAGTCGGTCTACTTGTCTTGGACGTGATGCATATATACATGATCATACCTAGATATTCTCATAACTATGCTCAATTCTGTCAATTGCTCAACAGTAATTTGTTCACCCACCGTAAAATACTTATGCTCTTGAGAGAAGCCACTAGTGAAACCTATGGCCCCCGGGTCTATCTTCATCATATTAATATTCCAATACTTAGTTATTTTCATTGCCTTTTATTTTACTTTGCATCTTTACCATAAAAATATCAAAAATATTATCTTATCATATCTATCAGATCTCACTCTCGTAAGTGACCGTGTAGGGATTGACAACCCCTTATCGCGTTGGTTGCGAGGATTTATTTGTTTTGTGTAGGTGCGAGGAACTGGCGCGTAGCCTCCTACTGGATTGATACCTTGGTTCTCAAAAACTGAGGAAAATACTTACGCTACTTTGTTGCACCACCCTTTCCTCTTCAAGGGAAAACCAACGCAAGTGCTCAACAGGTAGCACCACCATATATGAGAGAGGATGAAGAATCCCGACTGTTGTCGTGGGGTCGTTTCTCCTTCTTTTCCTTGTGCTAGACCTTTGTTATGCACTAGGGAAAAGAAGGAGTAACGACCATCACCGACTATCGCAAATTTCAGAGAGAAGGAATCAGTGAGGGAAAGTCTCTACCATATAGACTCGGCAGACCGATAGTCAACTCGTGATGAATAATAATGATCTAGTTTAATTTTTATAGTACATATATTTAATTGTACAAGTTTAATATTTGAATTATGAACATAGGAAATGTCGTACTCGGGCGACGTAAGTCTCCCGGGGGAGTGCTCCTGATGCCACGACGACCGGGGTTTCTGCGACAGACCTCACCTGGACGAAGATCGGCGCTTCAGCGTTAAGCTCGAGGAGGCCTACGATTGTGATACAGTAAGCTACGACGCAAAGTGTTCTTTTCGTAATTAAGCTTGACTTGTACTACTTCAACGTGTAATTTTTGTCTTTTACAATTCGACTAGCGCGCTTATCCCATGCCATGCAAGACGCTATGTCTAAGATTTTTTACTACTACGACATCCGTGCATCTTTTGCATAAATTCTTTTAAAACTTAACTGCATTGCTAACTACGAAGTTATTACTATGTTTTTCAACAGAAAATCCCGGATGATTGTGTGCCTCATTCGATGTATCAGAAAGGTCGCCTTAATGTTTTGAACATACAGCCAGGTCGTCCTACGAATCTCACATGTCCATATCGGATTTCTAAAAGAGATGGAGACATGAAAATCACAAAATGGAAAAAAAATGTATGGACAGTCGTAAGGAGCTACTTGGAAGCAACATTGTGCGAAAGGCAAGAATTGGAGACAGGATAATCTCCATTCTCCATAATAGAGAGTCACGGGCTATCTTGTTTTATGCTATTTTACGTAAGAGAATATAGTAGGTCCTAAGAGAATGTAGTAGGTCCTATGAGGTACAATATTTATTATGTGGTACAATGTGTTAGAGTTGATGATGAGGAGTAGTTGTGATTATGACTAGTGACCAACTTGCTATGTGATGTCTCATTGATGAAAACGATGATCATGAGGAGGTGTTATATGACAATGATGTATTATGATGATAAGTTGTTAATGATATGATGACGATGATATTTATTATATCATTGGGTGAAAGAACCGCGGATTAGTTTCAAGTGGATGTCCCTCCACTTGAAAGTTGAAACTAGTCCACGGTTCTTTCAGCCAGTGATGTAATAACTCATTATGATGTAAAAACAATCTTTAAATTGCTGCTGTATGAAAACTTGTATAAAGGTGTATGAATAAAACATGAAATAAAAAAGAAATAAAATACGAAATAATAGTAGTAGCGCGTGCAGGGAGAAGCGCTGCTAGTAATTAGCAGTAGCGCTGTTTGGAGAAAACACTACTACTAAGTCAATATAGCAGTAGCGTGGGTTAACCCACGCTACTGCTAACCTTTAATTGTAGCGCCGTACCAGTAGCGCACCATCCCGTGCTACTGATGGGCCTAAAACACGCGTTGCTGCTAGGCTTTTCCCTAGTAGTGAAAGTCACATCCACCGGAGTCCTCACCTGCGGCGAAACAACAAAGGAGGCGGGAAAACGTGGGGCCACCTGCCCATGATCCTCCCCCCCCCCTCGGATGTAGTCATCACCGTGATGGTCGCCTCCAGGCACCCCTCCAGAGAGCCAACTGCCATAGACACGTTGTCGAGATTAGTCTTGCTTTACTTGCTAACGCATCTATTCCACTAACATCTTGGAATTTTACCACATTTATCACCATTGTTTTTAACACAACCCCCCCCCCCCACGCGCGCGCGCTCCTCCTCCTCGCCGCGGTAGCTCTCTTCCCTATATCCTTCCTCTCCCTCCGCTCGCTCCGCCCTGCCGAGGCTCCTCCCCTCCCCCTAGATGAAACCCGCTGCCTCCCATTCGCCTCCCCTCTGCCGGCGTCGCGCCCGTCGGTCTACCACTCAATTTCCTACCTAGCAAAGTTATTCAACCCTAAACGCCATTAGAACTTCTTTTCAACCTTAGAGCAGACTACTATTTCCTTCGTATATTTGGGTGCGCGGTATGGCCAGACCTTCGTCCTTTCAACAAACACAAACTTTAGCTCTGTTCTACCCAGTGTTTGTTCATTGGTATATATATTACATCGCTGACATATCAATTCGACGTGATTACATCTCTGGTGATATTGTGTTTGATGAGTCTATATTTCTGTTTTCTGAACTCCATGAAAATTCGGGTGCCCCACTTTGTGCAAAAACTAATTAGTTTCCTCCTGCACTTATTATTCCTCCTACTTTTCATCATGGGGGTGACTTGCAAAATGATCTTGTGTCTTTTTCTGGTCACAATTCGGGTTACCTAGTGTACACAGAGAAGAAATTCAGCAGGGCTCGTAGAGCAGATGGCGCAGAAAATCCCGGTGCAGAGCCCAACAACGATTCTCCCACACTGTCAGGCACGCGAACCCTTCAGCGACATTTATTTCTTTACATGAAACATTGTAGGAGAATATGGGTGTATGCTCAAGTTGAGTAGAATCGGAAGCCAGAACTGCCTGAGGGCTCTGTTGCAAGACCTGCTCTAAAACACTACAGATCTATACTGGTGTGACCAAATGGTAACAAGTGATGCGCATTTTACCCTGATCAGTTGGTCCGCTGGCTGCAAAGTATTCCCCTTTTTTAGGTACCTATAAGAGCATGCCTTTTGGTCTTTTGATCCAAGATAAAAGAAAAATTAGTATTGGTACAAGTAATTAGCTAGCCGCTCAAAGAATATGGTCCTAGCTACTAGTAGTAAAGACGGCACTTGGAGTGTAGCTGAAGGCTGCTGGCTCCTACTCCCTCCGTTTCTAAATATTTTTCTTTCTAGAGATTTCAACAAGTGACTACATATGAAGCAAAATGAGTGGATCTACACTCTAAAATATGTCTATATGCATTCGTATGTGGCAGTCCATTTGAAATCTCTAAAGACAAATATTTAGGAACGGAGGGAGTACATTTTTGCTTCGGTTCAGGGGAATTATGATTCTAGAATTTTAGATTGTGTTTATATAGTGTATGTGTTAATTATAATGTTCTCTCTTGCTTCAAAATTTACTATTTGCAGGTCAATTACGAATTGCACCTCTTTTGCTTTTGCAGTTTATCCCGGTTGAATGTTTCAGCCGACCCTAAGCATGGAAAATTTATAAACCGTAAGAAGCATGTCATATGAATATACGAGCCACTCTAAATGTTGACCACTTAAACAAGCAAATATACATGCTCACGAGAAAGGAAGAAGCAAATGTGTAGAAAAGCTCTCGTGTCAACAATAAGTGGAACTCCGTATCAAATACGTTCTAAATAGGAAAAATAGCATGGTGGTTTCGTGGTGTAGTTGGTTATCACGTCAGTCTAACACACTGAAGGTCTCCGGTTCGAACCCGGGCGAAGCCAAATAAAATAGTCCCTTTTTTTGAATTCTTTTCCTTAACTGGGCTCGTACTTTACGGTGGTATTCAGGCGAGAGACAGTTAAATATGCATAGCCACAAATACCAAATTTATCCAATCAAATGCTCCACATGCCGCTGGACAGTTGAAGAGGCGCAAACCCAATAACTCCTGTTTGTGTTACAGTCTGTTCCACTTTCTTTTTCCCCGATTCTACGGTCGACAATATTAGTAGGAGTACATTACAGTAAGCAGAGTAATCAGTTTAGACATCTCATCAAATGGATTCGAGTTGCAAATTACAAGAGTTCACACCGAAGAAAAACAGCTACGAGTTTTTCAAGCCTTGCATTCCTGAATGCGGCTCACCGGATGGTACATCTATCGACAGCCCAAAATTCCTTGCCTCGCCGCCTCTAGAAACTGAATGGTTGGCTGGTACATCCATCAGCGGCCCAAAAGCTCCTCGTCAACTCTTGAAACTGAATCATGTGTAAGTATATGCAAGAAAAAAGATACTTTAGAAGTGGAATCGTGTGAGGAAAGAAGTTTTTGCACAGTTACTTGACAAGGAGGCTTGCACATGGACCCGAATTTTAGCGAATGGGAGGTATAGTTCACCATCATGCACCTAGTATGACTATTTCACTTATTATATATGCTAACCTGAAGTCCACCCACGTTTCATAGCAGCGCGAAAGGCCACCCATGTTTGCTCACTTCATCCGAGTTTGATTCTTGAAAAGAAGCACTCAGGATTTGACGATTTGATTCGCATGGGAGTTAATTAGTTGGATGCCTCACTAGATAATACTATCCAACAAAATAGATTTGATTGTGTTTTGTAACCCCATTATATGAAGGCGTTCTAGCTTCTATACAACTAAACTGTGTTCTAGTACTTTATATACAACTAAATTGTACTGAAACCAGGAAGAGAGCCACAAGTTAACTTACATTTTCTCCGACTATCCGTTAGTCCTTTGGATAGTAATTGCAATGCCAAATGTACTCAAGAACTTCAGAACTTTGCAAACTCTGTCATCAACCTCTTCACATGTGACTTTGATAGTCTTCAAGTATCCTGAAATAGCTGGTTTCTCCATAAAACTTAACACTGCATCAACTCGGCTACTGTCCATTTATAAAACATTTACCTTACTCAACTGAAATGTCAGATTCTCAGGAACCGGTGAATGTTCAAGCATACAAACTAGTGCATGGAGGTCAGGTTGCACGCACCACTCGTTCAGCAACAATGTTTTTAACTTATTAAATGTAGGGCACCATCTCAAATCCCTTCTGAAAATAAACTAAACAAAGTGCAAAACAGTTACAGTCAAGGATCTAATTTTAAAGTCCGCAATGCAATAGTACTGAAGTGCATTGGACCTTTGGATGAACCAATGTCAGCATGTCATAATTAGCAACTCTCTCTAAATTTACAAAGAATTGTTGATAGATATATCATTTAGACATTCACATCATGAACATACGGCCCGAATAGATATTTTCAATATCACAAGACTTTCTCAACTAGAATTGGGTAAGATCTCAAAGTGCAATCACATAAACATATATAGAACTTCTGGCATGTGCACAATAATAAAACATAAGAGCTCATATGGTGGCAATACGTGTGGCTACACTATTTTCGTCATTAACTGGTACGTAAAGATGGATAGATATCCCGATAGAAACTACCGTAGAGATCAGAACAGTTATGCATTTAAAATCAAGATGGAAGTATGTGTAAGTTTACCATTATTGGATGAGCTACCAACTCCAAGTTTTTAGCATGAGACAAAACTCCAAGAAGTATGCAGCCACCCTTGTGGCCATCATTACCACAGCAATCTGGACAAGTACCACAACACTCCCCAGCAACAATACCATCAAGACAGCAATCCTTCAAGCAGATTTGAGGCCTGACAACTGCGGTTTCTAATGACAGCATGCTTTCGAGCCAAGGGGTTCTACCTATGCATGATTTGAGTTGCAGCGAAACAAGATTTGGGACAGAAATACGAATCCGGCCATCATTTCTGAAATAGCAATGCTTGATGCTCAGATGCTTTAAAGACTGGGAAAGGATGCTACTAGTCTCTAAGTTGCAATTTTTTATCTTGAGATACTCCAGTGCTGAACAGCTTGAAAAATTTAGGAAGTTGCTTTTCAAGCTCACATCAGAGTGGATCGAGGACCGGATCACTGTGTGAGCTGCGGACGAGCACAAGACTTTGACGATTTCGCAAGACTTTGCAACGAGGACCGGATCACTGTGTGAGCTTTGCAAGACTTTGACGATTTCAAGCTCACATAAGAACGATTCCAATGCACAGACCAAACGGATAGCAGTGAGCCCATGCAAAGCTATTACTCCTAGTTTTGAATTATTATTATTATTATTTTGGCTCCTCACTGGTTATTTTTCAGCAGGCAGGAATATGTAGTACTACTTATACATGATGCTGTGTTTTATCTGTTGAATCTACATCCATTATTCTATTTCATAACCTTCAAACTCTTCTCTCTTGTTGAGTCAAAAAAAAAATCTCTTCTCACTTGCTTTCACCGTATAGCAACTCCATCAGTGATACAAATTCATGTATCTACATATCAATATACAGTATCAATTAAAATGATTTTACCATCTATATTCTTCCATTTCCCATAACTCCACCCTCTATATTCTCTCACATATATTTAAAGTATCATATAACACTATTTCAACTATCATTTGCAGGGGCTATAGTTTTAGCAACTATAGGGTTCAATGGTTATAATTCTTCTCCTTCCTTTGTGGGAGTCGATGGTTATAATTTTAACTGCCATATTTCAAACATCAATTATTCCATCGGCTATATGAGAGAGCCAAATTCAGCTAATAGCTATCTCATTGTGGATCATTCTTATTAATTCTCACATATAGTTATCAAAAAAGCACCTCCGGCCAATCTTTCAACACACGAGCGACACGATGACCACCGTATGAGGACACATCCGCCAGCCAACAACCCATGGAGATGGAGAGACATGACATAAGGTTGCAAAAGAAATGTGAGGAAACGCACCACCTCCCTTCCACTACGGATAGTGGCCTCCGAGTGCAACACACCACCTTTGCTACCAACCAACTCAAGCATGTCCATAGCCCACACCCTACCCAAAATGACACCTCGAGGAGGACCATGACACCAGAGTGTCGTTGTTGCCCCGCCAACGCTGTCTAGCTTTTCACCCGGGAAAAGGGGAGGATCTCAACATACCCAAAGGAAGGAGGAGTGGCGTAGTCGAGGTCATGGTGAAGTCGACCAGGGACCCAGGGCTCCCACATCCGCGTTATCGAAGCGTTCCAGATTCCTTGGCTAGAAAAATACTGGATTCATATCCCATGGGCAACTACGAAGGGGCACCGAAATCCAAATCTAGCGGGACAGTCAGAGCCACTCATGACACGACTAGCTCGCCCGCACGATCAGTATGCAAGGCCAATACCTGAAGCTAAGGAGGTCGACGGGTCATTGCACCCAGGGCCACTGCCACGGCTTCGATGCTTCGTGCGTTGGAGCAAGACAATGAGGCATTTCCACCCCCTTCGCTAGAAGCCAAGTGATGCACCGCTGGCTCTCTCGGGTGGTGGCACGAAGGAAGAGATGTGGAAAGTAGGGGATTGACTGCTAGGGTTTGGGCACCCTGGAGTCAATTGCAAGGGGGCAAACGAGGGAGACGAAGTGGTTTAGTTCCGAAAATCAAAATAAGGTTTGGGCCATCATCCTTGAGTTTCCTAACATCCCTCGACAAAATACATAAACCATCTACCTCAATCAAACAAGAATTTCTGGGCAGTTTAGCACTGACAGAGTTTATTTATCGTATGTCGCTTCTTTTCAAATATAACGTTTTTGGGAACCACCTAATCTTCAGTTAACCGGATTGTTTTCGGTTTCACTCGGTCCCTCTCTCGTAGGGTTCTTCTCCTCCCCCTGGCCGACCCAGTCCCACCGGCCGAATTGCCAGCCCCACAACCCATCGTCACCTCGCCTTACAGCCCGCTTGGCCCCTGAGCTGTTTTCTCCGTCGAACCCCCTCCCCCTCTCGCAATTGTGTGTCGCCGATGGACACCTCCCGCACCCGCATTGTCGACCCTCGAACTCGCTGGTTCCCTATCCCAACCTCCATGTTTTGCTTCCCGTTTTGACTCGACTGGCATCTTTTTAAGAAATCAGGAAAATGAGAAATAGGAAATGCAAAGTTTTTCTAAACATTTATCAAAACCAAGGAATCTCCGAGAGAAAGAAACAGAGGGCACAGCGGCCAGCAGCACACTTGTTTGTAAACTCTGTCCAGTCCACTAGAATACAGATTGAGATCTCCATCGCCAGCGGCGGCAAAGCAGGCAGCTTTCCTCTCCTCCTCTCCTCCACGAAGGAAGATTCCCCGCCCCAAGATGGCCGGCGACCTGCGCCACCGTCGCCCCGCGGGGGCTGCTGACGCCGGCGGGGAGGAGGAGGGGGACGGAGGAGCGGAGGCGGCGGCCAAGGCGGGCCCGCCGTCCGGCGGCGAGGGGGCGGGGCCGGGGAGGAAGGAGGCGCTGGGGTGGCTGGAGTGGAGCCGCGGGTGGATGGGCGTCGTGGGGGAGTTCTTCTTCCAGCGGATCGCCGCCAGCCACCTCGCCAACCCGCTCGAGCTGCCCCCGCTCGACGGCGTCTCCATAATCGTCACCGGCGCCACCAGCGGCATCGGCCTCGAGATCGCAAGGTCCTTCCTTCACCCCTTCGTTTCCATCCCCACTTGCCACTCTTCTCGCCCACCCTCGCAGAAACGAACAAATAAATCATGGATGGGGCTGAATTTGGCGTCCAGGGATCGGAATTCTTGGCTTTTCAACTACTCTAGATGGGATCTTTTTTAACTGTTCATCCTACTCAGGTGGTGACTTGGTTTTGGATCGTCTAGTTTCAGAAACTAGATAATTGGTAGTACAGTACTAAGTTGACTTGAGTGTGACTTGGTGTTCGCTTGGTACTAAGATTGGCAGGTTTTATTAAAAAAAAAAAGGGGGAAATCCTAGGCCAATTCTAAAGAAAAAGGTAGACTTGGTAAATTCACCAATTGTTTGGCCATGTGGAGGATAACTGGACAATCATGGCTTGATTTGGTGAACATCGTCAATATTTAGCTAGTATAGTGTGGCACGGTTCTTCTCTTTTATGCACATGCTAGTGAATAAAGTGGTTGACGCATAGTTCATCGTGTACATGACATGAGATGCGAGCAAATTACTTCATAAGCTGGCTCTAGTGAACCTGTCTAATAATTATCTGGGTCCAAATAAGAGGCCTTCTGATGAAACTAATATTAAGCATATATTTGGCTTCATCATCAAACCAGGCAACTCGCACAAGCAGGGGCCCATCTTGTGATGGCAGTTAGGAGACCCAAGGTGGCGCGTGAGCTGATACAAAAATGGCAGAATGAACAAACAGAAGTTTCCATGCCACTTAACATTGAGGTAATTATGAAGGCTATACACTGTGGATTACTGGTTGGTGAATTAATAGTTCTGAATGTGTTGAGTTTATTATACTGTATCACTGATTGTGTTTCATGACATTTTACCACTTTGTTATTCCTCATTTGACACATGGACATAAATTTAGAGTTTCTGATTTCTGTTGGCTCTAGTTGAGTTCCACAAGCAGTACACTACCTATGTATATTTTCGCATTTAGCATCCTTAATCAGTTGGAAAGGAAATAGAGTATGTTGCAAGTGCATATCTTAATTATTAAAGACATTGCATGATTTTACTGCAGACTATTTGACACTGTTTTGAATATTACTCTGAAGGTCATGGAGCTTGACCTGATCTCCCTTGACTCGGTCGCAAGATTTGCTGATACTTGGAATGCTCGTATGGCGCCCTTACATGTATTGATCAACAATGCTGGCATTTTCACCATAGGAGGTGTGTATGTAACCTGATTCTGTTGATTTTAGCCTTTTAAAATGATCCGACCCATGTGTTGCACAGTGAAGTATTTCATCACCTTTCCCTCCCCTGTAGAGCCTCAGCGTTTTACGAAGGATGGATATGAAGAACACATGCAAGTGAACCATCTTGCGCCAGCTTTACTGGCAATGTTGCTTCTACCTTCCCTTATTAGAGGCTCTCCAAGCAGAATTATAAACGTCAATTCAGTTGTGAGTTTTTAATAATTACCAGTCCCTTCTACTAGTAGGCGTATTGTTAAGAACTAATGGTGGATTGTCACCAAGTGCAGTTTTCTATTATTAGGACCACCTTCTACAATGTAGATAATCTGTTATTTACGCTAATATAAACATTAAGGAAAAAGTCTACTTATTTCAATTTTCGAGTCACTGTCCTAATGTCAATTGTGAGTAAGCTATTTTGCAACATTGTGTGTACACTTCCAGCATCTAACAGGCCTGTGTTTGATTTCAGATGCACACAATAGGTTTCGTCGATGCTGAAGATATGAACCTTACATCTGGAAAGCACAAGTACAGAAGTTGGTTGGGATACTCAAATAGCAAGTTAGCACAGGTATGCTAGTCCTGCTTCATTGCAAGTGGAACATCACTGTTTAAGCCTTTTATGCATGTTGTTTCATGTTACTTTGGTCTGAGCTGTTCTCATTTCACACTCAGGTAAAATTTAGCAGCATATTTCATAAGAGAATTCCTGCAGAGGCTGGTGTCCATACTGTCTGTGCCTCTCCTGGGATTGTCCACACAAATGTTGTGAGTGCCACCCCCCACTCTTGTCACCAATTTCATTCATATCAGTTTGTCATGTGATCTATTTTGTTTCAGAAGGTGAAACCGAGAAGTATGTTTACCTATTTAATGTTGTGTATTTTACTCTGCATATGAAGAAGATGAGATGTTTACCGACATGGGAAAACATCTGCATTGTTGAAACATAGAAATGATTAGATAATATTCCCAGCTTAGCAATTGCATACAATGACCGATTAAAAGAAACACACCGACGGTGCATCACAGAATGTATGTCGTGAGAAGATTGGTTCACATCTATTCCGAGTATCATGTCCCCTGCCCTAACGGACAGTTGCTATTGCTAATTCTTATCAATCATGATCCCTTCACGATACAGTTATTGATCATTCTCGTTATGTCTCTTTATCCATGGATATTGACTTAATCACCCATGGCATGACACAGGCACGGGACCTCCCTAAGATTCTTGTAGCTGGGTATCGTCTCATTCCATACTTCATATTTGATCCTCAAGAAGGCAGGTTCCTCAATCTTTGCTCATCGCCTGCTCGCAGCTAAACAACCTCCACATCCTCTGACATACTTCATTTCCAATCCAATGCAGGTTCAAGAAGTACATTGTTTGCAGCATCTGACCCCCAAGTTCCGGAATACTGCGAGACGTTGAAGTCTGAAGACTGGCCTGTTTGTGCTTGCATCAACTACGACTGTAATCCGATGAATGCCTCTGAAGAAGCACACAACCTCGAAACATCGCAGCTTGTTTGGGAGAAGACCCTCAAGATGATCGGCCTCCCATCAGATGCCCTGGAGAAGCTCATCGAAGGGGAACCCGTTCAGTGCCGGTATGGTCAACAGAAGGCTGAATAGGAAGGAGAATAGGCAGGCTATCTCAAAACACATGATCATGATCAGCCATTCAGGCTGATCCAATTTGCTGTTAATTTGCTAGTTTGGAGGTGGTACTTACATAGTCAGGGTACCTTTGTATTTTAGCACATTTGGTTAAGTTCTTACCAAAAAAGTGGAGGACAACAAACTTGGAAGTGTGCTTGTTCAGAGTAATAGAAGTACCTTTTATGGCAGAAGAGCTGTAGAGTTTTGAGTTAAAAAACACTTTTTTTGTCATTGCTGTACTGCTTGGGCATTATAAGTGAACCTTTTCCACTTATTATATCAGTAACTTATTTATCTTCTTGAAATGATGTAACAAGATAAACACAAATCTTCTCAATGAAAGAACACAAATGTTCTACATGACATATTTTATTTTCTTCAAAGATCAGCTATGCAAGTGCTCACATGTTCAACTTTATATAAACAAAACAGGTACTGCCAAATGCATCACACAAGTACTTGTAGGTAGAAACTCAAGAAACAGACCAGTGCAATTCCATACATAACACTCATACAAGAGGTATGGTAGCACTGAATATATTTTCCAAGCAAGAGGGTTAAGATCCAGATTAATTACAGGTATCACCTCTCTATGGGACAAGTGACCCCAAAACAACAGGCTAAACACAATAACTGCAATCGCGAGCTTCCTTTCATCTCAGGGACCTGACAAACGTTCTGACTTGCCAATGGGCGAATGGCAGCGCAAGTCGAGCATCCCAGGGTCGGCGCGCCTAAGCATTCGGCGGCCAAAGCTTTGGATCTTGAGTTGTGTCCATGGCGGTTGGGGGCAACCAGTGCCACATCGCCATTCCAGGGAATGCAGCGGGTATCGGAGCTCCTTTGTTGGCTGGGACTTGATAGGGTGGTGCAAATGGAGGGTAGACGGCAGGGTGGAATGCAGCTGGATAAGGCATATGAGGAGCAAATCCTGTAGGAGCAGCACTTGCTGCTTTGAGTTGTTGTTCCAGCCTTTCCTTTTCTGCCTTCAGGCTCAACTTCTCATCTCGGAGCTCATTCTTCTCCACCTGGAAAATAATAAAGCCACTTGTAAAGAAAACCCACAAAGTTTATCTGATCTAACATTCTCAGATGGCAGGAGGCAATGTCAGTGAATTGGTGAAAGATGGCACATCTAGTAACTTAATTGGTGGTCAGCCAATTGTTGCACATAATTCAAACTGGGCACAGCGAAGAATGCATGAGAACAAGTTTGCCATTTTAATTCCGGTACTGAGAACTGAGGGGAGAAAAGGCTCATGGATTTTCATGACAGCCACAAACAAGTGTGTGGATGGCGTCAAGCATTTCAAAGTCCAACAATAAGATGCAAAGTGATGCGGGAACAAAGGTACCTTAAGGTCCTTGATTGTCTCTCGAAGATTCGAATTTGATTCCTTCAGCTTTTCGGTCTCACCTCTGAGCTGTGTCAACATACGCGTTGCATCGCTCAAGATACTTGCTTTATCCAACTTAGCGTTCTTCCCAGGATTGCTAGCCGAACATTCTTCAAGACCACTGTGCTTGCCAGAATTCATAACGGAACATAATTCAAGAAACCTGCAATCGGATAAAAAATCACAGTTGATACAGACATGGAATGAAAGAATATATGTTTGCACGTATATGCATCTTTTCCTTTCCCTACATGGAAGAGGTGCTTTAGGAGTATCTACTGCCAGATGCCCATACCTGTCATTCAGTTTATCCCTCCGCATTTTTTCGCGGCAAGCCTTTGACTTTGGACCAGATGAAGATGGTTCATCTCTGGCCCTGCACGAAATCAAATTATTATTATGTTAGTATTGCAGATCCAATATGGTGTTAACTAAGGAAATAAATCAGCAAAGAAAATGCATAGTGTGTTACAAAATCATTTCAATAGTGTTAATGGCACCAGTGGCATGCATAATGTGTCACACCATGCTTAGAATATAATAGAAAAAAAAGAGAAGGATTATGCAACCAGGTACTACTCAGAATGATCAGTAATGATTAACAATTCACATGCTCTTAAGTCCACTATATCCTCTGTTATGCCAGTAATGACTGAACATGGAAAGCACTATCGTCTATCAGTACTGAGTAAACAGCAAGGAAATGGAATACCACCAAGAAACAAAATTCAGAGGAATCTTTCCATGGTTAAGCAATAAAGATGCTACTACTTTTTGTAAAGAAATATGAGAAGTGCAAGACTGGCACCTTTTCCCCAAATTAGAGTGCCCAAGACCAGAGTCACCTCCGCTGACATCCTCAATCCCAAGTCTGTCAAATAAACATCAGTCATGTACAATACAATCAGAAAAAAATATATCAAGGGCAGTGTATCGTCTCAACCGCTCAAGTATGCAGCAAAAGAAAATGCCACTCGTATTTTAAATGGTGCGTGCTTCAAAACAAACCAACAGCTGAGATCATCATATCTTAAAGCATTGTGCACACCGCTCCCATGTACACACTGGGCAAGGAGTCCAGGAAGGTCACATCACTCCAGTCTACATGGTAAATAATGGGCAAGAAGAGCCCTGGAAGGCTGCATAGCATTCAGTGCACAATTGTCCATTGCTAAAAGAAGAAGGGCACGGCAGAACCACTAGTCACTAAGCGGCGCTCATATGCCCTGAGATCTACAGATCTGTGCCACGGGTTAACCAGTTTCTTACAGGTATTATCACAACATCACCTATGACCGAAATTGCATCGCAGCAGTTCTTAAAGCCATGGAGCCACATATTTCCCGCAGAGAATTACAGAGGAGAGAATTCCTCCAAGCTCGCACAAGCGCCTGCTTTCTCTGGTGCAAGCCGCGTGGCCGCGCGGATGAGATGCGGCAAGAACCGCGCCGCCCGCGGCCAATAAAGAAACCCACGGCGACAGCGACCTCGAGGGTGCTACAAAATCCTCCGCGCGCGAAAGCTAACGCAACAAGCAGCAGAATAAAAAGAGGAGATTTGGCTCTCTGCCGCGGCGGGCGGGCCGGCGTCCGTACCCTCCGTCGCAGAAGGCGGCGAGGCCCTCCCCGCCGTCGCCGGCGCCCCCGATGAGGAACTCGTCGACGGGGTCGCCGCCGCCGTCCATCATCGCGGCGGCCGTGGCTCCGGGCCGCCCGAGGGATCCGCCGCCGTGCCTGGCTAGGGTTCGTTCGCGGGGGAGGCTGGCTGCTGGGGAGGGGAGGGGATGGTGAGGTCTGCCTGCGGTTTCTTGCAGATCGCACCCTGGACGCGCTCTTGTTGCGGCGGAGAGGGGCGCGTTTGTGATTTGGGGTTTCTCGGAGGTCCTATCCGAGTGGCGAGTGAGGAAGGAGAACTGGTGGCGTGCGATGGCTTGTGCCCTTGGGCTGCGTGCCGTGTGGGTCCCGATCGTTATCGCCTTGCTTGTTCCACGTGCCTCATGTGGTCCATTTTTTTAACACAGTACAGACGCAAACGCTCATATAAACGTGCATACATTTACTCTTATAAACGCATGTATGCACACCTTATCCTTATGAGCACCTCCGAGAGACTGAGCCGGTATATCATCTTGAGATTTTGGTCAATGATTTTCATGCAATTTTGGTATGTTGCACCTCTTAGCTTTAAATGGTCATTGTTTTGACTTGTTTTTCAGGCAATTTTTGTGTGTCATCTATATCTTTATATATATACCGATATAAAGAAGAATTCAAAGCGGCAGATTCAACTAATTTTGATCATCAAACTAGTCAATCCAATGGCCTTGTATTGCTCCAACGGGCGAGTACTCAACATGTTTAACATGCAATTAATAGCATATATCAGTGATAACCACGTAATTAACACGTAAGTAGTATCCTACCGAATATCCATGTGCAAATAATATATTTACTAGTCGTTTTAAGTATTCACTTACATTTTTGATATTTATACCTAATAATAAAGTCATTAGTGCTTTTTGCCGTCCGTCTAAAGATTGCCCCGAAAGTTGCCATAAATTACCCACTGCATCACTTGTAAATGAAAAAAAAACGATTCATTTTTAAAAAAAATCGCCGTTATACGGTGATGTCCTCGTGTTTGCCGCAATGGTTAAGGACTCAACCTTCCATCCGCAAGACCCGGTCCGATCCCAGGGGTCTACTGTTTCTCTCTCCTTTTCTCTCTTATTAGTAGCATTTTTTTTGAGTAACTTCTCTCGTAGCAAGCACTCCTCCTCACAGCACGCGTTCATGGGCCGGCCCATGTGCGCGTGACGCCCTGTTTTTTCATTTTGCTTTCTGCTTTTTCTTTTCTCATTTCTTTTTTATTTCTCCTTCTTTAAATTAATTCGGGGTTTCCAAAAATTCGAAATTTTAAAAATTTGTGAGTTTTTAAATAAATAAAATCATAAAATGTTTGTCAATTCAAGATATGATCGGGGAACCATAAAATGTTCGTGATTTTAGAAAACTATTTGAATATTATTAAAAAAAATCATGATTTCAAAAACAATGCTTGCAAAATATAAATGTTCATGACTTTTAGAAAATGATCTTTTATTCAAATCATGTTAGTGAATTTGAAAAAGATGTCCATGAAATTTTAGAAAATGTTCACAAAAATTTAAACAGATCCATTGAAACATATCCGTAAATAACAAACAAAATGAACTATCGCTTACATAGAGGTTCCTTTAGAGGATATGTAGAGGTCGTTTTTATTTTATTTTATTTAGTCCATTATGCGTCGGGTAAAAAAACATTCCCGTGTTCTATACAACGCCGAACCCCCTAAACATTGACACAACTTCCTATGGGTTAGTTTTTGTAAGCTATATGAAAATGACTAAATGTTTAATTTGCCTTCATATGTAGCTATGCTTCTTCTGATATAAAATACACCGCGACGCTAGGTCAAGGCGAGACACATATCAGTCTAGCACAGGTAGGGTCCATTAATGTAGTTTGCTCAGCCATAAAATATTTTGTTGTGGCGCCTTAGAAAATCAAGTCAGTGATGAGATCATCACATTTTTTACTTTTTAAAATGACTTTTTAAAAGCCCCTTATCTCTACATGATTCAGGTGTAGTTTATGAGATGACATTTGAAAAGTCCTTATCTCATCCTGACATAATCTGCATAATCATATTGTTTTTCTCTCATTGCAACGCACGGGCATATTTGCTAGCATCTCCTAAGACTAAGAGCACATGTAGCGGCAAAATAGCTTCTTATCCCACTCTTTAAAAAAATCAAAGAAATCACTATTTTACAACTAGCGGATCCCTTATAATTTTTAGTCCCTAAAAAGATTTAAAACATATTTTAACACAAATTCATTTCAAACGGATATTTTAACTAATGATGGCATAATTCGACAACTTCTAGACATTAATATCATACATACATTGTTTTCTTGGCCACCACAAACAAAGTAGTCTTGCTTGGGATTTCTCCGTATGTTCCAAGTTTTTTGAACAACCGGATACTTGTAGCGGTAAAGTACCATCGGCGCTGGAATTGGGGCAGCGTCGGTGATGTTTACTTTGCAGACGGATCCAACGGGGCCGCTACTCCATCGCGATGACTCGACCGCGTGCATTCGACAAGGCAGCGAGCTCAAAGCCGAGCCAATGGGAGCGTAGAGGAGGACGGCAACGGCAGCAGTCAGGAACGACCGTTTAGGCGCCATCGACCAGCGCAAGCTCGCGTGTAGGCAATATCTACTTTCCCATCGTCATGTGCCTCCATTTTCGGCCACATTGGAGCTCGTCGGTGGCTGATTGCCTTTTTTGACAGTGACGATGATGCCGGCAAATCCCAGCAAATCTGGCACCGACGACGGAGAAGAAGATGGGGGAGAGGTTGTCAAGGCTGTAGGGTGGCTTAGGGAAGTTTCCATCGGCGGTGGGGTGGCCTAGGGGCAACCGACGATAAGATGGACGACGACGGCGTGCATGGGGCCTGCGCGATCGCCTTCCTACTTTTACCCCAGTGTTGTTGATTGTACCAAATATAGTCAAGTGGGGATGGTTTCAGGGGCCAAAACTTACAATTTTGAGGAAAGTTAGTTTTAGAGGATATGCTAGTTAGCCTTTTTTTTCTTTGAAAACACACTTTACCTCCTCAAATATAGGTTTTAGCGGATCTTACATGGTTAGCCCCGTTTGTATGTGTCAAAAGTGGTTGTTTTGACACCTCGGTCTGCTCACATGTAGTCAGGGCGGCTGGTTATGCATTGTTGTGTATGTGTCGGTGCCTCTCTGCCTTTTCTCGTTGGGGCCGCGGCCATATGTTTTCTTCTTCGATTTGAATTTTTGAATTTGGGTGAGAGGGGTGGTGGCGTGGTTTCGATTTGCTCACTTCAAAGGGAGGCTACGATCAGCCTCGGCTCTATGGGTTTGCGTCGTCTGCCTCGCTCTTCTTCTCTTCACCCAGAGGTTTTTTTATTCCTTTTAATTGTTATCAGTTTGATTGTTGGGATACATATGTGTGTTGGTGCGGGGTCTATGGACTGCACACCCTCGGCCGATTCAAAGCATGTCCCCTCTGTTTTGTGCCGAATTCGCCTGCCAACTCGAAACCACCCATCGCCGGCTCCCTTTCTAGCAACCCACTCCCTTTCCGAAGACCCACTTCCCGTCAAACACCTACCCTCAAGCGAAGTGCTAACCCCGGTTCCCCGCCACCGCGCCAGAGCCTCCTGCCTTCTTCCCTTCTTCCTCATGGACGACACCCCACTTACAGGATCTACAACTATTGGGTAGTGCTAATGGAGCTCACCACCGTGCATCGAGTGGTGGAGGCGGAGTTTAGACTTTGCAGAAGGGAAGGGCATCATCAGATGTATGCGGGACAAGATGCGGACCAACATGTGAGAGCTCTTAGGCTGCATAGTATCATAAGTTAGTATCACGCACTGTATCATACCCAATCCTCTATTTTGTTCATTTTATTCTATATCACATCATCAAAATTGCCTAACTGGCATGTATGGTACTAGCTATAATACTATCACTACTAACAACCTTAGTTTTAAGCCTATCATCGCTCTTATGCCAATTTGTTTCTACAAAAATAGATAGCTTCATTTACCATGAATCTTAACAAAACAAATGAGCCAGGAGGCTTTGTGTTAATTAGTTAATGTAGTAAACCTAAATTCAGAGGATTAAATATGACATAGTCCTTTTCTTGGATGGTACACTTGGCTTCATTGTATTTTTTTCTATATCATGCAGACCATTCCTGGCGCCCGGAAATGACAAGGTAATATATTTACCAAAAATCCAAAATACTCCGGAAACCACAAGGTGGGCTAAAGGTAACTGAGTCCTTCGATTTCTTTCACCCAATTCTGCACTCCAAGTTTTTGACAAATTGCTTTTTAAGTTTGACCAACTGTTGTCCACAAATTATGTACTTAAGTAAAACCCAAACCATCAATGAATAGTGGTTTGATGTAAAATGCTTATACACAAACTGACCTTATACCCAACATCTAAATCACTTCCTTGTTTTTGAAATATACTCTGTCATGGCTTGACTCCAAATTAATATTCAGATGTAAAAACATGAGGTTCTGAATAAATCTTTTTCAATTTATCTGAACACATCTGTATGTGAGCTCAATCGGAAAACTAAGTTAGACCATATTTGGAGCATCGAAGGAGTGGGTCCAAGAATTTGAAAACAACAAAACGAACGAACTGGCCCTTTATTCGTAACCAATGCGAACATTCAAATGGAGGACAATATTAAACCATTCTTCGCCAAAAAAACATCAAATCATGATTCAGGTAATCATGTGAGCGTTGTTGTAGAGCCTGATTTTAGTGTTTCCTCTTGTTGGGAATAGGCTGATGTCCAATAGTCTGACCAAGTCTATCAGCTACTGATCTCCAGATGGAAGAGAGCTACAATGCCTGCATCATGTAAAGAGGTGAGGAAATTAATTTTACATATGCTCATATTCACAAAGTACATTGTTTCATACGTATATTTTCCCCCTCCTTTATCTCAACTTTTAACATCAAATGTGGTGCTTCTCGAAACTTACATCATGGAGGCTCTTCTTTTATCACGCCATTCTTGCAGAAGCATGAAGAAAAGCCATGCAAATCCAATTGCTTGAAATATCAGTGTCGTCGGACCCAAGAGGCGAAACCATCTGTTGTCGCCTGTGGCATATAAATAGATAGTGCTTCCATCTGGACATATTAGATTATTAATACATTGCCATTAGGAGAAGGTGCATACCAATAATTCGAGCATATGGGGAGGAAGAAAAAACAGAATCTTGCAATGCTATATATATCAATATATGGATGGCAATAATAATCATGCAATGTTGTGGAATAAGAATGTAGATCACATCGCACCGTCTAGCTGTATTGAGCTTATCCGCTCCATCCTCTCCGCCATATGGTTTTTGTTCAACTAATTCTGTTTGCCTCTCCTGCCTAGCTGGTCAAGTGTGTGGGGAAAAAAAAATCCAAAGAGACTTCCTGTGGAATGTCTAGGAAAAGGCCCCGGGTGCCAAGTACCTTGTCCGTTGGATCGACATGTGTAAATTGAAGACCTACAGAGGGTGGGATCACTGGCCTTCAATGCCAAGGTAAAGCTCTCGATCTCGGTTCAATCTGACTCCCTTGGAAAGATGTTTCCGAGCCCTCCCCAAAATTTCTACAATCCTCTTTTGAAGAGTTAACCCCTTTAGGCTTCATTCGGAATCACTCCGCTCCCTAACTCCACCGCGGAGCGGAGCGGCATACAGTTAAAATACGGAGAGTGGCAAACAGGGCGCTGCGCGCGCTCCGCTCCCTGGTGATGGAGCGGTGGATTGCCGAACACATCCTTAATTTAAGGAGAAACTCCCCAAAACATTCTAACCTGCTCAAATTTGAGTACCCGTGGGGAAGTTTCCCTACATCCTCTCTCTCCCCCCACACGCCCAGCAGCCCGCAACACCTCCCCACGACCCATCTGACCGCCCTGCTGACAACCGTGACACCGACCATGCACCCCCGTCGACCTCCCATTGACTCTCCACACATCGCCTGCAAAAATCCGGCAATATTTTTCTTCGTCTTCTGGTCATCTTCTATTGGTCCCCGTGGTGCTGGCTCTGGTGAAAACATGAGTGTCGGCCCTTGTTGCCAATTACGATGAAGTGTTGCATCCCAGAGCATGGCCCTTGTTGCCAATTACGATGAAGTGTTGCATCCCAGAGCATGTCATTGTACTACTAGGAAAGCTACGTGTCTCCTTCCTTGACGAGCATCTATCAAATTATTTTTGCACATCATCTACTCTAGGCCCAAGCTATCTCATGGACATCATCTATTGGCCAGAAGTGGTTGTTGGCCGTGAACTTGATGTGAGAAAAAAAAAGGAGGGAATTTGAGGGCAGAAGGAAGAAAAAAAAGAGACTTACATCTGGGGTCTAGCTCTATCAGAAGTTAATGACGCGTTTGGTTCACAGAAAAACAGCGGTTTCCGATTTCAGTGCTTCCTGAAACCATACCATCGTGTTTGGTATGCCCACACTGTCTTCCGTAGCCGCGGTTTCCGATACAGGACTTCACGAAACTGAAAACACCCCTATCGGAGGTGATTGGGAAAACGAAACGCATCTCCATCAACCAAACGAAGCGCGCTTTCCGTAAAAGTAATCAGAAACGGAGCTTCCCGATACAATAAAATCAATACGTTACCGGAGCCGAAACAAACGCGTCGTAAGTTTTAGGGAAAACGCTACATGCGCGCGTAATTTTTAACTCCTCAAACTTGACGAGCTAAGTTTTAAGGGATTCTATGAGGACACTGAAGGAAATATGCCCTAAAGGCAATAATAAAATTATTATTTATTTCCCTATATCATGATAAAAGTTTATTATTCATGCTAGAATTGTATTAACCAGAAACATAATACATGTGTGAATACATAGACAAACAGAGTGTCACTAGTATGCCTCTACTTGACTAGCTCGTTAATCAAAGATGGTTATGTTTCCTAACCATAGACAAAGAGTTGTTATTTGATTAACGGGATCACATCATTAGTTGAATGATCTGATTGACATGACCCATTCCATTAGCTTAGCACCCGATCGTTTAGTATGTTGCTATTACTTTCTTCATGACTTATACATGTTCCTATGACTACGAGATTATGTAACTCCCATGTTGGGTTGACGTATTTCGAGATTAGGATTTGTCACTCCGATCGTCGGAGAGGTATCTCTGGGCCCTCTCGGTAATACACATCACTTAAGCCTTGCAAGCATTGCAACTAATGAGTTAGTTGCGGGATGATGTATTACGGAACGAGTAAAGAGACTTGCCGGTAACGAGATTGAACTAGGTATTGGATACCGACGATCGAATCTCGGGCTAGTAACATACCGATGACAAAGGGAACAACGTATGTTGTTGTTATGCGGTCTGACCGATAAAAGATCTTCGTAGAATATGTAGGAACCAATATGGGCATCCAGGTCCCGCTATTGGTTATTGACCGGAGACGTATCTCGGTCATGTCTACATTGTTCTCGAACCCGTAGGGTCCGCACGCTTAAAGTTTCGATGACAGTTATATTATGAGTTTATACGTTTTGATGTATCGAAGGTTGTTCGGAGTCCCGGATGAGATCACGGACATGATGAAGAGTCTCGAAATGGTCGAGACATAAAGATTGATATATTGGAAGCCTATGTTTGGATATCGGAAGTGTTCCGGGTGAAATCGGGATTTTACCGGAGTACCAGGAGGTTACCGGAACCCCCCGGGAGCTATATGGGCCTTAGTGGGCCTTAGTGAAAGAAGAGGAGAGGCGGCCAGGGCTGGGCCACGCGCCCCTCCCCCCTAGTCCGAATAGGACAAGGAGAGAGGGGGTCGGCGCCCCCCTCCTTCTCTCTCTCTCTGTTCCCACCTCGCGAATCCTATTCCAACTAGGATTGGGTAGGACTCCTCCTGGCGCGCCCTATGATGGCCGGCCGGCCTCCCCCTCTTGAACCTTTATATACGGAGGCAGGGGCACCCCTAGAGACACAAGTTGATCCACGTGATCATATTCTTAGCCGTGTGCGGTGCCCCCTTCCACCATAGTCCTCGATAATATTGTAGCGGTGCTTAGGCGAAGCCCTGCGACAGTAGTATATCAAGATCGTCACCACGCCGTCGTGCTGACGGAACTCTTCCCCGACACTTTGCTGGATCGGAGTCCGGGGATCGTCATCGAGCTGAATGTGTGCTAGAACTCGGAGGTGCCGTAGTTTCGGTGCTTGATCGGTCGGGCCGTGAAGACGTACGACTACATCAACCAAACGCTTCCGTTGTCGATCTACAAGGGTACGTAGATCACACTCTCCCCTCTCATTGCTATGCATCACCATGATCTTGCATGTGCGTAGGAATTTTTTTGAAATTACTACGTTCCCCAACAAATGAATCCACCCGTCGTCAGCCACGCCCAGTACGCGCCCTGGGGACAGCAAGGCGTCGGATCTCCATGGGGATCGTCGTCGCCCGGCTACGCCGACGGCGACGCGCACGGTGGGTTCAACCCAAACGTGACCTTCCCCCACGGCCACCCCGCGACGCGCACACCCTCGCCCGCCTTCGTCGGCGTGCAGTACCCTCCATACAACTACTCGCCGCCCGCCTACGCGTCCACACTGACGCCCCATCTCCGCCGTGGACCGCTGCCCTTCTCGCACCTCGGCGACACCGACGACACAGGAGCCAATATGGACGACATCATCGCGACAGGATCGACCGCGGCCGCCGCGTCTCCCGGGTTCGCCACCCAGGACGAGGTAGTGGATCTCAACGGCGACATGGTGGCCGAGCTCGGCTACGTCTACGGTGAGGACGCGCACGAAGCGCAGGAACCCGAGGACGAGGAGGAGGAGGAGCCAGCTCCTGATCCGACGAAGGGGCGCCAGAAGAAGAAGCGGGCGGCTAGGACAGGCGAAGCGCGCATCAAGTGGACGTCCAAGGAGGAGGAATGCCTCGCCGAAGCATGGAAAGTCGTCTGCCTCGACCCGACCACCGGCACGAACCAGAGCTTCGAGACGTACTGGGACCGCATCAAGGCCGAGTTCGACGAGCGGAAGCTCGTCGACCCCTACTTCAAAGGCGTCTACATGCAGCACGGCTCCAAGGCGATGGCGAACCACTGGGGGCGTATCCAGGGGGCGTGCAACAAATGGCATGGAATCGTCGAGGAGGTCGCGGCTCGCCCGGAGAGCAGCGCCAGCGTTGAGGATCAGGTACGCACGCCGTTCACCCGCATCTCTTCGTCGTCTACGCCCGCCGCCCGCCAACTGTTTGTTCCTCCGCGCAGTTGCTACGCATGTTCACCATGTATCGGCGCGACAACCTCGACGCCGACTTCAAGTTCCTCCACATCTACAAGCGCATTGACAAGTGCGAGAAGTGGGCGGAAGTCCGACGTACCCTCGACAAGGCCAAGAAGACATACAAGCCGGACGCGACGACTCCGGGCGCGTCAGAGGGGCGGCCGGATGGCCACAAGTTGGCAAAGAAGGGGAAAACGCTGACGCGGCAACCGCGCGAGTGCAGGAGTCCATCGAGCATTGCCTCGCCGACGCCCAGGCCCGGGCCGTCCTACGTGAAGAGAAGACCGAGGCGCGGTGGTCGTCGCTGATGACGAACAGCGCCATCAAGCTCGACCTGCTCCGGACCAACGTCGACCTGCTCCGGACGAACGTCGCCGCGAAGAAGAGAAACACCGACATGGCTTTTCTGATGGGCGGGGCGGACATGCTCCAGAGCAACGACGAGCAGCTCAGGGCGTGGTACATGGCGGAGCGCGGCCTCATCCTGAACCAGATGCAGACGGCAACGCCGACGACGCCGACGACGCCAGCTCCCGCGCCACGGCCGCACGGACGCCAAGCCCGAATGACGCCTCTACATCGCCGCCCAGCAGTACCGAAGCCGCGCCGACACAGCCCAGCACCGAAGCAGCTCCGACACCGCCGAGCCCGCGCACGCCGACTCCGCCAACGCCTGGAGCCGACCCCGCCGAGTGATTCGTTGCGCACGCAAACTTGCGGCGTGCGGCGCTCTATTTTTTGTAACGCCAGACTACGTCCGATCGCCGGATTTGTGGCGTCTTTTGTGAGCGGGAACGACCTAGTTCAAATTTCCCGCATCCTGAGGCCGGCGCTTGGGGGCGTGACTGGGAGCTAGGTCGCCCCCAGGGGCCGAACTAGCGCCGGCACGCCCCCAGGCCGCTCTATTTAGGCGCCCTGGGGGGCCGAACGGCTGGAGATGCCCTAAGTAGTAGTAGCGCGGATGGCAACCGCGCTACTGCTAAAAGTTAGCTGTAGCACCCTAGCAGTAGCGCAGCCCCCACGCTACTGCTAGCAATTACCCCGCGCTACTAGTAGAGTTTTCCCTAGTAGTGAATACGCCTAAAAAAACAGCCCAACAGGCTGAATATGTGCAGCCCAGCATGCTAAACGGGTCATCGGGCCGGCCCGTTTACTAATCAAGCCGTGCCTGGGCCAAGGAGCAGCGCCCGTGGGCTGGCACGACACGGTCCGACTATTAAACGTGCCATGGCGGGCCGTGCCGGGCCAGGCACGATTAGCACAGGCCGGGCTGGCCCGTTTGGCCAGGTATAGTCTTGCTAGAGATGCTCTTACCTACACACGTTCTCGTGTACAGCACTTAGTTTTTGAGCTTCTAATTTCTTGCATGAGTAATCACAAACGCCCAATAATCCTAAGAGGCTCCAGCTAATCCTAATAATATTCGGCTGCCACAACCACAAGGTCAGTGTGGTAACCAGTCGCAAACCAAGTAAAAAATTTGGGCTGCCACATGATGCATGAGATCATTTAGCACATGAGACTGATGTACGCTGAAAAATAATAATCTGTGGGTCCTGTAAAGCAAAACTTACCTTCTTGAGAAGAGATGGCAGAGAACCCACCCTCGCCCAAGCCAAGAGATCTAGAAAATTTGCCACCGAGTCGGAGAGTGCAGTTGCCGGCCACGACGAGCACCTTCCTGCCGTACGGGCACGCGCTCTCCGCCTCCCGGAAGGCGCCGGCGACGCAGGCGGCGCAGGACGAGGAGCTGACGCTAGGAGGCTCGCAGCGCGCGGAGGCTCGCACCCGGTTAGGCCAGTACCCCACGTCACCGGACGCCCGGAGGCCTTGGGAGGAGGCGGTCTCGGCCGGCAGGACGGCGGCCAGGCGGCGGAGGTTGGCCCCGTAGGTGCTGTTGGTCTCGTGTACTCCACCGAAGCAGTAGAACGTTTCTGCGGCGGTGAGGAGAGGCGAGGCGGCAAGGAGGAGGAGGAGCAAGAGGAAGGGCGACGAGTGCTGCATGGTGGCCGACTGGCTGGTGACCGGCGGTGGGTGAGCCGGCAAAAGGACTTGCTGTACGAAAAGTGGAGCATGTGGAGAGGATACGAGCACGTCAGCGGTGGCGGTGCGTGGACGACGACTTTGACTCCATGGAGGGTCGCGTTTGGCGGCCGGAGAGGGATGGAGATTTTCTCTAGAAAAAATAGAGGGGTGAGAAAGAAAGAGGAAGGGACGGAGAAAGGAGACATGGATTGGCTGAGCTTCGCGAGAGATGTCACCAATTTGATCCAGCTGGATAGTGGGTGTTGTTTCTAAAATATAAGTTGCAATCATTGTTGATTTCAAGATTAATTACAATTAATGCAGTTAATATTGTTTCCAGATTGTGGGTGTGGTGTGATGGATACATCATTAGAATAGCCTGAGACATTGAATACACGTAGTTAAATGGTTGTGATCATTTGGATTCTTCGAACTCGGGCTTTTGCTCGACATACACTAGTAATCATGCATGTGGAAGTGGAACACATATTCAATTTGATAGTACTTTGAGACCTCTGCATCCAAAAGTATGGCCCGGCGATTCCAGCCCACCAAGACCCAATGCTTCTTTTTAAGCTCGACATTAAGAATGTCCTTGACTCTATTACTTGGGACTAGGACTGGACGTACGAGCGAGCTTTCCGGCTCGGCCCGAAACTCGCTACAGCTCGGCCCATTACAGCTCGGCTCGACAGGTTAAATGAGCGGGCCCAGTTCTGAAAACAGGCCCGATTCGCGAGCGAGCCGAGCCGAGTTTCGGCCGGTCCAGCTCGGTGACTTGCTTGCAGCCCAGCCCAATCCATCCTCAATCTCCATCGCTCGCAGCCTCGCACGCATTAGGGCACGAGAGACGCAGAGACAGCGCCGCCTCGCCGCTTTCTCTGCTCTGCCTCCCCCTTGCCCCTTTCTCTCCCCTGCGCCGCAAAGCTGGATCGGCGGCGACGAGGGATGCCCTGTTTCCTCACCACTCCGACAGCAACAGGCTCGACGGCAACGGGCGGCGCCACCTCTCCTCACCACAGCAGACGCAGACGGACGCGCCTCCCCTGGTTTCTCGCCGAACGTGACGAGCACGAGCAGGTACCTCCTTCCTTTCCTATCTCTAGCCGCAGCTCTCTGAACTAGTACGTGTGTGATGGATCAATGGATGAATGGATCGATGGATGTGCTCATGTGGTTGTTCCTTCCCAAACCCTAGCCATAGGTGTCTAAACTAGCATGCATGACACATCTGATTTATTGATGGATGCATGGATGGATCGATGGATGTAGTCATGTAGATGTAGGGCTAGATGGATGGATCATGGATGGATGTATTATAGCCTGTAGAGCTAGATGTAGCAGATCCGGATGGATGGATCATGGATGGATGGAGTTGTAGGGTAGAATGGATGGGTAGATCAAAATTTTCATTGATTCCATGTGTAATTAGTTTTCTGCTGTTGATGATCTACTTGATGTAGCATAGGAGCTTGAAAAAAATCTACTTGCTTGAAAAATCACATTGACTCCATATGTAATTAGTTTACTGTTGTTGATGATTGACTGTTTGTTGTTTGCTCATGTGTGCAGATGTCTATCGTCGCAACAATGGACAAGGAAAAGGGGAAGGCGAATGGGAAAGAGAAGGAGATAGAGAGGACCTTGGACTCCATTATGAAGAGCAAGGTGCCGGTCTCGGGGATGCAGAAGGGGAATGGGAAGGGCAATGCAACAGCTACTACGCGGCTGCCGAGGAAGCTCGCAAATGATTGCAGCAATACCCCAATCGCTGAGTTGTTGTATAGGGTAAAAAAGAAACCTCCGCCTCGACGTCTCCCTGACCCCACCGGCGCTGGTGTGCGTGCCGCAATCACCGCTGCCTGCAGCTCCGCAAACTACTACGAGAGGGAGGCTACATCTTCCCAGGTATGTATATGCCAAATATATATTTGTGCAAGCTCATGTATGTGCTGTTTTTGCTTTTTGAAAGTCAAATTTATGTGTGCCCATGCTCATATGTGCTATTTTTGGTACCCAAATGTCAAATATATGTTTGTGCAAGCTCATGTGTGTGCTCTTTTTGGTATCCAAATGTCAAATATATGTTTGTGCAAGCTCATGTGTGTGCTGTTTTTGCTATCCAAAAGTCAAATATATGTTTGTGCAAGCTCATGGGTGTGCTGTTTTTGCTATACAAAAGTCAAATATATGTGTGTCCAAGCTCATGTGTGTGTGTTGTTTTTGTGTGCTAGGCAATGGAGCATGATAAGCAAGCGGAGGAGGATCATGAAGAGGTGGAAGAGGATGAGGAGGAGGACAAGGAAGAGCAAGATACTTTGTTTGAGGTGCCGCCCGGGGCTGGTGACAAATCAGATTCGGATGGGTTTGTGGATAGTGAAGAAGAAGCCTTCGAAGGTGATGACATGTCCGAGGATGGTCTAGGCCTTGGTCCTACGCCTCAAGAGCAAGAAACCGTACTTCTTAGTTCGAGTGAGGATGAAGCAAGAAAAGTGCAACGAAAGAGTGCCAAGAAGCGAAAAGGTCAAGCTCCTTCGAGGTTGAGGTCGGCGGTTTGGACCTTCTTTCATAAGGTAGAGGTGCCATCGAAAGAAGGTTTGATGGAGTTGAAGGCACAATGTAATTATTGTGACAATCAATATGCATATGTCCAAGGTGGAAGCACCTCATCCATGGGAAGACATATGGACACATGTAAGAATTACAAGGACAAGGTTAATAGGGATCTCATCCAAGCTACTCTATTTTTTAGAAAAACCAATGGAACAACAAGTGGTCCAGCTGTCCAATTCATTGAGTATGATAAGGACCTCATAAAGGAGGTCATGGCAAAGATGATTTGCGTCCATGAGTACTCATTTAGAATGGTTGAACATAAATGGTTCAACATTCTCATGAAGTGCTTGAATCCAAACTATCAACCCATTGGAAGGAAGGCAATAAAAGTTGAATGCATGAGGGTTTTCAAGAAAGAAAGGGAGTTGCTTCAAGTTTCACTAAAGGATGTGGACTTCATTAGTCTGACGACCGACTTGTGGACTAGCAACCAGACCATATCATATATGTGTGTGGTTGCACACTTTATAGATAAGGATTGGAAGATGCAAACACGTGTTCTTTCTTTCATAGATTTGGATCCTCCTCACTCCGGGCATGTGATTTCAGATGCTATCTATGAGTGTGTGACTGAATGGAAGATAGAGAAGAAAATGATATCCATCACACTAGACAATGCTTCAAACAATGATGTTGCGGTCAGAGGTTTGAAGGCAAAGTTTGCTGTTCGGAGAGGTATATACTTGCTGTTTTTGTTGTACATATGTTCATATACTTGCTGTTTTGGTTGAATATATGGTCATATTCTTGCTGTTTTTGTAGTACATATGCTTTGTTTGTCCATCACACTAGACAATGCTTCAAATATATGGTTATATGCTTGCTGTTTTTGTTGTACATATGTTCATATACTTGCTGTTTTGGTTGAATATATGGTCATATTCTTGTTGTTTTTGTAGTACATATGCTTTGTTTGTCCAAATAATGATATTTTGGTTTAACACATGCTCATATGTGTGCTGTTTTGGTTGAATATATTGTCATATGCTTGCTGTTTTTTTGTAGGTACGGACTTTGAAGCCAAATATTTCCATGTTCGTTGTTGTGCACACATTATCAACTTGGTGGTGCAAGATGGGACAACCATCATGGCCCCTTTGATAGAGAATTTGAGAGAGACGGTTAAGTATTTCAAGAAGTCACCGAGTCGCCTCCACAAGTTTGTTGAGACTTGCAAAATATTGGGTGTTGAGGTTGGCAACCATTTGCATCTTGATTGTGTCACGCGGTGGAGTTCAACGTACCAGATGCTTGATACAGCCTGCCCATATAGGGAAGCCTTGTCCTCTTATGCAGCTTCAAATGCCAACTATCAATGGGAGCCGAAAAAAGAAGAATGGGACAAGTTTGAAGTTATTAAGCCATTGCTCCTCTCTTTATCTCGTGTGACAACTGCGTTTTCAGGGCAATTATATCCCACCTCCAACATATTCTACCCTCACATTGTCAGCATCAAGATTGCTTTGAGAAAAGCCATGGCTCATGATGATGAATGCTACAAGAAAATGGGTGATGCAATGATGGATAAATTTGACAAGTATTGGGATGAGCCGAACAATGTCATGGTGCTTGCTACCATCTTGGACCCAAGGTACAAGATGAGGTATGTTGAGTGGTGCTATCACCAAATGTATGATGTGGGGAAAGCAAATACTGAGAAGAATATTGTGCGCGGAGAGTTGGACACATTGTATGAGAAGTTTGTTGCGAAAAATAAGAAAGCTGAAGAAAGAGCTAGTGGATCATCAGCCAAGAAGAATTGCAACACAAGTACCTCGATGCCACTTATGGATTGTGAGTTTCAGTCCTTCTTATCAGCAACTTCATCAACACCATCAAAAAGTGAGCTTAGAAACTATCTAGATGACTTGAATGAGGCAATGGATCCTATGTTCAATCTTCTTGATTGGTGGAGGGTAAATGCACTAAGATACCCCGTATTGGCAATGATGGCAAAGAGGTTCTTGACTGTCCCGGCTACCTCCGTGTCTTCGGAATCAACTTTTAGCACGGGTGGAAGAGTTTTAGGTATGTCTACTTGTTACATTGGATGTTAACTTGTCATCATCCTTGAACTTAGATATGTCTACTTGTGTGGTTTTAGATGACTACAGGAGTTCTCTGAAACCAGAAATGGTGGAAGCCTTGGTGTGCGGTGCTAGTTATATCAAAGGTTCTCACAAGGACTTCAATGTGGTGGTATGACTCCTATGTTTTCTTCTATGGTTTCTGTCTATTTCTTGTATGTGGCTAACTTCCAAATAATTAGGAGAGAGATGAAGATGAGGAGGACGATGTTGAGAATATCAAGTTGCCCAAGATTGTTGATGTGGGGGATAACAACAATTGGTAACTATTCTTTTGACATGTTTCAGTTTTCATATCTTTACATGATCCCAATATGTTTCCAAATCTGTGTTACATGTAGATAATCGTCATGTTGGTGTTGCTCTTGCTACTTTGAAGATGGATGTCTACATGATCTTGTCATGTGGATTGTTGAGGGCAACGTGATCGTCTCGAGCCATTTCTTTTGTTGTCATGAACTTCGAATTATGTGTTTGTTGTGATGAAGTTTGGATTATGTGTTTGTTGTGATGAACTACGGTCCTTGAATGATGTTGCGTTGAACCATGCACTTTTAACGATGTTGTTGTGAACTAGTGATGAACTATGAACTTGGTATTATGTAGTTTTCGCTAGTCATTGTTTCGCTATCAACATTTTCTCAGTTTTTATGTCAAAGTGGTAAGTTTTGTGCTATGCAAAATTTCTTCGTGTGGCTGTCAATATTTGATGCTTTGCTGTGTAAAGTTCAAAGCAAGTGTTGTCCAAAAATAGAAATGCTGGTGAATTCTTTCTCTCATATCTATTCCATTATTACAATTTTGGTAGAACAATTCATAGACGAAAGCTTATTTTTCATTACTATGACCTTTTATTAAAATAATAGACTGCTGAATGTTCCACTTTTAGCAATATAAACTGTTTGTTTTTCAAAATATGGGTTTAATTGCTACAAAAAAAATCAAGACTGGACTATATACAGAGGTTCTGTACTTCTGGGGGCAAATGGCTTTCGAGCCGGCTCGGTCTGAGCCGAGCCATAGCTGAAGCGAGCCGAGCCGCCTGAAGTCGGCTCGTTGGCTGAGCAAGCCGAGCCGAGCCGAGCCGCTCCAGAGCGAGCCAAAGCCAGGATCGGATCAAAGCTCGGCTCGGCTCGGCTCGGCTCGTGTCCGGTCCTACTTGGGACTGCCTCATGGACATGCTCACTCATCATGGCTTCTCCTTTCGCTTTCGGGGATGGATCTCAGCCTTGCTCTCATTGGCCTTTTCCCAGGTTCTCCTCAACGGGATCGTCGGGGACCTGATTAAGAATGGACGAGGCCTTTGACAAGGCGACCCGTTGTCTCCTTTGCTCTTCATGCTCACCATCGACCCGCTGCACCATATTTTGAGCAAGGCCACTGCACAAGGGCACCTCCACCCTCTTGGTAGTCAACACACTGGCATTCGAGCTTCATTGTACGCCGACGATGCGGCTATTTTCTGTGCCCCTTCCAATTCCTCGCCGCTACACATGCTTGGTCACTAATTGCGCTAAGAGTTGATCGCGCCTATCCGTGTGAAGGCAATGATTTTGATGACACCATGCAGTCCTTCCCGACCTTCCGTTCTTCCTACCCCATTTGTTATCTCGGTTTACTGCTTGCGATCAAAATATTAAGGAAGGTCCATTTGCAACACTTGGAAGATAAAGCTGTTGGGAAGCTTGCACCTTGGACGGGGATGCATGTGGCTATTGCGAGTCAAGTGACTTTTGTCAAAGTAGTGCCCACGTCGGTGACCATTTATCATCTTACACCGCTTGACCTTTCGGCGGAGGTGTTTAGGAAGATTGACTCCTTGAAGCACGCCTATCTTTGGGATGGCTCAGTCAAGGTGTCCGGTGGCAAGTATAAAATCGGTTGTGAGCCAGTCTGCAAGCGTAAGGAGTTTGGGGGCTTGGGCATTCATAAAGTTGGGAAGTTTGCTACTGCATTGCTCTTGAGATGGTTATGGCTTGAATGGGATGACCCTCCGAGAGCTTGGCTTGGCTTGGGGACACTGTACAACAATAAGGATCGGGACCTCTTTGCGGTGGACACTAAGCTTACAATTGGTGATGGTACAACTACGAGAATTTGGGGGTCATCTTGGCTGTAGGAGTTGAGGCCTAGAGACATTGCACCAAAAAAATCAAGATTTCCGGCAAAAAAAGGACCTGGGTCGACAAGGCTTTGAGGGATAATGCTTGGGGTAATCACATCGATACCCAACAGGGATGGCGCTCATTCACATTTAGCAATTCACTACTCTTTTGGAAAAGCTGGCCAATGTCAACATACAACCTCGTGTTCAAAATTCTATCATTTGGAAGCTCACAAATGGGGGAGCTACACCACTTCCTTGGCCTACAAGGCCCAATTTGCCCGATCACACTTACACGCAATGGTCTAGAAGGTTTGGTCCCCCCCCCCAAATGTAAGCCACTCGCCCAATTGCAGGAACCAGAGGCCCGCCTCCTATTCAAGCGTCGGTTCGCAACTCAAATTTGGAAGGAGTTGTTCTCCTGGATGGATCTTCAAGTTGACGCGATGAACCGACATAACTTCCACACGGGCAAGGCTTAGTGGGAAGGAGTCATCAACAATGCACATTAAAGAAAGGCTCTCTCATCCTTGGTCCACCTTGTTGGATTGGAGATTTAGAAAGAAAGGAACACACGCATCTTTATAAACAAAGCAGTGCTGGTGGCAGTGATAGTTAGCATTATTAAGAAGGAAGCTTTGCTTTGGGCTTTTGCGGGTGTCAAGCGCTTGAGTAATGTAATGTCACGAGAGTAATTTTTTATCGTTGTGACGCTTTGAAGGTGTGTCTACAAACCCCTCTTCTTGATCAATAAAAATGGCAAATTTTTTGCCTTGTCACAAAAAGATTTAGTTCGTCGTCTCCTATTCCAATAACTCTCCCCTGGCATTATTGATGTTGCCTAAGATTTGGCCATTTGGTATCTACATATGTTGTATCCCAGACAACACCAGAGTATGAACCCTTTTTCCATCATGGTGACACCGGCATTGAAGCACAACTGGTAGCGTAGTAGTACCATAGTTCATGGTGGGCTTTCCTTAAGGTGGAAGTGTGGAGTTCATCTCGCACACCAGTTGTATATGTCGAATACATGTATGAAGTACAATAATGCTAGACCTACAGAAATTTACAAATGTCTCTCCCCCCTGAATTCAACTGGGGTGGGCCCCTTCATCCCCCTATTACCAATCACAATTCTCCACATCAACTTATTTGTAACAAAAAAGTAATATTTCATAGATGTAGCATTACTCGTATGAAAAGTATGTGCTATGGGCAGTGACTAGGACTCTAGGCCTAGTTTTTTTGAACCGGGTGGGGGAACCATGAATCCTTATTAGGGCAGAATGTTGACTGCACCGCACGCATGCGGCACCGTGGCAGGGCAGCACAATCACAGCAATGTGTGCGTGGTGGCGCCGGGCGAGCTCAAGCTAGCAATGGGGCTGGTCCTTGGCGGCTCCGTGTTGTACGTGCTCGCCAGCTTCCAGGTGGGACTGCTCGGTATGCTCATGTTCTTCGCCGGCGATGGCGTGGAGCTGCTCTTACGTGTGTGCATTGAACACGTTCAAATTTCGAGAGCGCTCCTACTATAACCGTTCTACTACAAATACGTACCCCAATCCTTTGCCGGAGCAACACTTCTCCTTATCCTCTTATCTATGCACCCACACAACTGCACTTCGACGGAGAAGAACAAGATGGAAGCGAGCAACAACGTGTGAAGAGGCCTGTAAAAACATGATATTATGAGCAAATCATTTTAATTTATCTGAACAAATCTGTATGAGAGCTCAGTTGGAAAAGCAAGTTAAACAATTTTTATAGCTTCCCCTAGGAGGTAGTGCCCTCTTCCGAATCTTTACACCAGTTTTTCCCTTTTCTATCACTTGAAGTTCACCTTTCTTATTTTGGCTCATGTGTATTGTGTGCAGAGATATGCAGGGAAAATATAAATGCGATCAACATGTAAGCCCAGATCGAGGTTGAGATTTGATGAGTCACAGTGAGATTTATGTTCAAATTTATTTTCCATTGCAGAATTAATTTTCCACTTTGCTCAGACATGTTTTTTGCTTAACCACTTATGCAAATTTCTGCTGTAGCCCGTGGAAAATATCACTTAGCAAATCGAACATTTATTGAATGAAGGAGCTTGAGGCGTAATTGCTTCGATCTCAGTTCTTTTATGTTTAATATGCCTGCTCAGTGAAGCACTTTCATCGGTGCCATAATATATGCGCCAAGCTGAGGCGCGATTCCACCTAGTGGAGAGACTATCCTCAAAACCCCAAAACCCTACTAGTTCCAGTCAAATTGTCAATGGCAACTTTACTGCTTCTTTTCTTCAGAACTTTATTTTACGGCCCCCTCCGCTTTTTCTCTGAACTTTGCATAGTGCTATCTCCTGCGATTTGCATATCCAACATATTTCTGAGAAATGAGCCCATGACACAAAGCAGTGATCCAACCAAGGTTTAAGAGTTTAATGATGAAAGTGAGGAGTGTTCAGTTAATATCTGCCGCAAGCTGGAACTCTGTTTCTGGCAAGTTGGAAATACATACATATTTGGAGCATCGAAGGATAGGATGAAAACAAAAGGAACAAACGAAGTGGACCTTGGAAATTATTCATAACCAATGCGAACATTCAAATTGGAGGACAATATCAAACCATTCTTTGCCAAAAAAAACATCAAATCACGATTCAGGTAATCATGTGAGCGTTCTTGTAGAGCCCGATTAGTGTTTCCTCTTGTTGGGAATAGGCTGATATCCAATAGTCTGACCAAGTTGATCAACTACTGATCTCCGGATGGAAGAGAGCTACAACGCCTGCATCATGTAAGTGGTAAGGAAATTAATTTTCATATGCTCCTATTCACAAAGTAGATCGTTTCATCTATTATTTTCCTATCTCAACTTAACATCAAATGTGGTGCCTCTTGAAACTTACATCATAGAGGCTCTTCTTTTATCACGCCATTCTTGCAGAAGCAGGAAGAAAAGCCATGCAAATCCAATTGCTTGAAATATGAGTCCCGGACCCAAGAGGTCAAGCCAACTGATGGTGCCTGCGGAATGCAAATGCATAAAGCTTCCATGTGAGCATAGTTGATCGTTAATGCATTACCTAGCTTTCCTCGGTTCATGTTTGAGGAAGAATGTGCATACCCATAATTCGAGCATATGGGGAAGAAAAGAAGCAGAACCTTGGAATGCTATATATATGGATGTCAATAACAACCATGTAAGGTTGTGGAATAAGATTGTAGATCACATCGCACTCCTGGTTGTGTTGAGCTTGTCTGCTCCTCCCTCTCCGCCATGGTAGTTATAACTAATTATGCTTGCCCCTCCTGCTTGGCTGGTCAAGTGTGTGGGAAAAACAAATCCGAAGGGACTTCCTGTGGAATGTAAGACAAGACCCCGAGCGCCAAGCACCTCTTCCGCTAGATCGACATGTGCAAGCCGAAGACCTACGGAGTGCTCGGGATGACCTTCAATGCCAAGGTAAAGCTCTCCACTTCTGTTCTGTTTGACTCCCTTGGAACGATGTTTCCGAGCCCTTCCCCTAAATTTCTAAAAATTTCTCATACGATCCTCTTTTGAAGAGTTAACCCCTTTAGACCTCAACAATTTGCGAAGAAACTCTTTAAACCATTCGAACCTGCTCAAATTTGAGTACCTGTGGGCAAGTTTCCCTAAACCCTCTCTCTCTCCTCCCCGATGCCCAACAACGCACAACACCTCGCTGGTGACTCAGTCCGATATCGCCCCAACAACAGTGATCCCGCCAACATCCCATTGACTCCCTACACGCCGCCTGCAAAAATGCGCCAATATTTTTCTTCGTTCTCTTCTATTGGTCCCTGTGATGGTGGCTCCGGTGAAAACACGGTTGTCGGTTGATGTCGCCGATTTCGACAAATCATTGTGTTCTAGGCCATACAATCATGCTACTAGGACAATGAAGAGGAGAATATATTCAGTCGAAGAAGTGCCCAAACCATGGCCCATGGAGGACAGGTTACGCCAACTTCCTCATCTCCCTTCTTGCACACATACGTCACACTCGATGAGCATCGATCAAATTACTTTTGCAGAGCATCTACTCTGGGCCCTAACTACTTCCTAGACATCATTTATTGACCAAAAGTTGTCGTTGGCCACAAACTTGGTGTGAGGAAAAAAGTGGGGATTTGGGGGAGAAGGAAGAAGAAAAAAGAGAAACTTCCATATGGGGTCTAGATCTATAAGGAGTTGAGTTTTAGTGATTCTTATCTCCTTTCACGCACACGTACATCACACTCGACGAGCATCTATCAAATTACTTTTGCAGAGCATCTACTCTAGGCCCTAGCTACTTCCTAGACATCATTTATTGACCAGAAGTTGTCGCTGGCTGCGAACTTGATGTGAGGAAAAAAGTGGGGATTTGGGGGAGAAGGAAGAAAAAAAGACTTCCATATGGGGTCTAGATCTATAAGGAGTTGAGCTTTAGGGATCCTCGTCTGCTTTCTTGCACACATACGTCACACTCGGTGAGCATCTATCAAATTACTTTTCCAGAGCATCTACTCTAGGCCCTAGCTACTTCCTAGACATCATTTATAGACCAGAAGTTGTCGTTGGCCACAAACTTGGTGTGAGGAAAAAAGTGGGGATTTGGGGAAGGGAGAAGGAAAAAGAGAAACTTCCATATGTGGTCTAGATCTATAAGGAGTTGAGTTTAGTGATTCTCATCTCTTTTCGCGCACACGTACGTCACACTCGGCGAGCATCTATGAAATTACTTTTGCGGAGCATCTACTCTAGGCCCTAGCTACTTCCTAGACATCATTTATTGACCAAAAGTTGTCGCTGGCCGCGAACTTGATGTGAGGAAAAAAGTGGGGATTCGGGGGAGAAGGAAGAAGGAAAAAAAGACTTCCATATGTGGTCTAGATCTATAAAGAGTTGAGTTTTAGGGATCCGTATCTCCTTTCTCGCACACGTGCGCCACACTCGGTGAGCATCTATCAAATTACTTTTGCAGAGCATCTACTCTAGGCCCTAACTACTTCCTAAACATCATTTATTGAGCAGAAGTTGTTGTTGGCCGCGAACTTGATGTGAGAAAAAAAAGTGTGGATTTGGGGGGAGAAGGAAGAAGAAAAAAAGAGAGACTTCCACATAGGGTCTAGATCTATAAGGAGTTGACTTTTAGGAAAAGGGCATGGTGCGCATAATTTCCAGCTCCTCAAATCTGACGAGCTATGTCTCGAGGGAGCAATGCTACATCTACGTAGGGTGTTACCAAACGTTTACGTAATTAGCCAGTTGGCAGAGTATGACTGGGATTTGGGGAGAGGCGGGGCCCACCCCACTAAAAATCAGGGGGGCAGAGAATTAGTTAAGGGAAGTTACGTAGCCTTTTCGTAACCCTTCGTAGGTCTAGGATTATTGGTCTTGAGGGATTCTTTGAGGAGTCAAGTTTGTAGGGAATTGCTAGAGAGATGCTCTTACGGTCTTACCACCGTCTAGACTCTAGACACACATTCTCGTGTACAACAATTTTATGGGCAAATAGTTTTTGAACTTCTAATTTCTTCCACGAGTAATCACAAGCGCATGCAAGTGTGGTCTGTTAACTAAACAAGCTCACAATAATCCTAAATTCCTAATCCTAAGAGGCTCTAATCCTAGTAATGTTGGTCTGCCACAGCCGCAAGGTCAGTGCGGCAATCGATCCCAAACCAAGTAAAAAAGTTGGACCGCCACAAGATGCATGAGATCATTTAGCACGGCCTAATGAGATGAGATGAGAGACTAATGTGGGCAGAAAAATAATAATCTGTGGATCCAACCTAATTATCTTCTGGAAAAAAGATGAAGGAAGAGAACTCACGGAAGCCGAGAGCTCGAGGAAAATCGGCGAGACTGAGCGTGCAGTTGCGGGCGAAGACGACCGCCTTCTTGCCGTACGGGCACGCCCGCTCCGCCTCCCGGAAGGCGCCGGCAACGCAGGCGGCGCAGGACGAAGGGCTGACGCCCCAGTAGCACCGCGAGGAGGCCCGCGGCCGGTTGGGCCAGTACCCCACGCCGCGGGACGCCTGGAGGTCTTGGGAGGCGGCGGTCTCGGCCGGGAGCACGGCGGCCAGGCGGCGGAGGTTGGCCTCGTAGGTGCTGTTGGCCTTGTATACCCCGCTGACGCAGTTGAACGTCGCCGCAGTGGCGACCAGAGGCGAGGCGGCGAGGAGGAGGAGGAGGAGGAAGAGGAAGGGCGAGGGGTGATGCATGGTGGTTGGCCGCTGCGCTGGTGCCGGTGGGTGGTGGTCAGCGGTGAGCGAGCTGGGAACAGCACTAGTAGGACAAAAAGTGGAGCTTGTGGAGAGGATACAGCCAAAGGCAAGCACATCGGCGGTGCGTGGAGGACGACTTTGACTTCACGTTTGGCAGCTCATATTTGTTCATAGATAGATAGATAGAAGGCTGGGAAATAATAGTAGTAGAGGTATGAAAAGGAAAGTGGAAGGAACGGAGAAAGGAGACATGGATTGGCTGAGCTTCCGCGAGAGATGTCACCAATTTGATCCAGCTGGATAGTGGGTGTTGTTTCTAAAATATAAGTTGCAATCATTGTTGATTTCAAGATTAATTGCCATTAATGCAACTAGTGTTGTTTCCAAATTATGATTAATACAGTTAATATTGTGATGGATACATCATCAGAATAGCCTGAGACATTGCATACAGGTAGTTAAATGGTTGTGATCATTTGGATTCTTCGAACCTGTGCTTTTGCTTGACGTGCACCGCTAATCGTGCATGTGGGACACATGTTCAATTTGATAGTACTTTGAGACCTATGCGTCCAAAGTATGTCCCGCGAGATTGTGGTTAACAACAATCAATGTTGATTCCAAACAAATTAATTGATTGGCATTAATGCAATTAATGTTGTTTCTAAATTAGAATTAATGCGATTGATATTACTAACAAAAGAGTCCGTGCGTTGCAACGAAAAAAAATAAGTCCTTAAAAATAATTTATGTCAGACACAATAGGGACTTTTAGGCTTCGATTTTGATTCCGATCGAGTCCCCTCGTGCATTGGTGATGAGCGGCAACAGGTCGAGCAAGGTGGGCATTTGCTAGGTGGCACATAGGATTGGAGCGCGTTGGTGGCGGGTGCCAACTGCTAGGCATGATTGTTATTGAACATGTGAAGCCATGTTGCGCCCCACACACACCTCATACACGTCCTCCATGGGACGACGATCCAATACTAAATGGGTAGGCGTTGCCATGCGAATCAAAGTATTATTTAATTAAATACCCCACAAATCGTCACTGGTAACGTTAGCTTCTTTAAAGATCACCTTTGCCTTCACTACTCTTGGAATTATTATTTTTCAACATCACGCATAAGTTAGAGCCAATCAACTATGCACGCTCTCTTCTTTAAATATTCCAAGGAGCACGTGTGCGGCTCATATGGGAGTCTCATAGCGAGTATCGGATTTGCAGGATCGATGGTAGGTTTCTAAGTTTTTTTATAGAAAACCCGCTTAACAAATAAAAGGGCACCTTCCTTTATTTCTCTAGTGCATGCGGGCTCCTTCAACGTGACTATGGTTCGAGTCCTTGTTCCGCTATTTATTTCACCATATGGATGGTCGATGATAGTTAACCGCATAATCCTTGAGCCATATTTGAAGTTCTACCAAAGATTTCAAAGGTTGTTCCTTCAGTAACACCATACACACTTGGCCCGTTATCTTGCTTTGAAGATCACCTTGATGCAAGAATTTTACTTGTGCCACCATAAATAATAGCCTTATCGGCTAGGCTTAGATCACGGAAAAATGACGTCTCGTGATCCCGACCTATTACCTTCTTGAAAGCTTTGGCTTATTTGGTTGTCAAACCATCCTCATTTGTTTCTTCATTCGAGCTTTCGTCCTCAGAGTCCCCCACATAGAATATATTATATTGAATGGCATGGTCCATGTCCTCTTCCATGCAATTTGCCTCCACATCGCCAACATAATAGTCATGAGGATAAGCCTCTGATTCATCATTATCGAACTCATCACCCTTCATGTCCAAGTCTTCCTTATCATGTTGGTCATTCAGACGTGGCTCAAAGGTTTGTTCAATGGAGGTTGGATCATTGTTGTGTCGTACACATCGGCCTCCGGTTTGACATGTGGATCATCCCGAATGAGGCTACTAACGTCACATGAAGATGCACGCCGATTCAAGTCAATGTGCAACAGAACACCAACCTTCTTTGCGGCAAATAACTCGAATGATTTATCTTGTGAGGCCAAGACACTCTCCTTATAGGCTTCCCAATGAAACTAGGAGACAAGATGCATTCTCTTCCAATGAATGTGTTGTCCAAACCAAACATTATACCTTCCGATCAAGTCAGCTCCATCACTTTCGTACATCCAAATTCAACCTTCTTCGAAGCTCTACTACAACCTCGTCAAGGCTAGGACTTGTGGGGACAAGCAGATACATTGAAGACGTATTACCACCCAGCAGGTCATACGTCCTAGACGAGGCGTACACAGTAAGTCATCGTCTGGCTGCTCCGCTGAGAGCAGCTACTCAAGATAAGTGTCGAGGGTCGGGACGCTGCACATGGGGTCACCAATAATATAATGGTCCAAGGAGGTCTTGTCGAGCAGTAGGGGACGTGGTACGTGTTGAGTGACGGCGGTGGCGCCACCCCCGTCACGGGCTGAAGCTCCAGTCCAGTGTTGCCCTTTGTTTCATCTTCGTCTTCCTCACACTCATAGTCATTGTGATCGCGGGAGGGGTGTGGGGGAGGGGGCTAATGCCCCCTCTCCAGCCCATAATAATGTTAATGTTAATGTTATGTTCACTAAAGGACTAACTGGTTTTGTTCTGATCACCTGCATTGCTGCATGCTGCCGCCGCCAGCGCTAGTATTTATTCGGTATACTACATGGCCTCTAAATGAGGGTCAACAAAGTTTGAGCCTTTAAGTTATGACTTCCTTCATAGAGAACTAGCAAAAGAGACCGTGTGTTGCAACAAAAAAAATTAAGTTGTTAAAAACAATTTATGTCAGACACAGTAGGACTTTAGATTTTGATCGAGTCCCCTCGTGCGTTGGTGACGGGCGATAACTGGTCGAGCAAGGCGGACATGCAACTGGGTCAGGGTCTCGCAAGTTACATGTCGAGGGTAGACATGAAACTAGGCAGGATGAGTTGTATGTCGAAAGATGGACATACAATTACGTCGGATAGGGCCAAGTTTTTTTTTTGCGAGAAGGGTAGGGCCAAGCTGCATGTCGAGGACAGACATGCAACTGGTGCTAGGTGTCAGGGTGTAAGTTGTGTGTTGAATATGGACATGCAACTAGGTCGGGTGAATCACATGTTAAGGATGAACATACAACTGGGTCGGGTCTTTGCCTAGGAGGGATTGTCTTGTAAAGTGGGAATATAGGTAAGAGAAATAGAAAACGTTGCCGTTTGGCTCTTTCCTTAACGCCACATATGACACTCATTAACAGTTGGGACAGTTGTGTATCAAGCGTAGACATACAATTAACCGTTGTGAAAAGATAATTGTGTCTTGATTGTGAACATGCAACTGGCTATCGTCAGAGATAATCTCTACTCCTAATGGAGCAGTTGGTAGTCTCGCTTTCAGGTTTTTTTTCGTCCCACCACTTTCGTCCGGGTTTTTTTCGTCGGTTTTTTTGGTTCCCTTCTCGCACCCCACCCCACCCCACGCACGAACCGCTCCCTTCCCTCTCCTCGCGCGAGCGGATCCTCTTTCCGGTACCCTCGCACGTGCTAGGGTTCCTGCGCCGCCGCGAGCTCGTCGACCAGCCCAACGTCCTGCTGCTCCGTGCCTCGCTTCCCTCTCGTCGCTCGCCTTCGGACTCCTCGCTAGCCTCAGGCAATCCATCGCTTGTCTGCAAGCCAAGCCGCCGCCTCTCCGCCGAGAAAGAGGGCTCCCGATCTCCGCCGTGGTTGACCAACAGCCCATCGCGCCTGCTCTGTCGCCTCGTCACGCGTGCCGTCTGCTCCGTCGCCTCGCTGCCTGCTCCGTCGCCTTGCCACGCGTCGGCCGCCTTCTCCCCCTCGTCTCCTCGCTTCTCTCCGTCCGCACTAGGAGATAAAGAGGGAAGGGATCCCCTTTTCTGCAAAGCCCGTGCCTTGCCGACTTCGGCGGCGGCGCTCGATGACCCGCTCCTCGTCCTCGAGCACCTCCTCCAGACCTCGAGCTCCGGCGACGGCGGCGTGGGAAAGACGACCAGGGCATGGGGAAGACGAAGACTTGCTCCACACACATGTCACTGCCCCGTGCTTGTCTTGCTCCTTGAATTGGCGGGCTGATGATGGAGGATCTGCACTCTTCGCTCCACTGGAGCCGCCGCTGCTGCTTCTGCTTCTGCTCCCCGCTCGCCCACGGCGCAGGTCTGTCTTCTGAATTTACAGGTGATGTCTGTCTGTTGAAGCAAGCAGGTGAGCTGATTTTGTGCAGCGATTGGAGGAGAAATCGAGTATTGCAGAGGATTGGATGCTGCTTCTGTTGGTGCAGGTGAGCCATGGAGTATTGCTTGTACGAGTACAATACTGAGAAAATTCAGTTAACCATGGAGTATTTGAGATGAACATACAGTATAAATTCAGTTAGACTTGCACTTTGTATGCTTTCAATATTGGTGAACGTACAGTATAGATTCAGTTAGCCTTGCACTTTGTATGCTTTCAGTATTGGTGAACATACAGTAGATAAACATACAATATAAATTTAGTATGAACAGTATTGGTGATAATTGAATTCAGATGGGAACATCCTCAGGCCCCTGTTCTTATTCTTATTCTGTAAATTTATTCTTTGGTTACTTCAAGTGAGTAACTACAATAACTTCAAGTGGGTAACTCCATTTTCTGAATTTTTTTACACATTAACCATGATATTTGTTCCTCTATTCTGGTCATTCAGTTAATCTGATTGCTGAACTCTTAATCATTCTCATAATCTGAATGCAACAAGAGCATCCAAAATTTGGAGCAAACAATGTTTGAAATTTTCCAAACTTCTGTTGAAAAGATAACTGAATTTTTTGTATCAACATTGCAACATTTCAGCATGACAACTCAACTGAACTCAATTCAGAAAATTAAATGGCATATTGCAATATTCAACAAAGATTCAGTTAACTTCTGTTAACATTCAGTTAACTGAAGAACATGTTTATCCAGACCAAGAACATTCAGTTAACTTCTTTGACATTGGAGGTGAACACATTCAGTGAACTTTTTTGCAACATTTATGCAGAATACATGATCAATTGCGTTCGAAATTAACGAACAAGTGCAATTTGCAGAAATTGGAGCCCGGGTTCTTCCTCTCACCGGCAGCAGCATGAGCAGGGGATTAGTGTTTGAAATTAGGGTCTTCTGAATGTTGTTTCCTTGTTGCTGAAGATAGGTGACTCTGAGGAATGTAGGTAGACTGACTATGTCGCCGAGGTTGAGAGGGAGAGCCCACCACCTTTTCTGATTAATGTTGTTTAGGTTTAGAGATGGTCCTAACACTAATCCCCTTACACCCAAAAGAAAAACATCCTAATCTAATGTTATCTCACCTAAAAGAAAAGCATCCTAATCTAATGTTATCTTTGATTTCTTTTACAAATGTTACTGTTCGTAATTCCCGAGCTTGTGTAACGTCTTTGTTTTATTGCTGTCCATTGGGAGTATTCTTATGCATGATTGCTTCTTCAGACTGCAAATGTAGCTGGTGCACTCCGGGAGGCGAAGAATAAACTTGAGAAGAAGTTGGATGATCTTACTTTGTAAGACTTACTCTCGAAAGGAGAATGCGGGTATATTTTTCTCTGTCTTCATTGTTTTTATGTTTATTGTGGTCCCTTTGTTTTCGATGTGCTACCCTGCTTGTCGTAGTTTGAGATAGTTCTGCTTGTTCCTGCCAGTATAAGGACAAATACAATTTCTCCTACGAAACTTCCATTCTTTATAAAAAAATTGTTACAAGCAAATTAGATTGGTCACGAAAACATGTTATTTCAGCAGCAGTTATTGTTTCAACTGAAATCATGTTTGCTTACTGGGAGCTAGCTATCCCTGACAATAGATTTACACTTTGCTTATATTCGAGCAGTAATATGATGTAATGGTTTTGTTCTCTCCTTGCATTTGCCTCTTTTTTCTTCATTCTGTCCTTAAATGATGACTAGATATGTCCGTTGATAAAGTTATCTGATGTACATGAGGATCGTAAAGCTAGCTACAGAACCTGGGCACTACTTAGTACACCCACAACTTCAACGATGCAACAGATGCACCAACATCCTGTGCAAAACACATTTATGCAGTCACTTTTTATATTACAACAAGGTTTACTCGGACACTACACATATGGCTTCAAACATGGGCTGAATTTGTGTTGGCCTGAAGGAATGCAAAAAATACTACTTCGGCACATTGATTGGTTGTTAAGCATTGTATTTGAGTTTTGCACAATCAGTAGCATGTTTAGCATAACATTTTTGGTATCTAGGAACACTATTGTAGGGATCCTTGTTCAGTGTTCGTTTACACAAGAATTTGTGGAAAAAAATATTTGCCAGGCTCCTTGCATCGTACATGGTCGGGACATGCGCTGGCAGGATGGATAGATGCTGTTTTGGTGGCAGTGGCGAACTGCCGGGGTCGCGGTTCCTCGACCAGGACGAGATGCGCAATTTGGAGCTGGCCCGGAGGAGAAAGACGAGGGTTGGTCCAGCCAACGACGGCCTGCTAAACGAACTGGTTTGTCTAGGTAAAGGTTTTCTCACTGCCTTTCTTTTCCTACAGTGTCTTCATCTTTCCCATGTAGGTCACGTATCTAGATTGGTTGCTAGATCTTGCTAACTCAACCACTTGATGTTAACTTTGTATGTGTCTGCCTAGATTGCTTGCTAGACCTTACTAACTGGGCCATTTGATTCTATGTTTCGTGAGAAAAAAGCTCCACGCAGGCAAATGCAGAAATTGGGGAGAGTGGAGGAAGTGGCCATCAACAGGGAGAAACGAGACGCTGAAGGTATGAAAATACCCAACTCTAGAAACCAATTTTCTGCTCTATCTGACAATGCCATTATTCTACGCGCTACTCTTATGGGGGTTAAAATCTCTGATGATGATTTCTCTACTATAGATGTTCTTCGAGAACTAGAGCATTCTAGAAATCTTTTAAATGATAAAAACAATGATGAAAAAAATACTAGTATCACTATTAATGATGGTTTGGGTAATGATATCCCTTTATCCTTAACCTGGGATGATGATAACAGTAATGTAGAGGAACCATTTATTCTTGTTCAATCAAAACAAAAGAAAAGGAGAGAGAAACGCAGACGATCGGGTGTGATTGTATCCCCCATTGGATCTGCTAGGCCTATGACAAGAAGTCAAAAGAAAAAAGAGGAGGGTACGACTGCCGTGGATCCTGGCAGACCCCCCAGAGTGAAGAATAAGCCTGAGCGATATAAATGAAAGGCATCTTTTGGAATTGCAGGGGGACAAGTAAGAAGGGCATGTCTACTTTCCTCTCAGATATGATATGTGCCAATGAGGCAGATTTTATTGGATTACAAGAGACCATGAAGGAATCCTATAAACTTTCCTTTTTTAGGAAAATAGACCCATATCAGAAATTTCATTGGGAATGGGTTCCCTCGAGGGGGAAGTCGGGAGGTATTCTGTGTGGCCTCAGTAAAGATAAATTTGATGTTCTTGGTTCTAAACAAGGACAATACATCCTGCAAATGGACTTGTTTGATAAAAACAAGAAATGTAGTTGGTCTCTCTTAGTAGTATATGGTGCTGCTCACGATGAGCATAAACCTGAATTCATCGCAGAATTATCCTCCTTGTGTCACAATATCAATAGGCCATATTTGGTGGTGGGGGGGGGGGACTTCAATATTATTCGCCACAGTGGTGAGAAAAACAAAAAAACACCCCTATCTCATTTTTCAGATGTTTTTAACTCTGTTATCCACCTGCTGGGGTTAAGAGAAATTCACATGGCTGGGGGATGCTATACGTGGTCCAATAAGCAGGAAAACCCAACCCTTGAAAAATTGGATAGAGTACTAATGTCTCCAGAGTGGGAAGATTTATTTCCTCTCGCTTTGGTGAGCAAGCAAGTTAAGGAATTATCTGACCACAATCCTCTACTATTGGATGGTGGGGTCGCCTCATCTAGAGCACTAGGGAATAGGTGCTTTAAATTTGATAATGCTTGGATTAACAATTCAGAGTTCCTTCCATTAGTGGCTGATATTTGGGCTAGGCCAATGTATACTATTAATCCCATTGATGTACTAAACATTAAACTGAAGAGGTGTAAGAAATTCTTCAAAGGTTGGGGGTCCAATGTGTTTGGGCACAATAAGATTAAGAAGAGACTTATCAAACTTGAATTGCAAGAGTTGGAAGCGATTGAGGAGTCCACTGGGCTGTGCGGGGAGGCTTACACTAGGAAGCTCGATATCCTAGTAGATCTCAATGAGATGTATGTAGAAGAAGAGCTTCATTGGCATCAACTTTCTAATGAGAGATGGTTGTTGAAAGGAGATAATAACACTGACTTCTTTCATAAAGTAGCTAATGGACGTCGCAGGAAAAATTCCATGAAATCCCTTGAGTACGGATCTATGACTATAGAAGGGACCAAAAACCTGCTGTCCCATGCCACAGAGTATTACAAAACACTTTTTGGGCCGGCTCCGGGTAACCTTTGCCAAATTGATGCAGACTTATGGTCTCAGGAAGAAAAGATGACGTATGCTGATAATGAAGACTTAACTCGACCTTTTTCTCTTGAGGAGATTAAAAAATCCCTTTTTGATATGAGGTCCAATCGTGCCCCTGGTCCAGATGATATCCCTGTTGAGTTCTATCAACATTGCTTGGAGGTGGTTGCCCACGACCTTTTCTGTCTTTTCGAATGGTTCTATGAAGGCAAGTTGGACGTACAACGCCTAAACTATGGCATTATAACTCTTTTACCCAAATCGGCAGATGCTACAAGAATCCAGCAATATAGGCCAATTTGCTTACTTCGTTGCCCCTATAAACTTATCACTAAAGCTATGGATATTAGAGTAAGCAAATATGCCTATAAGCTGTTTAGTGTCCAGCAAAATGCGTTTATTAAAGGGAGACACATTGTTGATGGTATTCTCTCCTTACAAGAAGTATTGCATTATACTCATATCAAAAAGCAAGTGGGTGTGGTCCTTAAACTTGACTTTGAAAAGGCCTACGACAAAGTAAATTGGGATTTTTTGCTTGACTGTCATAAGAAGCGTGGGTTTAATTCTAAGTGGTGCGGGTGGGTTTCTCAAATCCTTAAGAACGGCACGGTGAGTGTCAAGATGAACGATGAGATCGGCCCATATATACAAAGTGCTAAGGGGGTACGGCAGGGTGACCCTCATTCCCCCTTTCTATTCAACATGGCGGCTGAATGCCTGACCAAAATGGTGCTCTCAGCACAAAAAAACGGCCTCATTAAGGGTTTAGCGGCTGACCTTATTGAGGGAGGTGTTGGTATCCTCCAATATGCGGATGATACGGTGGTTTGTTTTGAACATGATATTGATAAAGCTATCAATGTCAAACTTTTGCTGTATCTATTTGAGCTCATGTCAGGATTGAAAATCAATTTTGACAAAAGTGAGATTTTTACTATTGGAGGGGATAACGAGACTGACTCAGTTTATGCGGACATGTTTAATTGTCAAGTGGGCACCCTGCCCATGAGATATTTGGGTGTTCCTGTTACATATTCTACTCTTAAGAACATAGATTTGGATTTTCTGGAAGGGAAAATGATTAAAAAATTGGATGCCTGGATTGCGTATGCAGCATCATCAGGAGCCAGACTTACTTTGTTGGGATCCAGCCTGGATGGGATTCCATCTTATCTTATGTCGATGTTTCTTTTCAATAAAACCTTTATTGAAAAAATGAATAAACATCGCAGACGATTTTTCTGGAGAAAAAAGAATAAGAAACATGGATACCATATGGTGAAGTGGGATAGAGTATGTCGCTCTAAGAAAATTGGGGGTTTGGGGATCAAGGATCTTCATAAGCAGAACATTAGTCTGCTTGTTAAATGGTGGTGGAAGCTTGAAACAGGTGATGGCCTGTGGCAGCGTATTGTGAGGGCCAGATATTTCAGAAACAAAACAGTAGCTGATATACAAATCCTGTTATCCAGTAGTCTTATCGTAGAATCTCTTAGTAGTTGGGCAGTTGCTTGTGAGTGCCATCAGGTTTTCGCCTCACAGCGGGTGGTCCGCTCTAGGATCATCATGCAGTGGGTTTCCTGATGGTGCACCAGCTCGCTCTTCCCCTTTCAGTCTCCTTTTGCATTTCTCAGTTCGGTCTATAGTTTCCTTTGGTTGGATAGTGGCTAGTTGACAAAACTTGGATTCAGACTGATATATTTCCGTTGATTGAGAAATTAATGGAAAGGGGTGAGAGCCCGGTTGGAAAAACTGGGCCATTTGATGGTAAAGTGAAGTACAATCAGGCTTGTTGACTCTACTGTACACGTATGCCTACATTACTTACTAAGTATATTTTACTGCATATGATGATTTTTTGCCAGCTGTCCAAAGGTTCTGATTTTGGATTCTGTCAAGTTCAATTCAGATTTTAATTTTGTTTCCACCTCCTTTTGTATTGACAATGTGTGCGGCATTTAAACGATGACTGAAAATTCTTAGACATTGTGAGGCATGGAAAGGATTGGACTTTGATTTTTATCATTAATTAAAAGGTATAGGTAAGGCTTGGTATGTTCTAATTTGGAGTTGCACTGCAGCCACGAAAATGGGAGCTTGGAAGCGAGCCAGACGTGAATTGCATGTGCGCGAGCTTGGTGGCGATCGCAAGACCCCTACCTCGAGTGTTCCCATCCACCTACAGCGGCTTCATACAGGTGAAGACACATACTCAATCTGCCATTACCTGGTTGGCACATGCTTGAATGTACGAACCAATTATTCTTGCTAAGTTTTTCTCTTTCAACCATGAAGTGCAATACTATAGGTGAGCGCTCGCCACATTTCTCGAAGAAATCCACCAGCTTAAAAATCTTGCTGCTGGTATGCATCCACCACCTGACCCTTAATCTAAATTTGAGAAGAAATTGATGTAACATCTGCTCTTATGTTCTTTGTAACTCCGAATTGGAACCCAATGGCAAGTCTTTTTGAATGAATGAACAGAGCAACTATGTCTTAGCATATTTTTCCAGAATCTATATTTTTTTAGCTTCATGCTATTTAGTGCAACCTTTGCTATATTCAGTTTGTCCACCTTTAATGCATTTGTTTATGTGACATGTAACATCTGCTCTTATGTTCTTTTTGAAAGGAATGGAACCCCCTACATCGATGTTTTATTTTTTGAAAGAATAAGAACCAAGATGAGCTAGGCTCACTCCTTCACAATGAAGATTTTTGTTCATTTCTCTTTATCTTGCAAAACAAATAATATTTACAGTTTTATGCAAGACTTTTTTAGCCCGAGCACTGGACAACGGGCACCCGAACTTGAGCAGGCTGGGAGGTTTCATTGCCTCCTAAGCAGTCGCACACAACCTCTTCGGAATTTTATGCAGGACTTGATGAGATAAGAATGTTCAAATTCTAACCCATGATGTTGTAGCAGGAATGCGACAAATCTTTGTGATTTAAAGTACGTTCTTGTTTTTTCGTTAAAATGCAGAATAAGTCGCACATTTGTGGACTTCGGTAATTATGATGTTGGAGATTATACCAAAGCGAATTTAATGTCAAGGTATCTTTTAATGGTAGGTATTCTGACCATAACCCTTGTTGTAACCTACTCCCTCCGTTCCAAATTACTCGTCGTGGTTTTAGTTCAAATTTGAACTAAAACCACGACAAGTAATTTGGAATGGAGGGAGTAATTTTTATTTTCATGGTGGTATGTTGCAAACTTACTTGATGCTTAATCCAGATATAATATTTCACGCACAAGTACACCCCTCTAAGCAATTGGTCAGAATTTTGATCTTCTATTGATTCATGTTACACACTTTAGGACAAAGGAGGGTGTATCTTCCCTTTGAAACAACTTTAACGAAATGCATTTCGCAATTAGATGGGTAAAGTTTATCAAAGGGAGCATTTCAGTTATTGGGCTGTTATTTTTAGTTAGTATGTCTTAGCTATAAACCGGGTTTTTGTTATTTTCATTTATTGGAGCCACACAAAAGAATCTTGTTGCGGTCGAATAATAAGGAGAGACAAACACCAACATTGCCCTACATGCAACTTCCATTGTGTGTAAATAAGGACTTAACATGCAGTTACCTCTTGTGGTTGGAAAGAGTTTTTCATTTGTAAATCAGATGTACAATACATCATCTTCTCTCATGGTATGTGATGACCATTTCATATATTTGCTAATTTTGGAAAAGGTGCACAAGCAATTGTAAGTGGGTGTGAAGGGCGTTGCCTCGGGACAACAAACTTACACATGGCGATGCTGCTAACTGTTTGAAAAGGTGCACTAGCATTTCATATATTTGCTAAAATTTTGAAGTGTCGACAATACAAGAGTAAGTGCGAATGAACACAGTAGAGGAACAGAGGGAGGTGGAGGGAGGTCGGGTGGGAGAAAACATTGAGATGCACTATGGGGCAATGCAATGTCACAATGGCAGCGGAGGCAAGGGAATATTTTAACTCAGTGTTACAAATGCAGTGAAGTAGTGCCTGCTATGCACCAGATGGACCTTATTTTCATATATGCTTTTCTTAAAATGAAAAATACTAAAATGCACATGGTTCTAATTTATTGGTATTCGATGACAATTCCTTATCTAGATTGTAATTAGTTATACTATTTCCTACAGGTTAGAAGGTACATATGAGACAAAGTAAAGTTGATTATATATGGGATATATACTAGAAAATTATAAGGCGTCATATGCAAGTTGTCTGGAAATTCTGGCGAATGCATTGACTTTGGCCTCACACGGGGCAAGACATGAACATGATGCCTGATAGTTATCATCACTGCACCTTTGGAACTGTTCTTTTTCTTGCAATATCCTTCATCTAATGAGAGTTGTTACCATGCACATGTTAGCAATGCAGGTGAAAACGCTACCACAAAGCTTGGTTAAGTCTATTTTTGTGCAAATGAAATATATTTCCTTGGATTAATGATTTAGTAGATATTGGTTCAATACTGCTATCATTGATTTTTGTGCTAAGGGATAACTAGGGTAATTTTCTAGCCATGTCAGTAACATGCCTTGAGTATTCAAACTTGGTATTACAAATTTCTCAAATTGATATTTGATTCTTTCAAGGAATATTGTTGTTTGCCAAAATAACGAGATACTCGAGTCACTTAAGAAAAATGGTACGCCTTTGGAGGTGTTCACAGCGAAGGCTGCTGGTGTTGGCATCGCTGTTGTTTATAAGCTAAATGATCTTTAGCGTGATGGGAAGTTATCAACTCTCATGGTGATCACTAATTATCTTTAGCGTTGCATAGTGAGGATGAGATTGGACCACCCGTCTTTGGTAGAAAATTGATTCCCATTTGGTTAAGTTGTAGAGGGAGCATATAATGGTTATTATTGTCATTAATTGCATTGTGCTTTCCCTTCTTCAGCGGAATTGACTTTATGCCCATTACATAATCTGCACAGAAAATGTAGAATGCTATTGGCATAATTACTTTTCCTCTAGAGCAGTGTTTCTAAGCAAACAAAAATGGCCACTTGTTCTTTATAGTGCATGCAGAGGAGAAAGGTATGTGCTACCATATCCTGGTCGTCAATAGTAAATGTGTGTATGATCTTCACAAAGTCATAGTTCTGAAGTGTCTTTGCAACTTTAGATAGTGATTTTACTGTTACTATTTCTTTCATGTTAGAAGGCACACAATATTTTTATCATTTAATCTTTGCACATGAGTAATTATTATTTGTAATCAGATAGTGTGAGAAATGAAAGATTTATTTGTCTTAGCATTAGATGTTAAATATGCATGGTATCATATTCAATACACATATCATTTCCTTTCGTTATTCTGTGCCCATGTCAGAACTAATGCAAGAATAAGTATTAGAAATAATGCGATGGTGCCCATGTCAAGTCTTGCAGTGGATTAAAGAGGTTACCATGTAAAATCATTTTTGTTTGTTGTACATAGTATAATCATTAATTTGTGTGCTCCCGAGTCGTGGAGTAAATCAGCCAGGATGAAGTTTGAAAAGTTATCTTAGCCCGTACTCCCTCCATTTCTTTTTACTCCACATATAAGATTTGGTCAAAGTCAAATTACACAAAGTTTGACCAAATTTATATAAAAAAATATGAACATCTACAATACTAAAACTATATAGTATGAAAATACGTTTCATGATGTATCTGATAATATTGATTTCATATTGTGAATGTTTATATTTTTTAATATAAAGTTAGTCAGACTCTATAAAGCTTGACTTTGACCAAATCTTATATGCGGACTAAAAAGAAACAGAGGGAGTATAAAGGTTATGATTTTCCTTTAATGTTTAAGCTTCTAGGATATTTACTGTAGCCGCCAAACATTAATAGAGGTGTGAGAGAGAGATAGAGGGTGAAACCCAGAGAGAGAGAGAGAGAGGGGGTGGGAGAGATGGAGGATGGTAGACAAAGAGAGGAGTATGCATTTTATTCATATATGTGTAATCAAAAAAAGTCGTGGCAACGCACGGGCGTTCTACTAGTTGTATGTAAGGGCGGAGATCCAACCAGAGAAAAAGGCATCTCACCACGGGGATCGTCTTGAGATGTTGTCCTTGGGCGGTGGGATATTAGAGAAATACAGAAGGTAAAAGAAAATAGCGTCGGGTCCTTCCCCCCAAACTTGGCCACCTGGGTCGTGCCTGTCAGGTCGGCACGTTAGCACGCCCCGCCATGAGCCAGGCACGACACAGGCTAAACAGGTTGTGCCTGACACGCGGCATGCCTTGGGCCATGCCTAGGCCTGAAGGTTGGGCACGCGGGCCAACACAACATGGTCTCTTTTTTAATAAAAAAATCAAATATTTTTTAAATAGATGACCTAAAATATAGCTGAATAGGCTTAAAAAATAGCTCAACAGGCAAAAAAATATGCAGCCTAGTGTGCTAAACGTACCACAAGCCGACCCGTTTATTAACTGGGTCGTGTCTAGGCTAGAGGACACAACACGCGGACTGGCACGACACGACCCGACTAATAATCATGCCACAACGGGTCGTGTCGTGACATGCCCAATTAGGGTAGGCCGTACCGTGCCATGCCAGGCCGACACGTTTGGCCAGCTTTGCTTCCCCTAGGATACACATGCGCTTTTGGTTTGTACTGAGTCTTGGACCAACCACATATCGACACCTATATGTACCTACTAATAAAGGGATTATTACTTCTGCCTGTTTGTCATGAAATTGCCCCAAAATTATAAAATATTACCCACCGATGCAACCTATAAGTGACAAAAAAAACATTTCACACAGGGGAACACCCGCCTGGGCCATCCCACGCAGTAGGGACCTCCTATACGGTGGTTTGCGTACTGGGAGAAGACACAACGCGCCCGTTTGGGCCGCCCATGTGCGGTCGGCCTGATTTTTTAATCTGGTTATTCTTTTTTCTTTTTCTTTTCTGTTGTTTTTTTCTACTTTAAATAAATTGGTATTTCAAAAAAGTTCCAAAATTTTAAAATTTGAGAATTTTGAGATAAAATGTTTAGTAAATCATTAATTTTTTGAGGATTCAAAAAAGTTCGTCATTTTCAAAAATTGTTCCCGATTTTGGACAAAAATTGCCAGGAAATAAAAAACTATCCAAGATTTTGAGAAAAAGTTCGTGTATTATTTTCAAAATAAATTTAAAAGGTTTGCTAATTCAAAAAAATCATGAATTTTTAAAAATGTCCTGAAAGTTCAAAAGTTGTTCATGAATTACAAAATAGTTTCTTGATTCATAAAATATTTGCTGATTCAAAAAATTATCATGCATTTCAGAAATTTTTCGTTGAATCAAAAAAATGTTCAACAATTTGAAAATTTGTTCCACCAATCTCCAAAAACAAAAATGTCCGTTGATTCTAAAAATGTTCACAGATTCAAAAAAAATTAAAAATGTTCACAATTCTATATAAATATTACTAGTAAATAGTATAAAATGTTCATGACTTCAAAAAATGTCCGTGATTTTAAAAAAAGTTTGCAAATTTGTAAAAAAAACACGAATTTTAAAAATATTCTTGATTTCAAATATGTTCGTGAGTTTAAAAAAATGTTCATGATTTTCAAAATTGTTAACAATTTCACCAAGATATTCACAAATGTGAAAAGATGTCCACAAAAAATAAACAGAAATATAAAAGGAAAAATAAAAAAATAGAGAAGAAAAAGAAAATAAAAAAAGAGTTTAGGGAAGGTTCTAGAACCTTCTCAAAACCATGAGGAAGAAATCCAAAAATGGACCGGCCCAAAGCAGGATCAAAGGCAGGAGGGGGTGCATGCTAGGACTCTACACGCCAAATAGGAAACCCCCATCATACAGTAATGGCTAGAGAAATACTCCCTCCGTTCCAAAATAGATGACTCAATTTTATACTAACTTTAATACAAAGTTGAGTCATCTATTTTGGAATGGAGGGAGTACGTTTTAGGTTGGAGAATCTGCCCACCTGGGCCGGCCCACACAGTAGCGGCTGAAAAAATATGTTTGAGAATGCCCTACCTGAAATACAACTATGTCTACGAGTGCCGCGAATGAACCTTCGGTTCTTCCCAAGAACAAGGAGACACGCAATGAGAAAGAGAATGGTATTGTATCTCGATGATGCTGCCAAATATGATCCATTAAAAATTATGATTTTTTTTCTGTCGCAACACAGGGCCATTTTGCTACTAGTGAGTACTAGACTTGGCCATAGGCAGCCCGGCCCGACCTTGTCCATGGGCTGGGCTCAGGCCTAGATTTCAAGGCCGACGGCCGGGCCAGGCCTGGGCCCGTCATATTCATGCATTAATGAGGAGGCCCGGCCTGTGACCCGAGGCCTGACAGGCTTTTACTATCATGGGCCGGGCTCGGGCCTGATTTTTAGGTCCGATGGCTGGGCCGGGCTTAGGCCTCGGTTTTTTGCATCGGGCTTTGGTAGGCCCGGCCCGGCCCGACAGATGGCCAGGTATGGTGAGGACCAATGTCCCCAAACATCTGCACTCCAATTTGCTCCTCTTGTCGCGTTGGGTAATCCAAAGCAGGAAGGAAAGGCTCCAAGCCTCCAAGCGGTCGGAGCTTCGGAGGCGTCGGTGCCCGAAATCAGTGGATGCCAACAGGAAGCCTTCCCTTCTCCCCCCAGCCCTTGCCCGGAGCGCGGCCGGCCAGATCCGCGGCAGGGGGCGGCCACCGAGGGCACCGGAGGTGATTACTGACTCCTGGAGTAATTGCCTAGCACAGTTACTGATTTCTAGTTCGGTCTATTTCTGTTTCTTCGTCTTAATCTTAATCTCGGTGTTCATCTTGACATGGAGTAGAGCGTCAAACTTGCAATTTTGTTTATCTGCATGCAAATGCTACAGTACCAATTAGTATGTCAGCGAAGTTAATCATTAAACGAGGTCCAGTCGAAAACGGAAATTTCATCAAATCTCTTCTTGTGATCAAACGCTGTAGCCGTGTAGCAGGTTCTAATTGATTCAGGCACACATATGCTGCATCAACAAGAGAGGCAGCGTCAGTCATATCACATCACACCGCAGGAAACGAACCCAATGAATGTTTGGCATCTAACTCCCAAGTTTTACTTTTGGTTTGGTGTCGTGCAAAGAGTATCTCATTCTCCATGCATGCTAGCCTGTTGTTACAGAAATTAACAATGGGTTTATTTGTCTCTGTTGTGATGAGTTCAGGATTGGGGAGAAAAAAATAGCAGGAAGAGGCCACAAACATCAGCTGCTGTTTGCTCGGTAACTGACAATAGTAATCTTTGTGCTGTGCGCCTGTGCCTCCTTCGTTCCACACGCGTCATTTCATTTCAGACCCCAACTCAAGAAGAAACAGAAATAGTGGAAGAAATGATAAAAGGAGAGGAAGAAGCAGAGAAATGGAGTGCAACTTCTGTGCTATGCCTCCTTGGTTGATCGCTTCATCTCCAAGTCCCTGAGCACTGAGCAGTGACACGGCTTCTTGAGTGGAGGCTAACAGAGGAAAGGCCATGGAAGCCGCGGTGGTGAGCGTGTCACACGGAGCCATAGGCTCCCTTCTTGGGAAGCTCGGCGATTTGCTCGCCGGCGAATACAAGCTGCTCAAAGAAGCAAAGGGCGAGATCATGTTCCTTAAAGCCGAGCTCGAGAGCATGCGTGTGTTCCTAGAGAGGACGTCGGACGCGGAGGAGGAGGAGGCTGACAAACAAGAAAAGTGCTGGGCTGAGGAGGTTCGTGACCTGTCTTACGACATCGAGGACAATGCCGACGACTTCATGCTCCGGGTGGAATGCGAGTCAAATAGCAAGCCACATGGCTTCAAGGGGTTCATTGAAAGGAGCAGGTTCATTGAAAGGAGCATGAACTTGCTGACGACAATCAACACTCGGCATAAGATCGGCAAGGAGTTTCAAGGTCTGAAGAGACGTATCATGGAGGTGAGCGAGAGGCGCATGAGATACAAGCTTGACAGCACTGCCTCAAAGCCAAACAGCACGGCCATAGATATACGCCTGTTGGCGCTCTATGTGGACGCAGCGGGCCTCGTCGGTATCAATGAACCGAGGGACGAACTGATTAAGGTGATGCTGGACCAAGATGGTGTTTGTGCACAGCAGCTGAAGGTGCTCTCTGTTGTGGGATTTGGAGGCCTTGGTAAGACCACACTTGCAAATGAGATTTATTGCAAACTAGAGGGGCAGTTTCAGTGCCAGGCTTTTGTTTCTGTGTCCCAAAAACCTAATATAAGGAAGATTCTTAGAAACATACTCTCTCAAGCTGGCTATGTGGTCCTGGATCAAACTAATATGGAATCATGGGATGAGGATCAGCTGATCAGGACACTTCGAAGATTTCTTGCAGACAAGAGGTACTCCCTTCTGTAGTCTATAGTGCTCGGTTTAGTTTTGTGGGAATATATTCTTTCAGCTTGCTTGTATGCTGTTTGTAGAAATTCCTGTGGATGTGGGTAAGAAACTTACATCTTAGATCCTCTGGATGGGCACTTTATTAGTGAAATTAGTTACGCCATCAAGTTCCACGAAACCTCTATAATCAAGTAATTTGTTCCATATTTGATTTCTTTTGTTGTCACTGAAAAACATGACACTAGATTAACACTAGTTTGCAAGTCAGAAATGTTACAATTAATTTTCATATATTCTAAAAGTAAAATTCCTCAAATGAACATCTCAATTCTTACAAATGCCTGCATAATTATTTTTTTAAAAGAGGCAACGCCTGCATAAGGTTCAGTTTTAAAGCATTTACTCATTGATTCACAGAAAAACAAGGCAACACGAGCTATCATTTATGCAATTCTAAAACCAAATGGGCCATTTTGGCACCACCAAGGCTCAACTATCATGTATATGCACTTTTGGAAAACTTAAAGGAGGTTTTCTTGGGTGTGTTTTAGCCTTTTAAAGTTCATTTGAAGAAAGTGAGGATGCTTATGATGCTGCATATAATTTAACCTTCTTGGCAGGTACTTTATTGTAATCGACGACATATGGGATGCAACCACGTGGAGTATTGTTAGATGTGCTCTGCCAGAAAACAGCAATGGCAGCAGAGTAATAACAACTACACGAATCGAGACCGTGGCTACAGCGTGCTGCTCCAATAGCTATGATTATCTTTATAAGATGAAATTACTTAGCAATGAAGAGTCAAGAAAGTTATTTCTCAGAAGAGTTTTTGGTTCAGAGGATGGTTGTCCTACGTATTTGGAAGACGTTTGGGCTGAAATTCTAAAAAGATGTGGTGGCTTGCCACTCGCAATTATCAGTATATCCAGCCTATTAGCTAGTCAACCAAAGATGCTGAAGGGGCAATGGGAGGATATATTGAATTCTTTGAGCTCCAACTTTGAAGTGCATCCCACCTTGGAAGGAACGAGAAAAATACTAAACCTGTTGAAAATATTAGCACTTTTCCGATTAGACTTATCCACGAGTAAACAGTAAGCATGACATAAAAGGTATGCATCTCATAGCGATACCTAAGCATACTAGCACGTACAGAACATAGAATCGAACCATCTATGAGCAGCACATATACGGCTAGCATAAGTACGAGTAAACGAGGGATGAACAGATCATACCCTCCGGTTGGCCAGGCCAACGCGGCGGCAGCAGCAGCCTCGGCGTCGTCCGTGGCCTTCTTCTTGGAGGCGGCGTCGTCGGCCATGGTGTCGATGCAGGGGAAGTAGTGGAAGCAGAGGCAGACGAAGTTGGGGACGGATCAGGAGCAGTCGCGTCGAGACGCTCCCCAAAAACCTTATTGCCGTTCTTCCGGGCAGGATCTCGAACGACAGGGTTCCGGAGGCACCTGCTCTCCCGACCAACCGTGCATGCGGTCGCCGGGATGGGATCGCCGGAAGTAGCACAGAGAGAGGAACAGTAGCTGACGGCTAGGGTTGTACGAGAGGGAGTGAGTGAACTGAGTTAGGGTTCACTTCACTGGCCAGTGCCTTCTTATATAGGCCGTCAAGTAGATGGGCCTGGGCTAGGCCCACGACCGAGTCCGCGAACAGCCCACGGTCCAACGTCTCGGACAGTGGCGCTTCCGTAAGCGACTCGTTAATTAATTAACCATTCCTGCGCGGCAAAAATAATCTTCGGCTCGGCTCATTCCCGCAACCCGCGGCGCGCGCGCGTCGTGACGAGGCGAGGCGAGGCGGGTGGCGGAGGAGGAGGAGCGTGCGTGTACCACTCCTCTTCCCAAGCTTCCAATGGCAAGTGGTAGAGCAGCCCTTATAAAGGGGTCTCAACTCTTCTCAAATAGCAAGGTGGGACTAAACTTCCCACCACCTGCCATCTCATACATGGGCCTCAAAATTAACCAGGGATTAGTGTCTTATATGGGCCTAAGCCCATCCATAATCCAACAATCCCCCACCAGATCTCGAGGCACATAAGTTTATCAACTATTCCAAACAATGTTTGATATACCAGAATTTTCAGTGGAGACTGTTAAGTTGAACTTCCACCTAGAGCAAAAGGATTAGACTTCTTCACAACTAAACAATGGACTATGCTTTGAATTGTTAGTTTGGCGTGCAGAAGTTTCGCCTATTGTCAGCTGATACATGACTGCCGAAGGCTAAACCCCACGGGTGGAGCTTATTAGTCATACTCCGTACCTTCTCATGAGCTTAATAGAGATTACCCAATCTCATAGACTGTGACCAGTAGTCGGGCTCACATAGGTGTGTTCCTCCAAAGAATGCTCTGTAGGTTAGCATCTTGCTTACACAAGCTTTGGAACGCATTAAGACAAAAGTCAGCCTGCCTTACAAAATTGAGAGTATTGTGCATCTCCAACGGAGTGGGTTAATTAAGGATACTCTCCTCAGTTGACCACTGAATTGTTTTCCCAGGTCCTAATTCACGGGATCTCCGATCACATAGGTTGGGTTACCCCCATGGCAACTTATATGGGTCTCATACCCATCTCCCTCGATGCATTTTCTATCACAATCCGTGATAGCCCTTTCGTAAAAGGGTCTGCCAGATTCTTAGCCGTCTGGATGTAATCCAACGCTATTACTCCGGAGTTTCTTGATTTTCTGACAGATTTCAATCTTCTTCTTATGTGCTTTGTGGATTTCATGTTGTCCTTTGAACTCTTAGCCTTGGCAATCACTGTTTGATTGTCATAGTTCATAAGGACAGCCGGCACTGGTTTATCAACCATCGGCAAATCCATCAAAAGCTCTCGAAGCCATTCTGCTTCGACGTATGATGTGTCTAATGTTGTGAGTTCTGCTTCCATAGTTGATCTGGTTAAGATCGTCTGCTTGCAAGACTTCCAGGAAACAGCACCACCACCAAGTGTGAAGACATGTCCATTTGTGACTTTCATCTCATCAGCATCAGATATCCAATTCGAATCACTATACCCCTCAAGTACCGTTGGGTAGCCAGAATAGTGAATTCCATAGTTCGCAGTACCTTGCAAATAACGCATCACTCGCTCTACAGCATGCCAATGCACATCTCCCGGATTGGAAACAAACCGGCTCAGTTTGCACACAGCAAATGAGATGTCAAGACGAGTAGCACATACTAGGTACATCAGTGAACCAACCACTTGAGAATATCTCAATTGATCTACAGCCGTGCCTTCGAACTTTCGAATCCGCACACTAGGATCATATGGTGTTGCAGAAGGTTTGCAGTCCGAATATCCAAAACGGCTCAAAATCTTCTCAACATAGTGGGATTGCAAAAGTGTAATTCCACCCTCATAATTTCTCAGTAGCTTGATGTTCAGGTTAACATCAGCCACACCCAGGTCCTTCATCTCAAAGTTGTGAGATAGAAAAGACTTGACCTCCTCAATGACCTTGAGGTGGGTCCCAAATATCAGTATGTCATCGACATATAGACATAGTATAACTCCTTCGCCCCCACCATAGCGATAGTATACACATTTGTCAGCTTCGTTCACAACAAAGCCAGCAGATGTCAGAGTAGTGTTGAACTTCTCATGCCATTGCTTAGGCGCTTGTTTCAGGCCATACAAAGATTTCACTAGCTTACACACCTTTCTTTCCTGACCATTTACTACAAAGCCATCCGGCTGTTGCATGTAAATTTCCTCATCTAGCTCTCCGTTAAGGAAAGCCGTCTTAACGTCCATCTGATGAATGAGAAGACCATGCGAGGCAACCAAAGCGAGTAACACTCGAATGGTTGTCAGTCTAGCCACAGGTGAATAAGCGTCAAAGAAATCCTCTTCTTCTTTCTGGGTATAACCCTTGGCCACAAGTCTAGCCTTGTACTTCTCAACAGTACCATCGGGCCTAAGCTTCTTCTTGAACACCCACTTACATCCTAATGGTTGACAACCATAGGGACGATCAGTGATCTCCCATGTCCCATTAGCCAAGATGGAATCCATCTCACTACGGACCGTAACCTTCCAGTAGTCAGCATCCGGAGATGCATAAGCTTCTGAAATGTTACTGGGAGTATCATCATCCACGAGGTACACTAGGAAATCATCACCAAAGGACTTTGCAGTCCTCTATCTCTTGCTCCTAACAGGAACTTCCTCGTCATCCTCCATGGAACTCTCATCACTTTTATGTTCATAGTATTCCATCGGAATAGCAGGTTCAGGAGTCTCATCAGATTCCAGTCTAGAATTGCTTTGCATATCTCTCATGGGGAAAATATCCTCAAAGAATGTAGCATCCCTAGACTCTATAATTGTACTGACCTTCTGGTCAGGTACCTCAGATTTTACCATTAGAAATCTATAGCCAACGCTATGCTTGGCATAGCCAAGAAAAACACAGTCCACAGTCTTTGGTCCCAACTTGCGCTTTTTGATTATCGACACGTTGACTTTCGCCAAACAGCCCCAAGTGCGCAAGTAAGAGAGTGTGGTTCTTTTCTTTTCCCATTGCTCATAGGGAGTAGTCTCATTATCCTTTGTGGGAACTTTATTCAGGACATGACAAGATGTCAATACAGCCTCCCCCCACCATACCTTGGATAAACCCGATGTATCTAACATGGCGTTAACCAAATCAGTTAGAGTACGGTTTTTCTGTTCGGCAACCCTGTTTGACTGGGGTGAGTAGGGAGGCGTCCTCTCATGAATAATACCATGTTCCGCATAGAATAAATCAAACTCATTAGAAAAGTACTCTCCACCACGATCAGACCGGACTCGTTTTATTTTCTTCTCAAGTTGGTTCTCAACTTCAGTCTTATAGACTTTAAAGTAGTGTAGAGCCTCATCCTTAGTATTTAACAAATACACATAGCAGAATCTAGTGGAATCATCAATCAGAGTCATGAAGTATTTCTTTCCACCTTTAGTCAACACACCATTCATCTCACAGAAATCTGAATGTATGAGCTCTAGAGGTGCCAGGTGTCTCTCCTTCGCAGGCTTGTGAGGCTTACGAGGTTGCTTAGCTTGCACACACGCATGGCACTTAGAGCCTTTGGCTAAAGTGAAACTCGGGATTAAATCCATTTTAGCTAGCCGCGTCATTCAACCGAAATTTATGTGACAAAGACGTGAATGCCAAACCTCAGATTCGTTCACATTAGAATGAATTTGGTTCACGACTTTATTGCAGAAATCCTCTAGGGAAAGGCTGAACAAACCACCACAATCATACCCTTTTCCAACAAATAGTCCATACTGAGATACGACTACTTTGTTAGACTCAAATACTAACTTAAACCCTTCTTTACATAGAAGGGAGCCACTAACGAGATTCTTCTTTATGGCGGGGACATGCTGCACGTTCTTCAGTTGCACGATCTTTCCCGAAGTAAACTTCAGATCTACCGTGCCAACACCATGAACAGAAGCATGCGAGCCATTCCCCATCGGGACGGAACAATCTCGTGCGACCTGGTAGGAAGAAAACAAAGACACATCAGCACACACATGAATATTGGCCCCAGTGTCAATCCACCAATCAATGGACTGACAGACTGAAAGTATGGTAAACAGATTACCATACCCAGATGCCGCATCATTGTTGCTCAAAGTGACATTCACAGACTTGGAGTCCTGTGCTGGCTTCTTATACTTGTTTGGGCACTTGTTCGCCCAATGTTCATCTGAACCACAAGTAAAGCAGCCATCTCTCTTTTTGTCTTTCTTCTTACCCTTCTTCTTAAAGGTAGTATTCTGCTGGACAGAGTTCTTTCCCTTGAACTTGTGGAAGTTCTTCTGCACCACATTGGCGCTAGAAGAACCCTCTGCCCCTTTCACGTGCGAGTCATTTGCTCTCGAGTTCTGCTCAACACTGAGATGACCAATGACATCCTCAACAGAGAATTCACGTCTCAAGTGCTTGAGAGAAGTAGCCAAGTTCCTCCAACTAGGAGGGAGTTTTGCAATAATGCAACCCGCGACAAACTTGTCCGGTAACTCACACTTCAGGAGCTCTAGCTCCTTAGCAATGCACTGTATCTCATGAGCCTGGTCCAATACAGAACGGTTATCAACCATCCTATAATCATGGAACTGCTCCATGGCATACAGCTCACTGCTAGCATCAGTTGCGCCGAATTTGACTTCGAACGCATCCCACAAGTTTTTGGCAACGCCCATATGAATATAGGCGTCAACCAACTTGTCTCCAATCACACCCAGAACTGCTCCCAGAAAGATTGTGGTTGCCTCCCTAAACGCCTTCTCCTGTTCAGGAGCAATCGTTTCTGTGAGGGACACACCACCAACCCAGAACACGTTCATTGCTGTGAGCCACAAGGTGGTCCTAGTCTGCCAACACTTAAAATGCGTCCCGGTAAACTTTTCCGGTTTCAGAGTAGCAGCAAAGCCTTGAATCGAAAAGTGCCTAAAATAAGGTTTTTGGATTGTTGGAAATATTAGCATTTTTCCGATTAGACTTATCCGCGAATAAACAGTAAGCATGGCATAAAAGGTATGCATCTCATAGCGATACCTAAGCATACTAGCACGTACAGAATATAGAATCGAACCATCTATGAGCAGCACATATACGGCTAGTATAAGTACGAGTAAACGAGGGATGAATAGATTATACCCTCCGGTTGGCTAGGCCAACGCGGCGGCGGCAGCAGCGTCGGACAGTGGCGCTTTCATAAGCGACTCGTTAATTAATTAACCATTCCTGCGCGGCAAAAATAAGCTTCGGCTCGGCTCATTCCCGCGGCGCGGCGCGGCCGCGGAGGAGGAGCGCGCGTGTACCACTCCTCTTCCCAAGCTCTCAATGGCAAGTGGTAGAGCAGCCCTTATAAAGGGGTCTCAACTCTTCTCAACTAGCAAGGTGGGACTAAACTTCCCACCACATGCCACCTCATACATGGGCCTCAAGATTAACCAGGGATTAGTGTCTTATATGGGCCTAAGCCCATCCATAATCCAACAAAACCTTAGCTACACAAATCTTCCTCATTATTTGAAGACATGTATGCTGTATTTGGGTATATATCCAGAGGGTTATACAATCAACAAGAATGATTTGGTCAGGCAATGGTTAGCCCAGGGTTTTATAAGTATATCACACGTGCGGGAACCAGAGGCTGTTGCAGAGGGCTATTTCAATGAACTTGTCAACAGGAGCATTGTTCAACCGGTAGATACAGATCATAATGATGAGGTGTTGTATTGCAAAGTGCATGATATGATGCTTGATCTTATTATGCACAAGTGCAGAGAAGAGAATTTTATCACTGCAGTAGAAGACTTACAAGCCTTGATTGGACTGCAAGGCAATGTTCGCCGACTCTCCCTCTACTTGGATGATGTAATAGATGGCGCTACATTGGGAACTGCCAGGCTCTCACAAGTAAGAGCGCTAGCAAGATTTGGCATCTCCACATACACACCTCCTCTATCAGAGTTCAAGCATCTCCGAGTTTTAACTCTTGAATTTCCAACTAAGCGTGTGACACTTGACCTCACAGGAATGTGTCATTTGTTCCAGTTGAGGTATCTAAAAGTTGTAGCAGCTTATGGTGAAATAGTGCTACCAAGGAAAATTCGGAGACTGGAGCAATTAGAGACGCTGGAATTAAGAACTTACGAATATAGCATGGTTCAAGTTCCGTCAGATATTGTTCATCTGCGCCGGTTATTGCACCTGATCGTTCCTATTGGGATAAGTTTGCCCTCTAGGATCGGCAGCATGAAATCCCTACGGACACTGCGAGGCTTCGACTTGGGCATGAACTCGGTAGAAAACATCAGAGACCTCAGAGATCTGACCAATCTGAAGGATCTTGAAATATGCCGTGTCTACCGGAAGCAGTTGGATGAAGCAGAAGCAACAAAACTTATAAATATTCTGAGATTCTCCCTAGAAAAACTTTGCAACCTCAGATACCTGTGTATGGAATCTTATCTCCCCAGCGCATGCTCGGATGCATTGGGTTCACTATCCGCTTCTCCCCGCCTTCTTCGCAGGCTCCATTTACGGGGTTGCATGTTATCGAGGGTTCCCAAGTGGATTCAGGAGCTCCATAACCTCTATGACCTTGCACTAGGGGTTAAGGAGGTGTTGGATGATGATGTTGGAATCATTGCACAGTTGCACTCCCTCATCCACCTGAACGTGTACATCTTTGGAACTCCTAAAGAGAGGGTCACCATCTGCGGAACAGGATTCCTTGCTCTCAAGCATTTCGAAGTCACCTGCCGTTGGACATCATACCTGACGTTTGCGGCAGGGGCAATGCCCAGGCTCCAGAGGCTCGAGGTCGCATTCAACGCGCGCGGATGGGAGCAGCACGGTGCTGCTTTTGGCGGCGTCGAGCACTTGTCAGGCCTCAAGGAAGTCTCGGTGCGCATTGGGGGATATGGCGCCGAGGAATCAAGTGCAAGAGATGCGCAGTCCGTGCTTAGGGATGCCATTGGCATGCACCCGAGTTGTCCTGCAGCTAACATCAAGTGTCTTGAAAACATGAATTTCACTTTTGATGACTAGAAAAAAGAGGAGGTTGTGAACTCTAGCACTTGAAGGCCAAATTCTGGTAAGAACCACCCAATTAGGCGGCAACAGATAACCCTAACACCATCGCTCTCTCGTCGATTTTTAATAATCTCTTATGCTTGCGCCCTTTATTCCCTGCAAGTTTTATTTCGTGTCATGCCTGAAATGTGAAACTCTTTCCACATTTCTACATGAATCGAAGATTTTCATGTGAAGTTCATGCAAAAAAAAATCAAACATGCTCTTAATCCTGATGTGTTTGATTGTTGTCAACAGTATTTCTGTGTCTCACCCGCAAAAAAAAACAGTATTTCTGTGTCAAGCTGGACTGACCAAGTTGCTATCCTGCAGCGGCATCTTGGCACCCCACTCGCTCCATGTCATCATTTGTAACTGATGAACTCTTCGCTAAGAGATGTGGAAGACGTGGGCCTCTGTATACGCAGGTACATCTGCGTGCTTCATCGTCACAAGATTGTGCTGCCACCATTTACCATATTTCTGTTAAGAACCTATTTTTTAAGATCTGTTGTACGCACTGTTCCTAGATTGAATCACATGTGAAATTTATTCTGCTTGCTAGTTGTGAGCTTGAGTTGTGTGTTTGTGTATAATCGAACGATGAATTGGTGAAAAAGCGATATGTTTCTGAAATTTCGAAACATTCAGCTGTTATATGTAAACCAGTGTGTGTGTTCATGGGAAAGCTTATCCATGTATTGATCACGATCGGCTTCTTCCACCGATCAGATGTGCAGATTTCACATGTTCCATTTTAGTCTTTGCAACATCTGAATGAAAACTGCAGGCTGTTGGTGCCAGAAAGAAATGGTTTCAGTTTTTATCTTGTTCTTGCCGGTGAATGCGCAGCTGTTAATACTGATGTGTGCTGTTATTATTTGAGGTGTCCCTTGCCCGATCCGCTGATGCTACAGCCAACAGCATTATGTGGTGCTGGTTAGTTTTTGCTGATGTTTAGACTGATGTTTTTGCTGGTCACCGGCTCACCACCAGCCTCGCTGACAAACGCTCATCACCGGCGCCAGGGGTCGCTGGTAGGCGGTGACAGTGCCATCTTGAATCCTACAAGACAAAGGATGTTTGATCACACATCAACAAAACACAAGGATCTCCCTAGTGGTTTCAGTCAATGGAAAAGGAATCCTGTAAAATAAAGTGCAAATTAATCCTTAAGAAAAATTTGCATATGCATTGCACTCAGCAACAACCAACAAGATTTTATTTACAATCCTTCAAAATTCATTTGAACCAATGAGGCCCTCTTTTTAGATTAATGCCGCCTTTTTGTAAGGGAAAATTTATTTCTCCATGGCCCTCATAAAACCCAACTGAGTCTCTACAGAATCATCCATGGCTACCAACAGGTGTGGAAGAAATTAAAGAGAACAACTTCCTGGTTGGACTTTTTTCAGTCCACCAATGAGTGGCCAAAAGCCTGATGTCTGCTCCACTTGGGAGCCTGTCTACTCACACACTACACAGAGGCCACCAGATGATGCTGCCGGCCCACTGTCTGCAAGTGCTGCAGTCTTTTCTCCTGCACCCCTTCCACAAAGCAATGGATGATGGATTCCCAAATCCCCTCCTTTTTTTCATTAGCAAACACCTGTAAGTGTGTGCCTGGTTACAGTTTAATCTAATCATCATTGTCCATCATATGCATGATATGGGCATCTCACCGCCACCACAAGAGAACACTAGGATTATCGCATTCGGTTTCAGTCATTTTAGCTAATGCGGGAGAATAATATTATGTGTCGATCCGGGAGTGAGCGTCGTACTGTCATGGGAAGGGATTTATTAGGAGTGGCTATTTAGTTGGTGCTTGACACTTGTGGGTGCAATTGCAGAGCTTTCCCCTGTCCACCAATATTATGTGGTGCCTTTTCTTCTCTGAATTTAAAGAGTGCCAACTTCAGCACTAATCAGTGCAGCAGCATAGTGCTGGAACCTTCCAGACTAACTGAGTGGAGTATTCTGTTTGATGAAACTTATGTTCACTAAATCTGTTAAGAGGCCCATTCTTTTAGGAAATCCATTCTGTCTTGTAGCAAGTTCATGAGCTGTACAGAATCTCTGAAATCATACCATATTATCATATTTGTGGACATATACTATACGAGTCTTGTATTTTTTTTCAACCCAAAAAACATATATATGAGTTTTCAGAGAATTAAGCTATAAATTTTAGGTGTATGTAAAGGACAGCATGAAGTGGCCATGAAGATCTGCAACATCCTCTATCTTAACATATATATTTGCCTCTTAGCCAGACAACAAGTGGATTCCACCACCTCCATCCCAACAACATGCTTTATGCCTGCACAGACAGTTGACATGTTCTGAGCCGTTGCTTCAATCCAGTGCTCCTCATAGGATTAAGCAAAGCCAATTAAGCAAAAGAGAGCACCATCATCGATCATCCATCCCTCAAGGAAGAAGCACAAAGATATCAGGAAATTCAGAAGATAACATTTCCATGAACATCAGGTCTACTTGGCAATAGTGCTATGGCTGACCCATAATAATCATGCGGTTTTGTTTAGCATATCCTCCATGCGCCCTGCCATTCCGACGCTAACTTTGCGGGTGCATGAATGGTTATCAGAATATCAGAAAGGTGGCTGGAATTTGTCTAGTGGAAAATAAAGTTGACATATACTTGATATATGAAACCTTGGACCAGGGAGAGGCAAAGGTTGATTAGTTAATTAGAAATTAGTAGATGCAGCTATCTTATGGCCAAATGGTAATAAGTGATATGGCCACCTTGCTCTGATCAGTTGGTCAGCTGCAAAGTATGCCACTTTCTTTCAGACTGGCCATGAAGCATGCCTTTCGGTCCTCTGATCCGAGAAAAAATAATTAGTATCAGTACATCTGATTAGCTATCTGATCATAGATTTTGTGGCTGGTAAAGATGGCACTTGGAGTGTAGCTGAAGGGACTGGTAGCTCCTGGATTTTTGTTTGGGTGAAGAAAATTTGATCATGTAATTTAAATTTTTCTTGTGCTTATATAGTACATATGTCAGAAGTTTCCCGTATGCATCATATGCAGGCCATTTTCAAGATATACGTTCTATTTAATTATTTTCGGCAGTTTTTCCGGGTTGACCATTTCTGTCTTAATCATGAGAACAAGTTATTTTAGGTCAGTCATGCATCACAAGTAACTAAACATGGGAAAAAACAATTTCAAAATTCAAAAGAAATACCGCAGCTAGCCCTATCCCAGTTAATTTATTTAGCACCAACTCCTCTGTATAACATTTTGGTTGATATGAATTATGAAATCTACTTGGTTGCTTCATCAAGAGACCTTCCATACCTGAATATCTGAAAGTGACAGGTCAATCCTTGAGGTTTGGACTTCTGGCCATTCCTCATATCATTGTTCAACTTGTCAATTGTTTTTCCCTTCAGAAAGTAGACTAGCCAAAAAAAAAACAGTTTTCTTGCAACAGACTGCAAGTGGCTGATGTGCTAATCTGCACCGATCTATGTCCACATCTACATGCATCATCCTTAATTAATCTTTTGTGAGGTTCACCTTACCTACCCAGTTCAGTTCATCTCATATTTTCACAGTGGTGTCCAAGTCCAGGGCAGAGCGCAGCTAGTAACCTGGTAATTACCTCGTTGGATCCATTAAACCTGTATGATCCAGAGGTCTCAGCCATGCAGTATCCTACAGGCCTAGACTAATTTTCATCTGATGTAGAGTAGTGCTTGGCTTAATTATATCTGAAGGCAAGGCATAGATCGCGGAGTTAGGAAACTTGTGTTAAGAAACATTACATCTGATCTGACTTTCTTGCAGATAGGTGCATGCACAGAAACAGGAAGCTTCTGATGTTAGTTAACTCTTGAGTGATCTGAGCAAGTCACCGGCGCCGGCCGGCTGTTTTCTGAAGAACAATAAAATAAAAAAGTACACTTGCTTAGGAAGGCGTGACCAAGGCGTAGACCTGAATCTTTGTTGCCGGTAGAAATTTCCTGCCGCCCTTGCTGTTTTCTGAACTTTTACTTTTGTGCATTTTCCACCAAGCCGTAGACCCGCATTTCACTGTTTTCTGAATTTTTGATGCAAATACATTTTTCTCCATAATTCTCACAGGAAATTCAGCTGGTTCAAAGCTCATTCTGAATAGTGACAGCGCTGTGATTAGTACTGATCACTCAGCAGAGTAGTAATCACTCACGGTTGGAGTAGAGTAGAGAACTTGGGTTGAAGAAACATTACGGCTGATCTGACTTTTGTGCAGGTAGATGCACAGAAAGAGGAAGCTGCCGATGTTAATTAATCCCTAAGTAATCCGAGCAAGTCACTGCCGCCGCCGGCTGTTCTCTGAAGAAAAACAAAGATAAAATACACACACTTGCTCAGGAAGCATGCATGAATGGCCAAGGCGTAGACCTGAATTCTCGTCGCCGACACGACATTTTCTACTGCCACTTGTAAATAATTTTTCCTCCTATATATATATAGACAGATAGATAAATAGATAGACCTGCGACTTGGATTGCGCACTCAGTCGTTCTGAAGCTGGCTCTTGATGTCAGTCAGTAATTCTCATGAAATATTCACCTTGTTTCAAAGCTCATTCTGACTTGTGACAGTGCTGTGATTAGCACTGATCACTTAGGTAAATCCTCTGTGTTCATTTGCGTGCGTGATCTCACGATTGGAGCTGGGGGCGCCACGTGTCAGCCATCCACGAGCCGTTGACCTCGCTCCTGTCCCGCCTGCCCACCTCCCCTACCTGACCTGGCCGCCATTAAAGTAAGCAATCAAGCTCCTCATCCACTGTGATCAGAAAGGAACCATGAAAATGACGCAGCACAAAACAATGCCCCCGATCTAGTCTAAAGTCTAAACATACTGGCTGGCTAGTAGTTAGTGTAGGTGTATATATACATATATATACACATGAATCCACCTACATCCAGGAATTCCATTTAATCAGGGGAAGACGACGACGAAGAAGAAGAGGAGGAGGAAGAGGAAGCAAGGTTGGTTAGTTAGCCAAGAGTCAAACCCCGCCGCTGAGTCTGACAGACAAGCTTGGATAGTTAGCTACAGCTGATCAGCAATCTCCATCCTTCGACGACAAGGAGGTTTGCTTCGATCGATCCACCGATGTGGGTTCTTGAATGAGCGATCGTTAGCTGGGAATGGCGGGACGAGGTAGACTGGCGGCGGTGGCGGCGCTGCTGCTGCCGGTGGTTGTGCTGCTGTCGCGGTGCCGGAGCGGCGCGGCGCAGTCCTCGCCGCGGTGCGGGGCCGGTGACCTTGCCGCGCTCAGAGGGTTCTCGGCCGGTCTTGATGCCACTGTGGATGGGTGGCCGGCCGTTCCTGACGATGACAACGGCTGCTGCGCGTGGCCCGGCGTGGTCTGCGGCCGCGCGGGCGTCGTCGTCGGGGTGGTGCTGCCGAACCGGACGCTGCGGGGGGAGGTGGCCGCGTCGCTCGCCGGGCTCACGGCGCTCCGCGTGCTCAACCTGTCCGGCAACGCGCTGCGGGGCGCGCTCCCGCCCGGGCTCCTCCGGCTCCGCCGCCTCGAGGTGCTCGACGTCAGCTCCAACGCGCTCGCCGGCGCGATCGGGCTCGGGCTCGAGCTCCCGGCGGCGCGGGTGTTCAACGTGTCCTACAACGCGTTCAACGGCAGCCACCCGGTGCTCGCCGGCGCCGTGAACCTCACGGCGTACGACGCGTCTGGCAACGGCTTCGAGGGGCCCCTGGACGCCGCCGCGGTCTGCGCGTCGCCGCCGGGGCTGCGGGTGCTGCGGCTGTCCATGAACAGGCTCTCCGGCGACTTCCCTGTCGGGTTCGGCCAATGCCGGTCGCTCCTCGACCTCTCGCTCGACGGCAACGGCATCACCGGCGCCCTCCCCGATGACCTCTTCGCCGCCACGTCGCTGCGGTACCTCTCCCTCCACACCAACTCCCTCTCCGGCGAGATCCCGCCGGGGCTCCGCAACCTCACCGGCCTCGTCCACCTCGACCTCTCCTTCAACGCATTCTCCGGTGCGCTGCCCGAGGCGTTCGACGCGCTCGCCGGCACGCTCCAGGAGCTCTCCGCGCCGAGCAACCTGCTCACCGGTGGCCTTCCCGCCACGCTCTCGCTGTGCGTGAACCTTCGCGTCCTCAACCTCCGCAACAACACGCTCACCGGCGCCATTGGCCTCGACTTCCGCGCCGTCAATAGCCTCGTCTACCTCGACCTGGGCGTCAACAAGTTCACGGGCATCATCCCGGCGAGCCTCCCCGCGTGCGCCGGCATGACGGCGCTCAACCTCGGCCGAAACCTCCTCACCGGCGAGATACCGCCGTCGTTCGCCGCGTTCCCGTCGCTCTCCTTCCTGTCCCTCACCGGCAACGGCTTCTCCAACGTCACGTCGGCGTTGAGGATACTACAGCGCTTGCCCAACCTGACGAGCCTCGTGCTCACCAAGAACTTCCGCGGCGGCGAGGCGATGCCAGAGGACGGCATCGATGGGTTCGCCAAGATGGAGGTGCTCGTCATTGCCAACTGCGAGCTCACCGGCGCGATCCCGGCGTGGCTCGCTGGGCTGCGGAAGCTCAAGGTGCTCGACATCTCGTGGAACCGGCTCGCCGGCCCGATCCCGCCGCTGCTCGGCGAGCTCGACCGCCTCTTCTACCTCGACATATCGAACAACTCGCTGCAGGGGGAGATCCCGGCCAGCCTGACGCGGATGCCGGCGCTGCTGGCCGGCGGCGGCAATGGCGGCGGCGACGGCGACGACGAGAAGGTGCAGGACTTCCCGTTCTTTATGCGCCGGAACGTGTCGGCGAAAGGACGGCAGTATAACCAGGTGAGCAGCTTCCCGGCGTCGCTCGTGCTGGGGCGGAACAACCTCACCGGTGGCGTGCCGGCGGCTCTGGGGGCTCTGGCCAGATTGCACATCGTCGACCTGAGCTGGAACGGCTTCTCGGGGGCCATCCCACCGGAGCTGTCGGGGATGACGAGCCTCGAGTCCCTCGACGTGTCGCACAACGCGCTCTCCGGCGCCATCCCGGCGTCGCTGACGCGGCTCAGCTTCCTCTCCCACTTCGCCGTCGCGTACAACAACCTCTCCGGCGAGATCCCCATTGGCGGCCAGTTCTTCACCTTCTCCAGCGCGGACTTCGCGGGGAACCCGCTCCTGTGCGGTTTCCACGTGGGACGGAAGTGCGACAGGAAGGGGGTTGATCCGGCCACGGACGGCAGCACGACAGGGAGCAATGACGGCCGAAGGAGCGCCGCCAGCGCCGGCGTCGTGGCGGCGATATGCGTCGGCACAACGCTGCTGGTCGCCGTGGGCCTCGCCGTGACGTGGCGGACGTGGTCGAGGCGGCGGCAGGAGGACAACGCCTGCAGGGTGGCCGCCGGTGACGACGAGGAAAGCACCGACTCGTCCGCGGCGAGGTCGTCGACGCTGGTGCTCCTCTTCCCCGGCGACGAAGAAGAGGAGCAGACGACGGCGGTGATCACGCTTGACGAGGTGGTGAAGGCGACGGGGGACTTCGACGAGACCCGCATCGTGGGGTGCGGCGGGTTCGGCATGGTGTACCGCGCGACGCTGGCGGACGGGCTTGACGTCGCCGTGAAGCGCCTCTCCGGCGACTTCCACCAGATGGAGCGCGAGTTCCGTGCGGAGGTGGAGGCGCTCTCCCGCGTGCGCCACCGCAACCTCGTCGCCCTGCGCGGCTACTGCCGCCTCGGCAAGGACGTGCGCCTCCTCATCTACCCGTACATGGAGAACGGCAGCCTGGACCACTGGCTCCACGAGCGCGCGGACGCCGGCAAGGACGCCCTGCCATGGCCGGCGCGGCTGGGGATCGCGCGGGGCGCGGCGCGCGGGCTGGCGCACCTGCACGGCGGCGGGGGCGGCGCGCGGGTGATGCACCGGGACGTGAAGTCGAGCAACATCCTGCTGGACGCGGCGATGGAGGCGCGGCTGGGGGACTTCGGGCTGGCGCGGCTGGCGCGCGGGAGCGACGACACGCACGTGACCACGGACCTGGTGGGCACGCTGGGGTACATCCCGCCGGAGTACGGGCACTCGCCGGCGGCCACGTACCGGGGCGACGTGTACAGCATGGGGGTGGTGCTGGTGGAGCTGGTGACGGGGCGGCGGCCCGTGGACATGGCGGCGCGGCTCGGCGCGCGGGACGTGACGGCGTGGGCGGTGCGGCTGCGGCGGGAGGGGCGGGGCCACGAGGCCGTGGACGCCGCCGTGTCGGGGCGGCAGCGGCACCGGGAGGAGGCGGCGAGGGTGCTGGAGCTGGCGTGCGCCTGCGTCAGCGAGGACCCCAAGGCGAGGCCCACGGCGCAGCAGCTCGTCGAGCGGCTCGACGCCATCGCCGCCGCCGGCGCCGCCCCGGAGATTCGCTCCGGCACGGTAGATAACTGAAGCTTGTGTAGATAACTGAATCCATACTACAGTAGCTAGCTGTGACAGTAACATCTCGTGTAAATTTTGACAAGAGTTGATTCGTGTATACAGATTGAATGGATGATGATTAACTCAGCGGGATTGCTAAATCTCAGTCGAAGCTATATTCCTAACATTTTCATGAAGATCTGTATAAAGTTTTCTTTGATTTTTTTATATATGTTCTATAAGTTTATCAAGATTTAGTTAAATCTCGGCCAGCTAAGATCTAGCCACACCCTTAATTCAGAATTTCAACTCTGCACCGCATCCAGGAAGTTAATTTAAATAAAAACAAGCAATACATTTCCCACAAAAAACAAACCAACAAGCAACAATTTTTTGGCCAAAAGGCAAAACATATATACTGCATTTAGTTAACCATAAAAACACAAGCAAATGCAGGGTATATCGACCCCGCACCGATTTCAAAGGGATCATTTGAAGTTTTGATGCCTTTGAAAACATAATTGACAAACTGGTATCTTAAAATAGGTTTTCAATCCATTTTATAAATAAAGCAACAACTAAAGAATTAGCCACGGCACCTAAAACAACTGATTTTGTCATAATGGACGTACTGGACGCTGCCCACCGGTGTCTCATGGAAGCCCTTTGAATGGATGATGATTAACTCATCGGCATTGCCAAATCTCAGTCGATGAAGTTTTATATGAAGATCTATGAACATTTTTTCTTTATTTATTTTCTTACATGTTCTATCAGTTGACCAAGATTTAATGGCCTACTTCTGTACATCATATATACATACGTTTGTACATGAAAAATACAACACGTAATTTTCACATCACACATGGTATCAGTTTCCGGGTTCTAATTCTAGCCTTTCGCTGTCGCCGCTGCCGCTCACGCGCCACCCGCGCAAGCCGCCGCTCCTCCTATCCCTGCGCGCGTGCACTTTCCCCGATCACCCGCCCCTAGTCGCCCGCCCGCACTTTCCCCGATCGCCCACTAGCCTCGCCAGCCGCCATACCTGATCGCTAGCCCCGCCAGCCACTGCACTCGCACCCGATCACTAGCCCCGCCAGCCGCTGCACGCCGCACCCGATCGCTAGCATCGCCAGCCGCCGCACCCGATCGCTAGTATCGCCGGCTGCCGCCCTCGCATCCGATCGCTAGCCGCATCGCTCCTGCCTGCCTCGCTGCCGAACCCGCCGCATCGCCCGAAGCCGCTGCTGCCGTCGAGCCACCTCATCCTCGCCATGTCGTCTGTCACGTCTTCTGCGTCCACCAACTCCAACCCATTCGCCGACACCAACCCTCCCGACATGAAAGACATCCGCAACCTGAACATCTTCAGCGGGGCCGGTTCGTCTTTCCCAGGCGGACTCCTCCTACTACACGTGGAAGACGTATTTCTCCCTCGTGTTCCGGGAGTATCATCTCATCGACCGCGTGGACGGCACCGTCGACTCCAACCCCCCCTCCCCCGAGTTTCATGACTGGTCCACCATCGACACCACGATCATCCGCTGGTTCTTCCTCACCATCTCGCCGGACCTCTTCCAGACGGTCGTGCAGGACGATGATGATGCCTGCGCCGTGTGGACCAAGCTGAACGGGCTCTTCACCGACAACCAGCTCCAGCGGCACGTTTTTTTGCAGGAAGAGTTTTTTGGGTGTCACCAAAACAAGACCTCCGTCGACAATTATTGTCACCGCATGAATACTTTCGCCGACAAGCTCCGTGATATTGGCACGAAGATCGATGATGACCTCCTCCTCAGCACGCTCACCGCCGGGCTCAACGAGGACTTCGGCAACGCCGCCGCGAACCTCAGCCTCATCCCCAACCCGACCCTTCGCCAAGTTCGTTGCGTACCTCCGCTTGAAGGAGCGGCGGATGAAGCAGGTGAAGGCGCGGGTCATCCACACCGCTCTCGCCGTCGGCACCACCCACGGCGGGCCCTCAGCGCCTCCCGCTGCCCCGGCCACGCCCCCGCTGCCGCGCCACCCGGCGTCCTTCTTGGCGCTGCCACCGTACCCGGCGCCCCAGCAGCCGGGGCTGCTTTTCGCTGCCCTATGGCCCGCCCACCCCTCCCGCCGAACGGCGCCGTGGGGGCCGGTGCCGTGGGAGCCGCCGCGGCGGTCAGCAGCAGCAGCCGCAGGGCACCGACCCGCCCCGTCAGCAACAGCAGTTCCAGGTTCCACGGGCTCCTGCGCCGCCCCGTCAAGGACACTCGAACCAGGATGGTACTTCACCGATGTGACAGCGTCGACGAGCTCTATCCGGTGCACCCGCTGTCCACCTCCACCATTGCACCGGTTGCTCTCTCCGCTGGCGTCGATCTCTGGCATGCTCATTTGGGTCATCCCAACCCCGTCACACTTCGTCATATTCTTAGGAGTTTCAGTTTCAGTTGTAATAAGATAGAGGATCACACCTGTCATGCATGTCGTGTCGGCAAACATGTTAGCCTCCCGTTTAATAACTCCACCACCATAGCTTCATTTCCTTTTCAGTTGATTCATAACGATGTGTGGACCTCTCCGGTTCCTAGTAATCCGGGCTATTTATATATCTGGTTATCCTTGATGATTATTCTCACTACGTGTGGACGTTTATTTTAGGACGAAAGTCGGATGCACTCTCCATTTCGATGGCTTTTTACTCCTATGTCAGCATACAGTTTGGGCGTCCTATCCTTGCTCTTCAGATTAACAATGGAAAAGAGTTCAACAACCTTGCTTTCCGCACTTTTGTGTCGCCCCACGGCACAGTTTTTCGTCTCACATGCCCGTATACTTCACAGCGTAACGGGCGAGCCGAACACGTACTTCGCACTCTGAACGACTGTGTTCGCACACTCATGTTCCATGCTAATGTGTCGCCTCGTTTCTGGCCAGACGCAGCTACTGCTTCACTTCTCCTTAACCTTCGCCCCTGCCGCCCATGATGGGACTATGCACCTCACCATCTTCTTGTCAGTACGCCCCCATCATATGATGGCTTGTGTATTTTCGGGTGCCTTTGCTACCCTAGCACTGCCGACTCCGCTCCTCATAAACTCGCACCTCATTCTGTCGCTTGCATCTTCATCGGCTGCCTCTCTAACTCCAAGGGATATCGGTGCTACGATCCCGTCTCCCACCGTGTGTTCACTTCCCGGCACGTTTACTTTGATGAGCATGTGTTTCCATTTTAGTAGGTACCCCCGGCTGTTCCTCCCGCCACCGGTGACACGGGCTCCTCGACGCCTCTCCCAGGGAGCTCGCACGCCTCTCTTGGCCCGCCCCCGGTAATGGTGCCCGCGGCCCCTCGGCATCCTCTTCACCGGCGCTTGTGGCCGGTCCGGTCACCCGCGCCCGTACGGGCGTTTTTCGCCCGAGCTCGCGCTACGCTTCGGGTGACTACGTCCATGTGGCATCCACCTCTGAGTCGTCGCCGTTGCCTTCCTCCGTTCGAGCCGCTCTTCGTGACCCGCTCTGGATGGTTGTGACGCAAGAGGAGTTTGATGCCCTGTTGCGCAACCGGACATGGCAGCTTGTTCCCCGTCCCCGGCACGCCAACATGATTACCGGGAAGTGGGTCTTCAAACACAAGCTCCGTCCTTATGGTACCCTTGATCGCTATAAAGCACGCTGGGTCGTTCATGGCTTTCGATAGCGTGCTGGCATCGACTTCACCGACACCTTCGCTCCGGTCGTCAAGCCCAGCATGATACGCATGGTTCTCCATCTTGCGGTCTCCCGTACTTGGCCGGTGCACCAGATGGACGTCTCCCACGCCTTCCTTCATGGGCACCTCGAGGAGCAGGTCTCTTCTGCCGGCAGCCCACCGGGTTTGTTGATCCGGCACTTCCCGACCACGTGTGCCTGCTTTCATGGTCATTGTACGGACTCAAGCAGGCTCCGCGCGCTTGGTACCAGCGCATCGCGGCGTTTCTACACCAGCTTGGGTTTCGCTCCACCCGCTCAGACGCATCGCTCTTCGTCTATCATCAGGGCTCTGACATGGCCTACTTGCTGCTCTATGTCGACGATATCATTCTGACGGCATGTACGACTGGTCTTCTCATTCAGCTCATGGCTTGTCTTCGCGCTGAGTTCGCCATCAAGGACTTGGGTCCTTTGCACTACTTCCTCGGTGTTGAGGTGGTGTGCCATCCGGATGGCTTCTTTCTTCATCAGCGGAAGTACGCTCATGAGCTCTAGGAGCACGCTGGCATGCTTAACTGCAAGCCCATCGCTACGTCTGTTGATACGAAGGCCAAGCTTTCTGCCACGGATGGTTCTCCTGCTTCGGATGTTGCTTTCGATCGGTCTATTGTTGGTGCTCTTCAGTATCTCACTCTGACTTGACCAGAGATCCAGTATGCCGTGCAGCAGGTGTGTCTCCATATGCATGCTCCTCGGGACGTTCACTGGGCTGCTGTAAAGCGGATTCTCCGCTATGTCTGCGACACTATGGATCTTGGCGTCATGCTTCACGCCTCCGCCGACACCGCCCTCACCACCTACTCCGATGCAGACTGGGCGGGCTGCCCTGACACTCATCGCTCCACCTCGGACTATTGTGTCTACCTTGGACCCCCACACATCTCGTGGTCGTCCAAGCGACAGCCTACGGTCTCTCGTTCCAGTGCTGAGCTGAGTATCGTGAGGTGGCCAACGCCGTCGCCGAGTGTTCTTGACTCCGTTAGCTCCTTCAGGAGCTCTCTTTCCCTGCTGACCGTGCCATGGTGGTCTACTCTGACAACGTCTCAGCGGTCTACCTCTCAGCTAACCCGGTGCATCATCGACGGACCAAGCATATTGAGTTGGATATTCATTTTGTTCGGGAACAGGTGGCCCTTGGCCATATTCGTGTTTACACGTCCCTACTTCCCAACAATTTGCAGATATCATGACCAAGTGCTTGCCTATGGCGTCATTTGAGGAGTTCCGGTCCAGTCTTTGCGTCAGCCGCGGTGCCGCTTCGACTGGGGGGGGGAGGGGTGTTGAGTATATGTGTTGTGCATATCTGTGTATTGGGCCCACCTCCTAGTTGCCTTGTATAGTTGAGATCGTGGCCCACTCATGTACATCATATATACGTGCGTTTGCACCTGAGGAATACAACACGTAATTCCCACATCACACAGACTGAAATATAGTCACACCCTTTATCCGAAATTTCAACTCTGCGCCGCATCCAAGAAGTTAATTTAAATAAGAGCAAGCAATACATTTCCCGCAAAAAACAAACCAACAAGCAACACTTTTTTTCGCCAAAAGGCAAAACATATATACTGTATTTAGTTAACCATGAACACAAGCAAATGTAGGGTATTTTGACCCCGCACCGATTTCAAAGGGATAATTTGAAGTTTTGATGTCCTTGAAAACATGATTGACAGACTCTTGAAATAGGCTTTCGCCTCGCTTTATAAATAAAGCAACAACTGAAGAAGTAGCCACGCCATCTGAAACGACTAATCTTGCCATAATGGACGTACTAGACGCATCTCATGTAAGCCATTTGCAGTCGAAACGAAGGATAAGCTAAACTGGTTCATGGGGAAAGGACTAATAGTCGTTTTTCCAAATACTCGTTTGTCCGGTTTTTGGGAAACCAAGTTTTTCCTATCCATGGATTAGCTATACTAACCAAACGTGGTTTTGGGTGGTTAGATGCCTAAACATGATTAGCAGAAACTGGTTTGGTATAACCTGTTGGGGAACGTAGCATAAATTCAAAATTTTCCTACGTGTCACCAAGATCTATCTATGGAGAGACCAGCAACGAGGGGAAGGAGAGTGCATCTACATACCCTTGTAGATCGCTAAGCGGAAGCGTTCAAGAGAACGGGGTTGATGGAGTCATACTCGTCGTGATCCAAATCACCGGAGATCCTAGTGCCGAACGGACGACACCTCCGCGTTCAACACACGTACAGCCCGGCGATGTCTCCCACGCCTTGATCCAACAAGGAGAGAGGGAGAGGTTGAGGAAGACTCCATCCAGCAGCAGCACAACGGCGTGGTGGTGATGGAGGAGTGTGGCAATCCTGCAGGGCTTTGCCAAGCACTACGGGATATGAGGAGAGAGAGAGGGAGGGCTGCACCAACGAGAGAGATCAAATCGCGTGTATTGGGCAGCCCCTAGGCCAAGTATATATATAGGGGAAGGGGAGGGGGCTGCGCCCCCTCTAGGGTTCCCACCCCTAGGGGGGGCGGCAGCCCTAGATGGGTTTGGGTGGCGGCCAAGAGGGGGAGGAGAGGGAGGCGCAGGGAGCATGGGCCTTAGGGCCCATCTGCCCTTAGGGTTTGCCCCCTCTCCCCTTTCTAGGCGCATGGGCCATGGTGGGAGGCGCCCTAGCCCACCTAGGGGCTGGTGCCTTCTCACACTTGGCCCATGTATGCCTCTGGGGCCCATGCCCCCCGGTGGACCCCCGGACCCCTCCGGTGGTCCCGGTACATTACCGATAAACCCCGAAACTTTTCCGGTGACCAAAACAGGACTTCCCATATATAAATATTTACCTCCGGACCATTTCGGAACTCCTCGTGACGTCCGGGATCTCATCCGGGACTCCGAACAACATTCGGTAACCACATACAAACTTCCTTTATAACCCTAGCGTCATCGAACCTTAAGTGTGTAGACCCTACGGGTTCGGGAGACATGCAGACATGACCGAGACGTTCTCCGGTCAATAACCAACAGCGGGATCTGGATACCCATGTTGGCTCCCACATGTTCCACGATGATCTCATCGGATGAACCACGATGTCAAGGACTTAATCAATCCCGTATACAATTCCCTTTGTCTAGCGGCATTGTACTTGCCCGAGATTCGATCGTCGGTATCCTGATACCTTGTTCAATCTCGTTACCGGCAAGTCTCTTTACTCGTTCCGTAACACATCATCCCGTGATCAACTCCTTGATCACATTGTGCACATTATGATGATGTCCTACCGAGTGGGCCCAGAGATACCTCTCCGTCACATGGAGTGACAAATCCCAGTCTCGATTCGTGCCAACCCAACAGACACTTTCGGAGATACCCGTAGTGTACCTTTATAGCCACCCAGTTACGTTGTGACGTTTGGCACACCCAAAGCACTCCTACGGTATCCGGGAGTTGCACAATCTCATGGTCTAAGGAAATGATACTTGACATTAGAAAAGCTTTAGCATACGAACTACACGATCTAGTGCTATGCTTAGGATTGGGTCTTGTCCATCACATCATTCTCCTAATGATGTGATCCCGTTATCAACGACATCCAATGTCCATGGTCAGGAAACCGTAACCATCTATTGATCAACGAGCTAGTCAACTAGAGGCTTACTAGGGACATGGTGTTGTCTATGTATCCACACATGTATCTGAGTTTCCTATCAATACAATTCTAGCATGGATAATAAACGATTATCATGAACAAGGAAATATAATAATAACTTATTTATTATTGCCTCTAGGGCATATTTCCAACAGTCTCCCACTTGCACTAGAGTCAATAATCTAGTTCACATCGCCATGTGATTAACACTCACAGGGCACATCGCCATGTGACCAACATCCAAAGAGTTTACTAGAGTCAATAATCTAGTTCACATCACTATGTGATTAACACTCAATGAGTTCTAGGTTTGATCATGTTGCTTGTGAGAGAGGTTTTAGTCAACTGGTCTGAACCTTTCAGATCCGTGTGTGCTTTACAAATCTCTATGTCATCTCCTAGATGTAGCTACCACGTTCTATTTGGAGCTATTCCAAATAACTGTTCTACTTGGAGCTATTCTAAATTGTTGCTCCATTATACGTATCCGGCATCTCTACTCAGAGCTATACGGATAGGTGTTAAGCTTGCATCGACGTAACTCTTTACGTTGAACTCTTTATCACCTCCATAATCGAGAAAATTCCTTAGTCCACTAGTTACTAAGGATAACTTCGACCGCTGTTCTGTGATCCATTCTTGGATCACTCTTGTACCCCTTGATTGACTCATGGCAAGGCACACTTCAGGTGCGGTACACAGCATAGCATACTGTAGAGCCTATGTCTTAAGCATAGGGGATGACCTTCGTCCTTTCTCTCTATTCTGCCGTGGTCGAGCTTTAAGTCTTAACTTCATACCTTACAACTCAGGCAAGAACTCCTTCTTTGACTGATCCATCTTGAACACCTTCAAGATCATGTCAAGGTATGTGCTCATTTAAAAGTACTATTAAGCTTTTTGATCTATCCTTATAGATCTTGATGCTCAATGTTCAAGTAGCTTAATCCAGGCTTTCCATTGAAAAACACTTTCCAAATAACCCTATATGCTTTCCAGAAATTCTACGTCATTTCTGATCAACAATATGTCAACAACATATATTCATCAGAAATTCTATAGTGCTCCCACTCACTTCTTTGGAAATACAAGTTTCTCATAAACTTTGTATAAACCCAAAATCTTTGATCATCTCATCAAAGCATACATTCCAACTCTGAGATGCTTACTCCAATCCTTAGAAGGATTGCTGGAGCTTTGCATACTTATTAGCATCTTTCAGGATTGACAAAACCTTCCGGTTGTATCACATACAACCTTTCGTCGAGGAAACAATGTTTTGACATCCTATCTGCAAGATTTCATAAATAATGCAGTAATCGCTAATATAATTCCAACAGACTCTTAGCATCGCTACGAGTGAGAGAGTCTCATCGTAGTCAACTCCTTGAACTTGTCAAAAAACATCTTAACGACAAGTCGAGCTTTTTAATGGTGACATTTACCATCATTGTCTGTCTTCCTTTTAAAATCCATCTGTACTCAATAGCATTACGACCATCGAGCCGTTCTGCCAAAGTCTACACTTTGTTTTCATACATGGATCCTCTCTCGGATTTTATGGCCTCGAGCCATTTATCGGAATCCAGGCCCACCATCGCTTCTCCATAGCTCGTAGGTTCATTGTTGTCTAGCAACATGACTTCCAAGACAGGATCACTTACCACTCTGAAGTAGTACACATCCTTGTCATCCCACAAGGTTTGGTAGTGACTTGATCTGAAGTTTCATGATCACTATCATAAGCTTCCACTTCAATTGATGTAGGTGCCATAGGAACAACTTCCTGTGCCCTGCCACACACTAGTTGAAGAGACGGTTCAATAACCTCATCAAGTCTCCACCATCCTCCCACTCAATTCTTTCCAGAGAAAATTTTCCTCGAGAAAGGACCCGATTCTAGAAACAATCCCTTATTACTTTCGAATCTAAGACAGGAGGTATACCCAACTGTTTTGGGTGTCCTATGAAGATGCATTTATCCGCTTTGGGTTCGAGCTTATCAGCCTGAAATTTTTTCCACATAAGCGTCGCAGCCCCAAACTTTTAAAGAAATGACAGCTTAGGTTTCTCTAAACCATAGTTCATACGGTGTCATCTCATCGGAATTACGTGGTGCCCTATTTAAAGTGAATGTGGTTGTCTATAATGCCTAACCCATAAACTATCGTGGTAATTCGATAAGAGACATCATGGTATGCATCATATCCAATAGGGTGCAGTTATGATGTTCGGACACACCATCACACTATGGTGTTCCAGGCTGTATTAGTTGTGAAACAATTTCCACAATGTCTTAATTCTGTGCCAAACTCGTAATTCAGATATTCATCTCTGTGATCATATCATAGATACTTTATCCTCTTGTCACGACGATCTTTCAACTTCACCCTGAAATTACTTGAACCTTTCAATAATTCAGACTCGTGATTCATCAAGTAAATATACTCAACATCTACTCAAATCATCTGTGAAGTAAGAACATAACGATATCCACTACACGCCTCAGCACTCATTGGACTGCACACATCAAAATGTATTACTTCCAACAATTTGCTTTCTAGTTCCATTTTACTGAAACCGAGGCTTTCAGTCATCTTGCCCATGTGGTATGATTTGCATGTCTCAAGTGATTCAAAATCAAGTGAGTCAAAACGGTCCATTTGCATGGAGTTTCTTCATGCATATATACCAATAGACATGGTTCGCATGTCTCAAACTTTTCAAAAACGAGTGAGCCCAAAGATCCATCAACATGGAGCTTCTTCATGCGTTTTATACCGATATGACTTACGTGGCAGTGCCACAAGTAGGTGGTACTATCATTACTATCTTTTGGCATGAACATGTGTATCACTACGATCGAGATCCAATAAACCATTCATTTTAGGTGCAAGACCATTAAAGGTATTATTCAAATAAACAGAGTAACCATTATTCTCCTTAAATGAATAACCGTATCGCGATAGACATAATCCAATCATGTCTATGCTCAACGCAAACACTAAATAACAATTATTTAGGTTTTATAACCAATCTCGATGGTAGAGGGAGCGTACGATATTTGATCAACCTTGGAAATACTTCCAACACATATCGTCATCTCACCTTTCAGCTAGTCTCCGTTTATTCCGTAGCTTTTATTTCGAGTTACTAACACTTAGCAACCGAACCGGTATCTAATACCCTAGTGCTACTAGGAGTACTAGTAAAGTACACATCAACACAATGTATATCCAATATACTTCTATCGACCTTGCCAGCCCTCTCATCTACCAAGTATCTAGGGTAATTCTGCTCCAGTGGCTGTTCCCCTTATTACAGAAGCACTTAGTCTCGGGTTTGGGTTCAACCTTGGGTTTCTTCACGAGAGCAGCAGCTGAATTGCCGTTTCATGAAGTATCCCTTCTTGCCCTTGCCCTACTTGAAACTAGTGGTTTCACCAACCATCAACAATTGATGCTCCTTCTTGATTTCTACTTTTGTGGTGTCAAACATCGCGAATATCTCAAGGATCATCATATATGTCCCTGATATATCATAGTTCATCACGAAGCTCTAGCAGCTTGGTGGTAATGACTTCGGAGAGACATCACTATCTCATCTGGAAGATCAACTCCCACTTGATTCAAATGATTGTTGTACTCAGACAGTCTGAGCACAAGCTCAACAATTGAGCTTTTCTCCCTTAGTTTGCAGGCTAAGAAAAATCATCGGAGGTCTTATACCTCTTGACATGGGCACGAGCCTGAAATCCCAATTTCAGCCCTCAAAACATCTCATATGTTTCGCGACGTTTCAAAAACGTCTTCGGTGCCTCAATTCTAAACCGTTTAACTGAACTATCACGTAGTTATCAAAATGTGTATGTCAGATGTTCGCAACATCCACAGACAACGTTCGAGGTTCAGCACACTGAGCGGTGCATTAAGGACATAAGCCTTCTATGAAGCAATGAGGACAATCCTCAGTTTACGGACCTAGTCCGCATAATTGCTACTATCAACTTTCAACTAAATTTTCTCTAGGAACATAACTAAACAGTAGAACTGAAGCGTGAGCTACGACATAATTTGCAAAATCCTTTTTGACTATGTTCAGGATAAACAAGTTCATCTTATGAACTCCCACTCAGATAGACATCCCTCTAGTCATCTAAGTGATTACATGATCCGAGTCAACTAGGCCGTGTCCGATCATCACGTGAGATGGACTAGTCAACATCGGTGAACATCTTCATGCTGATCGTATCTACCATACGACTCATGCTCGACCTTTCGGTCTTCTGTGTTCCGAGGCCATGTCTGTACACATGCTAGGCTCGTCAAGTCAACCTAAGTGTTTCGCGTGTGTATATCTGTCTTACACCCGTTGTATGTGAACGTTAGAATCTATCACACCCGATCATCACGTGGTGCTTCAAAACAACGAACTGTCGCAATGGTGCACAATTAGGGGGAACACTTTCTTGAAATTTTAACGAGGGATCATCTTATTTACTACCGTCGTTCTAAGCAAATAAGATGTATCAACATGATAAACATCACATGCAATCAAATAGTGACATGATATGGCCAATATCATATTGCTCCTTTTGATCTCCATCTTCGGCGCTCCATGATCATCATCGTCACCGGCATGACACCATGATCTCCATCATCATGATCTCCATCATCGTGTCTTCATGAAGTTGTCTCGCCAACTATTACTTCTACTTCTACATCTAACGGTTAGCAATAAAGTAAAGTAATTACATGACGTTTAAGTTGACACGCAGGTCATAAATAAATAAAGACAACTCCTATGGCTCCTGCCGGTTGTCATACTCATCGACATGCAAGTCGTGATTCCTATTACAAGAACATGATCATCTCATACATCACATATATCATTCATCACATCCTTTGGCCATATCACATCACATAGCATACCCTGCAAAAACAAGTTAGACGTCCTCTAATTGTTGTTTGCATGTTTTATGTGGCTGCTATGGGTTTCTAGCAAGAACGTTTCTTACCTACGCAAAGACCACAACGTGATATGCCAATTGCTATTTACCCTTCATAAGGACCCTGTTCATCGAATCCGATCCGACTAAAGTGGGAGAGACAGGCACCCGCTAGCCACCTTATGCAACTAGTGCATGTCAGTCGGTGGAACCAGTCTCACGTAAGAGTACGTGTAAGGTCGGTCCGGGCCGCTTCATCCCACGATGCTGCCGAATCAAGATTGGACTAGTAACGGTAAGCATATTGAACAAAATCAACGCCCACAACTACTTTGTGTTCTACTCGTGCATAGAAACTACGCATAGACCTAGCTCATGAAGCCACTGTTGGGGAACGTAGCATAAATTCAAAATTTTCCTACGTGTCACCAAGATCTATCTATGGAGAGACCAGCAACGAGGGGAAGGAGAGTGCATCTACATACCCTTGTAGATCGCTAAGCGGAAGCGTTCAAGAGAACGGGGTTGATGGAGTCGTACTCGTCGTGATCCAAATCACCGGAGATCCTAGTGCCGAACGGACGGCACCTCCGCGTTCAACACACGTACAGTCCGACGATGTCTCCCACGCCTTGATCCAGCAAGGAGAGAGGGAGAGGTTGAGGAAGACTCCATCCAGCAGCAGCACAACGGCGTGGTGGTGATGGAGGAGTGTGGCAATCCTGCAGGGCTTCGCCAAGCACTACGGGATATGAGGAGAGAGAGAGGGAGGGCTGCACCAACGAGAGAGATCAAATCGCGTGTATTGGGCAGCCCCTAGGCCAAGTATATATATAGGGGAAGGGGAGGGGGCTGCGCCCCCTCTAGGGTTCCCACCCCTAGGGGGGGCGGCAGCCCTAGATGGGTTTTGGGTGGCGGCCAAGAGGGGGAGGAGAGGGAGGCGCAGGGAGCATGGGCCTTAGGGCCCATCTGCCCTTAGGGTTTGCCCCCTCTCCCCTTTCTAGGCGCATGGGCCATGGTGGGAGGCGCCCTAGCCCACCTAGGGGCTGGTGCCTTCTCACACTTGGCCCATGTATGCCTCTGGGGCCCATCCGTGGACCCCCGGACCCCTCCGGTGGTCCCGGTACATTACCGATAACCCGAAACCTTTCCGGTGACCAAAACAGGACTTCCCATATATAAATCTTTACCTCCGGACCATTCCGGAACTCCTCGTGACGTCCGGGATCTCATCCGGGACTCCGAACAACATTCGGTAACCACATACAAACTTCCTTAACCCTAGCGTCATCGAACCTTAAGTGTGTAGACCCTACGGGTTCGGAGACATGCAGACATGACCGAGATGACTCTCCGGTCAATAACCAACAGCGGGATCTGGATACCCATGTTGGCTCCCACATGTTCCACGATGATCTCATCGGATGAACCACGATGTCAAGGACTTAATCAATCCCGTATACAATTCCCTTTGTCTAGCGGTACGATACTTGCCCGAGATTCGATCGTCGGTATTCCGATACCTTGTTCAATCTCGTTACCGGCAAGTCTCTTTACTCGTTCCGTTAACACATCATCCCGTGATCAACTCCTTGATCACATTGTGCACATTATGATGATGTCCTACCGAGTGGGCCCAGAGATACCTCTCCGTCACATGGAGTGACAAATCCCAGTCTCGATTCGTGCCAACCCAACAGACACTTTCGGAGATACCCGTAGTGTACCTTTATAGCCACCCAGTTACGTTGTGACGTTTGGCACACCCAAAGCACTCCTACGGTATCCGGGAGTTGCACAATCTCATGGTCTAAGGAAATGATACTTGACATTAGAAAAGCTTTAGCATACGAACTACACGATCTAGTGCTATGCTTAGGATTGGGTCTTGTCCATCACATCATTCTCCTAATGATGTGATCCCGTTATCAACGACATCCAATGTCCATGGTCAGGAAACCGTAACCATCTATTGATCAACGAGCTAGTCAACTAGAGGCTTACTAGGGACATGGTGTTGTCTATGTATCCACACATGTATCTGAGTTTCCTATCAATACAATTCTAGCATGGGTAATAAACGATTATCATGAACAAGGAAATATAATAATAACTTATTTATTATTGCCTCTAGGGCATATTTCCAACATAACCATCATATCCAAACAACGCCTTAGTGTTGAAAATTGCCTCCATGTAATTCCAAAGTTGCCTACCTATGATGCTCAGTTGCCTATATATGACGAAAGTTGTGTGCTATCATTTCTAAGTTTTCTACAATATACTTGCTAAGTGAATTCACTAGTACACATGATTCAGGAAAGTTGCTTATGTTTAGCACTAAAGTTGCCTCATCTAGCATTGAAGTTGATTTTGAAAAAAAAATCACCAAAACATATCCATGTGATCTAGTTTTGAAGAGCTCATCGTGAAAAGCCTAAGGGTAAAAACGGATCTTCGGTGGTCCACTATAGAGCTCGTATGTAGTCGTTTGTTTTCTCGCTTAACTAATATGTCGTTGGTGCTCTTCAGTATCTCACTCTGACTTGACTAGGGATCCAGTATGCCGTGCAGCAGGTGTATCTCCATATGCATGCTCCTCGGGACGTTCACTGGGCTGCTGTCAAGCGGATTCTCCGCTATGTCTGCGACACTATGGATCTTGGCGTCACGCTTCACGCCTCCGCCGACACCGCCCTCACCACCTACACCGATGCAGACTGGGCGGGCTGCCCTGACACTCGTCGCTCCACCTCGGACTATTGTGTCTACCTTGGACCCCCACACATCTCATGGTCGTCCAAGCGACAGCCTACGGTCTCTCGTTCCAGTGCTGAGCTGAGTATCGTGAGGTGGCCAACGCCGTCGCCGAGTGTTCTTGACTCCGTTAGCTGCTTCAGGAGCTCTCTTTCCCTGCTGACCGTGCCATGGTGGTCTACTCTGACAACGTCTCAGCGGTCTACCTCTCAGCTAACCCGGTGCATCATCGACGGACCAAGCATATTGAGTTGGATATTCATTTTGTTCGGGAACAGGTGGCCCTTGGCCATATTCGTGTTTACACGTCCCTACTTTCCAACAGTTTGCAGATATCATGACCAAGTGCTTGCCTATGGCGTCATTTGAGGAGTTCCGGTCCAGTCTTTGCGTCAGCCGCGGTGCCGCTTCGACTAGGGGGGGGGGGTGTTGAGTATATGTGTTGTGCATATCTGTGTATTGGGCCCACCTCCTAGTTGCCTTGTATAGTTGAGATCGTGGCCCACTCATGTACATCATATATACGTGCGTTTGCACCAGAGGAATACAACACGTAATTCCCACATCACACAGACTGAAATATAGTCACACCCTTCATCCGAAATTTCAACTCTGCGCCGCATCCAAGAAGTTAATTTAAATAAGAGCAAGCAATACATTTCCCGCAAAAAACAAACCAACAAGCAACACTTTTTTTCGCCAAAAGGCAAAACATATATACTGTATTTAGTTAACCATGAACACAAGCAAATGTAGGGTATTTTGACCCCGCACCGATTTCAAAGGGATAATTTGAAGTTTTGATGTCCTTGAAAACATGATTGACAGACTCTTGAAATAGGCTTTTGCCTCGCTTTATAAATAAAGCAACAACTGAAGAAGTAGCCACGCCATCTGAAACGACTAATCTTGCCATAATGGACGTACTAGACGCATCTCATGTAAGCCATTTGTGGTCGAAACGAAGGATAAGCTAAACTGGTTCATGGGAAAAGGACTAATAGTCGTTTTTCCAAATACTCGTTTGTCCGGTTTTTGGGAAACCAAGTTTTTCCTATCCATGGATTAGTTATACTAACCAAACGTTGTTTTGGGTGGTTAGATGCCTAAACATGATTAGCAGAAACTGGTTTGGTATAACCATCATATCCAAACAACGCCTTAGTGTTGAAAATTGCCTCCATGTAATTTCAAAGTTGCCTACCTATGATGCTCAGTTGCCTATATATGACGAAAGTTGTGTGCTATCATTTCTAAGTTTTCTACAATATACTTGCTAAGTGAATTCACTAGTACACATGATTTAGGAAAGTTGCTTATGTTTAGCACTAAAGTTGCCTCATCTAGCATTGAAGTTGATTTTGAAAAAAAAATCACCAAAACATATCCATGTGATCTAGTTTTGAAGAGCTCGTCGTGAAAAGCCTAAGGGTAAAAACGGATCTTCGGTGGTCCACTATAGAGCTCGTATGTAGTCGTTTGTTTTCTCGCTTAACTAATATGTATAAGGCGATAAAGCTGAGATTAGACAACGGTACGAGCACTTAGCACAATGTGCCACTTAACCGCTTCTTCAACCCCAGGATGCGATGAGTTATAACTTCAAAATAATTGGAACGGAATAAAATGGAACGACATCGGGACATGCTTGCATTCCTCCAAAATAAAAAAGGATTCCCAGCAATCGAATAACAAGGTACACCCACCCGCCCCACCATACATGCGTTTACCTTTCAAGAATCAGCATCACAGTCACACGAGCGCGCCGAGATCCAACGGCTTGGACAGGATGCACTCACTGCCATCAAAAAGTGTAGCTGCCATACATGTATTTAGGATAACTCAGTTCCCCGATTTATCATGCATGCAAGTGATAAGAAGGCTACATGCCACAGGTACCGCTAGACAAGACCTAGCAAGTGACGTGGAGTAACTGGGCACGAGCTCAAATGAGCCCGATATCCAGTTCGTTCGATGGTTCATCTGGATCCGAGCCATTTGTTTATACGGGCGTTGGTGGGCTGCTAGAAAATGCGCACTGTGGAGATATACGTACGTCGCAGCGGGGGGTGGTGGGCCATGTTGGCGCATTAAAATAGCATTCTTTAACGGGCAAGCCTACGCCCGTTCACCGCCGACAAGGTGAGCCGTGGATCAGAATCAGCGGGCCCGTCTGATCCGTCGGGAAGTTCGCTTTCCGTTCGGCGGGTTGGGTACTGGCGGAAATTGAATGCAGGGTCCAGTATCTTCTCTGCCTAGAGCGGTGCTCATTTGGAAGCTCGGGCCTGCAGCGTAGAGAAGAGGAGCGGTGGCGGCGAGGCACCATGGATTTCCTGATGCAGCCAATCGACGGGTATGTAGATCCTCACTTGTCTGGCGATTTCGTCCCAAATCTTAGACGGCTGGCTATGGTGACTGAAAGGATTTTGTCTGTGGTGGATCAGATCCACTCTCCTTGCAGAAGTAGGCGAGAGCTTGGTGCCGGTCCCTGTGCCGCAAGCGCCGTCGGGAGGCGCTATGGTGGAGGAGTAGGAGGTGGCGGAGCAGCAACGGGCGGTGGACAGCGCAGACGCTCAGATTTTCGCGGCCAAGGAGGCGGCGGCGGATAGGAGGGAGAGCTCGCCTCCGACGTCGGAGCTGTCAGTTGGGAAGATGAATCCGCGGGTGGTGACTGCGTGGAACAAGAGGTTAGTGCTGGAATTGTTCTTGCTGTCAGTGATCTAGAGATTTTACAGAAAAGTTGGGATGAGTGAATAAATCGTGCCATTAAAACAACTAGGGATTTGCAGTCAATAAGTAGAATCATGCTTACTGAACCCAGAGAGTTGAACTGAGAGAATACTACTTACTGAATTCAGGCACTTAAAATGTGAGTTGGCTGCGTTAGAACAACTAGCTTAGTGCTAGAATTGTTCTTGCTGTCAGAAAAGTTTGGATGAGTGGAGGATAAATCATGGCTTTAGAACAAAGAGGGATTTGCAGTCAATAAACAGAATCATGCTTACTGAACCCAGACAGTTTAATTGAGAAAAATACTGCTTACTGAATTCAGGCACTTAATATGTGAGTTGGCTGCGTTTGCAGGCTGAGGATAGGCAGGTGCTGCCGCACCGAGCAGACCACCCTGCCCAACTCGCGTCAGTGCGATTATTATTAGTTGCAGTTATTCTGTAGTTTCTGCATTCTAAAAATATTGATTACATATGCAGGGTAAAGTTGGTGTTAAGAACACAAGGTCTTGCCGTTGCAAATGTCAGACGCTGGGTGGTACATCACAGAGCATTGGGAGAGCCACAACCATTCCCTTTCACCAAACTTTGGCGAGATGGTGCATTGGCCATGGCACAAGCATATATATCTGATAAAGCAGTTGCGGCAAAACAATGCCAACCTTGCGAAGTTGTATGGTATCATAGGGAACTTCTTTGGATCAATGGAGAATGTGCCATTCACCAAAAGGTCTTTGCGCAATCTCCGTGGGAAGATAAATACGGAGCAGGTCGATGATGATGGAGGTGTTTGCTGAAATTGGGGCCAAGGATCCGCATTTCACATACAAAATTCAGGCTGACAATGAGGGCGGGATTAACAACCTGATGTGGGCAAGTGGAAACAGCAGGCTGCAGTACACATTTTTCAGGGATGTGATAACATTTGACACCATGTACTGGACTAATTTGTACGAAATGTTGTTCAGCCTATTGTTGGTGTTAATAGTCATTTCCAGAGTACCATCCTGGCAGAGGTGCTTGTTTGTGATGAGACAACTGAGAGTTCTGAATGTTTTCTCAGAATTTCTTAGAGTGATGGGCGGCGCTCCTCTGATGACTATACTTACTGGTAAGTTCTTGCTTTCCTGGTGTGCTTTGCAGACCCTATTCAGGCTATGGAGCTGGCTATCAAAGAGCATTATGCCAGACACCACATGCTGGCGGTGCAAGTATCACATGCTCAAGAACGCAAAGTAAACGTTGGGCCCTCTGTACACCAAGAAGAGTGAATTCAAGCAGAGTCCCATGAGGTGGTGAACTACATGCTCACGGTAGATGGGTTTGAGAATGGGTGGGTGATGCTGCTGGATGAATACAAGCTATGGAGACGCCCGTACATGACTCAACTTCTCGAGATCAGAAAGAAATGGACAAAGCCGTATTTCGAAGGTGTTTTATGTGCAACGATGAGCGCATAAAGGAGTGATGGTGTCTAATGGATATGTTTGTGCAGAAGTATATGATGCTTCTGTTCGACAGACTCGGGCGAGAACTATTGAGGAGAAGAGAACAAGAATTTGTTATTTCAGTTTGGAAAATTTGGTTACAACTGGTTCCTGATTTAGGGGAGATCTTTGATGAGGGTGCTTCGACAGGTATGATACTGAGAAAAGTAGTATTGTGTCATACAGTTCATATTAAGTTTGTGGTAGAGACAAGAACACAATTCTCCCAATCATGTCGCTGACATAGGTATTGTGTCGATCATAGGTGGAGTTGTTGGGAGAAATGTGGCTGCCGGAAACAGTAATCGTCGCTGGCAGGCAAAAATTGTAGGTTAGTCAACTGTGGTATAAATTTGTCAATTGAAATGTGCTTGAAATACATACTTAAATAAATGTGGTTCGCAGGACGGAGGTATGTTGGTGGTGCCTCCGAGACAGGGAACATGGGTTCTACTAAAGCGGTCTTGGAGACGGTAGGGGAATAAGAAGTCAGAAAGAGGCAACAAAAGGCGGAGGAGAGTGAGGTTCTCGAACATTGTTGAAACGATTTGTCGATCGGAAACCTCAGAAACCGAAGACACTTCAAGTGATAATCACAGCATGGCAAGTGAGGATGATGACCTTCGTGCGCGTCGTGCAGGTAATATAAAATTGAGTGCCCGTGAAAAGAGTCTGTGTTACCGATATGACCAACCCATTGACAAGCAATGTGCTTCATCCTCAGGAAGTGACAAGGAGCAAGGTTATAAACTTATAATACAGTGGTGGCACTGGAAAGGGTGGCGACAGAGTCCAAAAGGGTGGGTGAACCAGAGATAAGCATCTCAGATGTTTCAGCTAGCGGTGGTGCCGGTGCATGTCACGGTGTCTACCAGCTTTGATTAGTCAAGGGCTATTTGTTTTGAAAAAACTGTCCTTTCCTTTTGTACAGGTGGAGGTGTTGCTGCTGCACTTGGTTCTGGAATTGGCATGGAAGGAGGGGCAGCTGATGCTGGAACTAATTCTTGTGGGAGGATCCAGCGTCATGACTGTGAGCTTGGATACACATTCAGGGGTTCTTTAGGTTAGTGGAATTGTTGAATGTTTGAGAGTAGTATATAGTGCCTATCAGGGCGGATGTACGGATAACTTGTGTCGACCACAATGTCAGAGGTTGGAGGTAGCTCAAGCCAAGGAGGATGTGGTGGCAATGCAAATGTTGAAGGTGCATAAAATTTCCGGAATGAATAATTCGGGAGGGAAAGGGTTGCCATAAAATTTTCATTGCCAAGACAGTGTTGCATGTAAGCTGCCGTGGCAAAACTTTTGGATTGCTGCTGCAGTGATTGAGCGACACTGCCATGGCCGAGTTTTTGCCGACGTAGTCGATGCTCAAACAGTAGACATGTGCGGGATGGACATGAAACAAAATTGCCACATCAAGGGGGTGTTTTTTGATTGACCTGCAGATTATTGCTTAAAATTATTACATGGAAAATACATTCTGTATATTGGAGATTGTGGGTGGTGCTGCTTAATTACTTGTTACTTAATTTTGTGTGGCGGCAGTGCATCTTGAACAAGATAAGGTGGTCATTGTTTCTGATCTGGCACTTTGCACGAAAATGTCCTCCTGCACCAAGCTCAAATGCAACATCATGAACACAAAAATGAAAAAATAGTAAAAAAAGTCAAATGTTTTGGCAACAAGCATTGATGAATTTATACATACGTGTAACCATTTGTGAGGAAAAGATTCCTATTGCTTTGAAAAAAAAGCAAAATCATTACTTCAAAATGCTTTTAAAAATAGTCGTTTTGAAGCATTGTTTTTTTTTTCTCTCAGAGCATTTAGGTATGTTTTTTCTTCGGTGATTTTTGTACGTGCGTAGACAATTCTATAATGTTTGTTGCAAATAAAATTGGATTTTTTTTAATAAATAATACTTTTACTGGTCATGACAGAGGAGAAACTCCATGCGCAATTGAGGAAGAAATAATAATGGGAGGGGACGAGGCGAATGAATCTTGCAGAGGAAAGTGGGTTGATGGATTGGTGGCTGCAAATAAATGAGTGGGTTTGGACAATGTTTCCGTCTGTGCGTGTCATCTGAGCACCGTCTGAGACGTCAAGCATGAGACGGCGGCCGTCACATTAAGTCTGGTTGGTGGGTAGGCCATGGTCTGCAAAAGAATTGCATATACTACTTTGAATACATAGGCATATACGTGGTGGGAATCTTGGCGCTAGTGGACGTAGGAGATAAAGGAGCATATATGAGCCCGAGCTCATAATAGCACTTCCCGTGACCGAGCAATATCTTCCACGTCTTCCACGTGACATAGTAATTATATGCACATGACCAGACAATTTGTATGCCATAGTAATTATATGCACAATTTGGATGCCATAGTAATTATACACACGTGACCGGACAACATCTTCTTTTTTCGCCATAGTAATTATATGTTCCACATGACCGGACAATTTGGATGCCATAGTAATTATGTGCACGTGAGCAGACAATTTGGAGAACACGACTACGTGCACAGACAAATGAGAGTGAAAAGCAGACATGGTCATACAATGTCCAGATATGTCCGTGGACATAGCCCAGTTCACGGACTAAGATAGCCCCGTGGTCAGCACTCGGCAACGACAGTGAAGCACGGAGAAAGACCTCCCTCCTCAGCAGGTTCATTCGAAAGCACGTCATTGCAGGATGATGCAGATTTCTAGCCAATCGTCCACAACCTCATATAGTCCGACGAGCAGTTCCCACACAACCACGCACCAACCACACGCCATTACAGAATATAGAGATTTGACATGTTAGACGGAAAAGAGACCAAACAGAAAAATCGACGTCAAGCCGGCAGCAACAACTTTTACCATGGACGAGTCTCCGTCTCCTAAAGCCATGGATGTTTTCGGTCCGAAACAGTAATCAGAGATTGACAGCCTGCATGATGCAAGCAATCACCTGCACCATGGATGTTTTCTAAAGATTCAGCGTTGTGCTGCTCGTCGCCGCTTCCTTCTCCGTCCCCGACGGCGCTGGAGGTTTCGTGGACAGTGGTAAAACCTGGGCAGGAGCCATGGCGGCTTGCCCGGCCGCCATCACGATCTTGTGCGACAACTCACGGTTTGAAGGCATGTGAAGAATACCCTTTGCTTGCGGCGTGCTGCTCCCAGCAGTAGACGCAGCAGTGGTGACGGTCAGCTGGGAGGCCAGAAGCGGCGGCTTTACTTCCTTTTTGGGCTTCTTGGCCCCGCGACGCTTGGCGGAAGGAAGTGGCAGCGCTTCAGGCGTCTCGCCCAGCAAACTCTTCCGATGCATGGAGCAGTGATCCGTCCCCCATTTTGCGCTGGAGTTGCATCCTTGGAACTGGCACCGGGTGCCGCCACCATGCTTGATGCAGAAATCCGTGCGTCCTTGTGCGCTCTTTGTGCATCCTTCGGATTTGCACCGCCTTCCCCCGCCGTGCCTGATGCAGAAGTCTGTGTTCCCTTGTGCGCCCTTCACGCACCCTTCGAACTTGCATCTCTTGCCGCCACCATGCCTCACACAGTGCTCGCTACGGCCCTGCCCACATGCAGCGTTTGGACATCCAGCAACGATGCAACGCTTCCCTCCTCCATGGCCGATGCATAGAGGTGTGCCACCATGTGCGGCTTTCACACAGTCCCGTACTAGGCAACCCTTGCTACCACCACTATGTAGCTTGCAGTACAGTGTGTTACTCTGGGCCTGCTTTTTGCAGTTGTCGTGCTTGCAAAGCGTGTCAGGGCCACCCAAGACTAGTTGCCCAGTGTTTCCCTGAGTATTCCCAGATCTATCATTGAGTTTGCCTTGATCATTCCCCTCATACTTGATACTTACATCTTGCTCTGCACTGGCACTGGGTTCAGTACACTGTCTGCCTTTAACAGGGGGCATGTATAAATCTGAGGTTTTCTGTGAACTCTGGAGGTAACCAAGCTGTTGGGATGAATGCCCTCTAGTGTGACTATTGCAGTACATTATCCTTCCACTGACAATTTCATCGCAGCCAGGTTCCTGGCAACATTTCCTGTCTATTTTACAAAAAAGGAAACACGTAAGGAATACAAGGTACATCCATATAAAGAACAACATACAAAAAAATAGGACTGAGCTTCAGTGCCGTAACTGCACCTGCAGTTAGGTCACTGACATGTGGTCCTAACAGATAGCTGGCCCACATGTCAGTGACCCAACTGCAGGTGCAGTTACGGCACCAAAGCAGCGTCCAAAAAAATAATGCAACTTGGAATCCTCTGTGTGTAATTAACTTCATCAGTACCTTGAGGCTGAGAATCATCTCCACAAAATGGAAACTTGCATAACGAGTGACTATGTGGATTCAATACACAAGAAGAAATAAAGAAACGCAAAAATAAACACACTTCTTCTCTATTTGATATGAAGAATTATGCGTGGAAAATCACATGCTTCTAGAAAACTGCAGCAGAGAACATACCAGCAACAGAACCATCCGCCGTGAGCTTCTGTACCCCCAAAAAAGTAAGAACAAGAAATGTCAGGATAAAGTGATTATAGAGACATATAATACTTGAGACTGACCAACTTACCTCTATATGAGTGATATGATCATGCCCCATTAAGATTATATGTTTATCTGCAACGGATCAAAGCATATAGTATGGTTAAAACATAGAAATAAGTTAGCATTGTTAGATGAGCAACCTATCTCTATTGTATAGCCCAAGGGGGAATATATATATTACAAGGGACTTGGATTACAAGCAAGGAAAACTAGACTGATACGAATACGTAAAGAAACCTAGACCACCAATTAATACTCCTTGCATTTGAAGAATATAACACTAACAAATAGTGAAATCCAAAATCAGTGTCTCTATAGTGTCAGTTGTAGCATGGAGTCTTCAAAAACCTGTTGAGTAAAGCCAAGGTGGGCTAGAAGAAGCATGTCGCAAAAATCATAGCACAAGAAACCAGCGGCAGAAGAAGCTCGGCGACAAGAGAATGGGCATAGATCAACAAGAATGCAAAAGGAGGCCACTGAAATCCTCTAGAAGAATATCATAACCAGAAGGGCCAAATTGTACACAAAAGGATCAGGACAAGAAAGAAGGTTGACATGACAATAAAGGTTTGACGGACTCGCATGACATGATAAACATGAAAGAGCAACGGACATGGTGAACAGGACGGAAAATAGAAAGCTAGAAGCTAGGAAGCACACAGGAGTCAATGATGTAGGAGCCACTGTGGTGCGAAGCATCCCATGGATCACCATGAACCCCACAAATTCCAAGTGGGCCGTTGACAAGAGCTCGTGGGCATGCTATTGAAACCGAGGTGACTTGGTTCCTCTATGAGCCCCCTATACTTGCATGTGAGACATGGCTACTACCTCATCCCGGAACTTTGGGAATTCTCAGGCGTAAAGGAATCAAGCAAAGAGAAGAAGGGACTGGGAGGGGAAGCAGGGACCATCATCAAGAAGCAAAGCTTG
>NC_053027.1:20043711-20200791 GCF_003073215.2 Triticum urartu | reverse complement strand
CAAAGTTGCCTACCTATGATGCTCAGTTGCCTATATATGACGAAAGTTGTGTGCTATCATTTCTAAGTTTTCTACAATATACTTGCTAAGTGAATTCACTAGTACACATGATTTAGGAAAGTTGCTTATGTTTAGCACTAAAGTTGCCTCATCTAGCATTGAAGTTGATTTTGAAAAAAAAATCACCAAAACATATCCATGTGATCTAGTTTTGAAGAGCTCGTCGTGAAAAGCCTAAGGGTAAAAACGGATCTTCGGTGGTCCACTATAGAGCTCGTATGTAGTCGTTTGTTTTCTCGCTTAACTAATATGTATAAGGCGATAAAGCTGAGATTAGACAACGGTACGAGCACTTAGCACAATGTGCCACTTAACCGCTTCTTCAACCCCAGGATGCGATGAGTTATAACTTCAAAATAATTGGAACGGAATAAAATGGAACGACATCGGGACATGCTTGCATTCCTCCAAAATAAAAAAGGATTCCCAGCAATCGAATAACAAGGTACACCCACCCGCCCCACCATACATGCGTTTACCTTTCAAGAATCAGCATCACAGTCACACGAGCGCGCCGAGATCCAACGGCTTGGACAGGATGCACTCACTGCCATCAAAAAGTGTAGCTGCCATACATGTATTTAGGATAACTCAGTTCCCCGATTTATCATGCATGCAAGTGATAAGAAGGCTACATGCCACAGGTACCGCTAGACAAGACCTAGCAAGTGACGTGGAGTAACTGGGCACGAGCTCAAATGAGCCCGATATCCAGTTCGTTCGATGGTTCATCTGGATCCGAGCCATTTGTTTATACGGGCGTTGGTGGGCTGCTAGAAAATGCGCACTGTGGAGATATACGTACGTCGCAGCGGGGGGTGGTGGGCCATGTTGGCGCATTAAAATAGCATTCTTTAACGGGCAAGCCTACGCCCGTTCACCGCCGACAAGGTGAGCCGTGGATCAGAATCAGCGGGCCCGTCTGATCCGTCGGGAAGTTCGCTTTCCGTTCGGCGGGTTGGGTACTGGCGGAAATTGAATGCAGGGTCCAGTATCTTCTCTGCCTAGAGCGGTGCTCATTTGGAAGCTCGGGCCTGCAGCGTAGAGAAGAGGAGCGGTGGCGGCGAGGCACCATGGATTTCCTGATGCAGCCAATCGACGGGTATGTAGATCCTCACTTGTCTGGCGATTTCGTCCCAAATCTTAGACGGCTGGCTATGGTGACTGAAAGGATTTTGTCTGTGGTGGATCAGATCCACTCTCCTTGCAGAAGTAGGCGAGAGCTTGGTGCCGGTCCCTGTGCCGCAAGCGCCGTCGGGAGGCGCTATGGTGGAGGAGTAGGAGGTGGCGGAGCAGCAACGGGCGGTGGACAGCGCAGACGCTCAGATTTTCGCGGCCAAGGAGGCGGCGGCGGATAGGAGGGAGAGCTCGCCTCCGACGTCGGAGCTGTCAGTTGGGAAGATGAATCCGCGGGTGGTGACTGCGTGGAACAAGAGGTTAGTGCTGGAATTGTTCTTGCTGTCAGTGATCTAGAGATTTTACAGAAAAGTTGGGATGAGTGAATAAATCGTGCCATTAAAACAACTAGGGATTTGCAGTCAATAAGTAGAATCATGCTTACTGAACCCAGAGAGTTGAACTGAGAGAATACTACTTACTGAATTCAGGCACTTAAAATGTGAGTTGGCTGCGTTAGAACAACTAGCTTAGTGCTAGAATTGTTCTTGCTGTCAGAAAAGTTTGGATGAGTGGAGGATAAATCATGGCTTTAGAACAAAGAGGGATTTGCAGTCAATAAACAGAATCATGCTTACTGAACCCAGACAGTTTAATTGAGAAAAATACTGCTTACTGAATTCAGGCACTTAATATGTGAGTTGGCTGCGTTTGCAGGCTGAGGATAGGCAGGTGCTGCCGCACCGAGCAGACCACCCTGCCCAACTCGCGTCAGTGCGATTATTATTAGTTGCAGTTATTCTGTAGTTTCTGCATTCTAAAAATATTGATTACATATGCAGGGTAAAGTTGGTGTTAAGAACACAAGGTCTTGCCGTTGCAAATGTCAGACGCTGGGTGGTACATCACAGAGCATTGGGAGAGCCACAACCATTCCCTTTCACCAAACTTTGGCGAGATGGTGCATTGGCCATGGCACAAGCATATATATCTGATAAAGCAGTTGCGGCAAAACAATGCCAACCTTGCGAAGTTGTATGGTATCATAGGGAACTTCTTTGGATCAATGGAGAATGTGCCATTCACCAAAAGGTCTTTGCGCAATCTCCGTGGGAAGATAAATACGGAGCAGGTCGATGATGATGGAGGTGTTTGCTGAAATTGGGGCCAAGGATCCGCATTTCACATACAAAATTCAGGCTGACAATGAGGGCGGGATTAACAACCTGATGTGGGCAAGTGGAAACAGCAGGCTGCAGTACACATTTTTCAGGGATGTGATAACATTTGACACCATGTACTGGACTAATTTGTACGAAATGTTGTTCAGCCTATTGTTGGTGTTAATAGTCATTTCCAGAGTACCATCCTGGCAGAGGTGCTTGTTTGTGATGAGACAACTGAGAGTTCTGAATGTTTTCTCAGAATTTCTTAGAGTGATGGGCGGCGCTCCTCTGATGACTATACTTACTGGTAAGTTCTTGCTTTCCTGGTGTGCTTTGCAGACCCTATTCAGGCTATGGAGCTGGCTATCAAAGAGCATTATGCCAGACACCACATGCTGGCGGTGCAAGTATCACATGCTCAAGAACGCAAAGTAAACGTTGGGCCCTCTGTACACCAAGAAGAGTGAATTCAAGCAGAGTCCCATGAGGTGGTGAACTACATGCTCACGGTAGATGGGTTTGAGAATGGGTGGGTGATGCTGCTGGATGAATACAAGCTATGGAGACGCCCGTACATGACTCAACTTCTCGAGATCAGAAAGAAATGGACAAAGCCGTATTTCGAAGGTGTTTTATGTGCAACGATGAGCGCATAAAGGAGTGATGGTGTCTAATGGATATGTTTGTGCAGAAGTATATGATGCTTCTGTTCGACAGACTCGGGCGAGAACTATTGAGGAGAAGAGAACAAGAATTTGTTATTTCAGTTTGGAAAATTTGGTTACAACTGGTTCCTGATTTAGGGGAGATCTTTGATGAGGGTGCTTCGACAGGTATGATACTGAGAAAAGTAGTATTGTGTCATACAGTTCATATTAAGTTTGTGGTAGAGACAAGAACACAATTCTCCCAATCATGTCGCTGACATAGGTATTGTGTCGATCATAGGTGGAGTTGTTGGGAGAAATGTGGCTGCCGGAAACAGTAATCGTCGCTGGCAGGCAAAAATTGTAGGTTAGTCAACTGTGGTATAAATTTGTCAATTGAAATGTGCTTGAAATACATACTTAAATAAATGTGGTTCGCAGGACGGAGGTATGTTGGTGGTGCCTCCGAGACAGGGAACATGGGTTCTACTAAAGCGGTCTTGGAGACGGTAGGGGAATAAGAAGTCAGAAAGAGGCAACAAAAGGCGGAGGAGAGTGAGGTTCTCGAACATTGTTGAAACGATTTGTCGATCGGAAACCTCAGAAACCGAAGACACTTCAAGTGATAATCACAGCATGGCAAGTGAGGATGATGACCTTCGTGCGCGTCGTGCAGGTAATATAAAATTGAGTGCCCGTGAAAAGAGTCTGTGTTACCGATATGACCAACCCATTGACAAGCAATGTGCTTCATCCTCAGGAAGTGACAAGGAGCAAGGTTATAAACTTATAATACAGTGGTGGCACTGGAAAGGGTGGCGACAGAGTCCAAAAGGGTGGGTGAACCAGAGATAAGCATCTCAGATGTTTCAGCTAGCGGTGGTGCCGGTGCATGTCACGGTGTCTACCAGCTTTGATTAGTCAAGGGCTATTTGTTTTGAAAAAACTGTCCTTTCCTTTTGTACAGGTGGAGGTGTTGCTGCTGCACTTGGTTCTGGAATTGGCATGGAAGGAGGGGCAGCTGATGCTGGAACTAATTCTTGTGGGAGGATCCAGCGTCATGACTGTGAGCTTGGATACACATTCAGGGGTTCTTTAGGTTAGTGGAATTGTTGAATGTTTGAGAGTAGTATATAGTGCCTATCAGGGCGGATGTACGGATAACTTGTGTCGACCACAATGTCAGAGGTTGGAGGTAGCTCAAGCCAAGGAGGATGTGGTGGCAATGCAAATGTTGAAGGTGCATAAAATTTCCGGAATGAATAATTCGGGAGGGAAAGGGTTGCCATAAAATTTTCATTGCCAAGACAGTGTTGCATGTAAGCTGCCGTGGCAAAACTTTTGGATTGCTGCTGCAGTGATTGAGCGACACTGCCATGGCCGAGTTTTTGCCGACGTAGTCGATGCTCAAACAGTAGACATGTGCGGGATGGACATGAAACAAAATTGCCACATCAAGGGGGTGTTTTTTGATTGACCTGCAGATTATTGCTTAAAATTATTACATGGAAAATACATTCTGTATATTGGAGATTGTGGGTGGTGCTGCTTAATTACTTGTTACTTAATTTTGTGTGGCGGCAGTGCATCTTGAACAAGATAAGGTGGTCATTGTTTCTGATCTGGCACTTTGCACGAAAATGTCCTCCTGCACCAAGCTCAAATGCAACATCATGAACACAAAAATGAAAAAATAGTAAAAAAAGTCAAATGTTTTGGCAACAAGCATTGATGAATTTATACATACGTGTAACCATTTGTGAGGAAAAGATTCCTATTGCTTTGAAAAAAAAGCAAAATCATTACTTCAAAATGCTTTTAAAAATAGTCGTTTTGAAGCATTGTTTTTTTTTTCTCTCAGAGCATTTAGGTATGTTTTTTCTTCGGTGATTTTTGTACGTGCGTAGACAATTCTATAATGTTTGTTGCAAATAAAATTGGATTTTTTTTAATAAATAATACTTTTACTGGTCATGACAGAGGAGAAACTCCATGCGCAATTGAGGAAGAAATAATAATGGGAGGGGACGAGGCGAATGAATCTTGCAGAGGAAAGTGGGTTGATGGATTGGTGGCTGCAAATAAATGAGTGGGTTTGGACAATGTTTCCGTCTGTGCGTGTCATCTGAGCACCGTCTGAGACGTCAAGCATGAGACGGCGGCCGTCACATTAAGTCTGGTTGGTGGGTAGGCCATGGTCTGCAAAAGAATTGCATATACTACTTTGAATACATAGGCATATACGTGGTGGGAATCTTGGCGCTAGTGGACGTAGGAGATAAAGGAGCATATATGAGCCCGAGCTCATAATAGCACTTCCCGTGACCGAGCAATATCTTCCACGTCTTCCACGTGACATAGTAATTATATGCACATGACCAGACAATTTGTATGCCATAGTAATTATATGCACAATTTGGATGCCATAGTAATTATACACACGTGACCGGACAACATCTTCTTTTTTCGCCATAGTAATTATATGTTCCACATGACCGGACAATTTGGATGCCATAGTAATTATGTGCACGTGAGCAGACAATTTGGAGAACACGACTACGTGCACAGACAAATGAGAGTGAAAAGCAGACATGGTCATACAATGTCCAGATATGTCCGTGGACATAGCCCAGTTCACGGACTAAGATAGCCCCGTGGTCAGCACTCGGCAACGACAGTGAAGCACGGAGAAAGACCTCCCTCCTCAGCAGGTTCATTCGAAAGCACGTCATTGCAGGATGATGCAGATTTCTAGCCAATCGTCCACAACCTCATATAGTCCGACGAGCAGTTCCCACACAACCACGCACCAACCACACGCCATTACAGAATATAGAGATTTGACATGTTAGACGGAAAAGAGACCAAACAGAAAAATCGACGTCAAGCCGGCAGCAACAACTTTTACCATGGACGAGTCTCCGTCTCCTAAAGCCATGGATGTTTTCGGTCCGAAACAGTAATCAGAGATTGACAGCCTGCATGATGCAAGCAATCACCTGCACCATGGATGTTTTCTAAAGATTCAGCGTTGTGCTGCTCGTCGCCGCTTCCTTCTCCGTCCCCGACGGCGCTGGAGGTTTCGTGGACAGTGGTAAAACCTGGGCAGGAGCCATGGCGGCTTGCCCGGCCGCCATCACGATCTTGTGCGACAACTCACGGTTTGAAGGCATGTGAAGAATACCCTTTGCTTGCGGCGTGCTGCTCCCAGCAGTAGACGCAGCAGTGGTGACGGTCAGCTGGGAGGCCAGAAGCGGCGGCTTTACTTCCTTTTTGGGCTTCTTGGCCCCGCGACGCTTGGCGGAAGGAAGTGGCAGCGCTTCAGGCGTCTCGCCCAGCAAACTCTTCCGATGCATGGAGCAGTGATCCGTCCCCCATTTTGCGCTGGAGTTGCATCCTTGGAACTGGCACCGGGTGCCGCCACCATGCTTGATGCAGAAATCCGTGCGTCCTTGTGCGCTCTTTGTGCATCCTTCGGATTTGCACCGCCTTCCCCCGCCGTGCCTGATGCAGAAGTCTGTGTTCCCTTGTGCGCCCTTCACGCACCCTTCGAACTTGCATCTCTTGCCGCCACCATGCCTCACACAGTGCTCGCTACGGCCCTGCCCACATGCAGCGTTTGGACATCCAGCAACGATGCAACGCTTCCCTCCTCCATGGCCGATGCATAGAGGTGTGCCACCATGTGCGGCTTTCACACAGTCCCGTACTAGGCAACCCTTGCTACCACCACTATGTAGCTTGCAGTACAGTGTGTTACTCTGGGCCTGCTTTTTGCAGTTGTCGTGCTTGCAAAGCGTGTCAGGGCCACCCAAGACTAGTTGCCCAGTGTTTCCCTGAGTATTCCCAGATCTATCATTGAGTTTGCCTTGATCATTCCCCTCATACTTGATACTTACATCTTGCTCTGCACTGGCACTGGGTTCAGTACACTGTCTGCCTTTAACAGGGGGCATGTATAAATCTGAGGTTTTCTGTGAACTCTGGAGGTAACCAAGCTGTTGGGATGAATGCCCTCTAGTGTGACTATTGCAGTACATTATCCTTCCACTGACAATTTCATCGCAGCCAGGTTCCTGGCAACATTTCCTGTCTATTTTACAAAAAAGGAAACACGTAAGGAATACAAGGTACATCCATATAAAGAACAACATACAAAAAAATAGGACTGAGCTTCAGTGCCGTAACTGCACCAAAGCAGCGTCCAAAAAAATAATGCAACTTGGAATCCTCTGTGTGTAATTAACTTCATCAGTACCTTGAGGCTGAGAATCATCTCCACAAAATGGAAACTTGCATAACGAGTGACTATGTGGATTCAATACACAAGAAGAAATAAAGAAACGCAAAAATAAACACACTTCTTCTCTATTTGATATGAAGAATTATGCGTGGAAAATCACATGCTTCTAGAAAACTGCAGCAGAGAACATACCAGCAACAGAACCATCCGCCGTGAGCTTCTGTACCCCCAAAAAAGTAAGAACAAGAAATGTCAGGATAAAGTGATTATAGAGACATATAATACTTGAGACTGACCAACTTACCTCTATATGAGTGATATGATCATGCCCCATTAAGATTATATGTTTATCTGCAACGGATCAAAGCATATAGTATGGTTAAAACATAGAAATAAGTTAGCATTGTTAGATGAGCAACCTATCTCTATTGTATAGCCCAAGGGGGAATATATATATTACAAGGGACTTGGATTACAAGCAAGGAAAACTAGACTGATACGAATACGTAAAGAAACCTAGACCACCAATTAATACTCCTTGCATTTGAAGAATATAACACTAACAAATAGTGAAATCCAAAATCAGTGTCTCTATAGTGTCAGTTGTAGCATGGAGTCTTCAAAAACCTGTTGAGTAAAGCCAAGGTGGGCTAGAAGAAGCATGTCGCAAAAATCATAGCACAAGAAACCAGCGGCAGAAGAAGCTCGGCGACAAGAGAATGGGCATAGATCAACAAGAATGCAAAAGGAGGCCACTGAAATCCTCTAGAAGAATATCATAACCAGAAGGGCCAAATTGTACACAAAAGGATCAGGACAAGAAAGAAGGTTGACATGACAATAAAGGTTTGACGGACTCGCATGACATGATAAACATGAAAGAGCAACGGACATGGTGAACAGGACGGAAAATAGAAAGCTAGAAGCTAGGAAGCACACAGGAGTCAATGATGTAGGAGCCACTGTGGTGCGAAGCATCCCATGGATCACCATGAACCCCACAAATTCCAAGTGGGCCGTTGACAAGAGCTCGTGGGCATGCTATTGAAACCGAGGTGACTTGGTTCCTCTATGAGCCCCCTATACTTGCATGTGAGACATGGCTACTACCTCATCCCGGAACTTTGGGAATTCTCAGGCGTAAAGGAATCAAGCAAAGAGAAGAAGGGACTGGGAGGGGAAGCAGGGACCATCATCAAGAAGCAAAGCTTGCCGAAATCTGCCAAGTTGGACAGTCCGACCTAGGGTCTGACCCTACGTCCAACTTAACCAGATGCACACTGGACCGTGTCGGAATGTCCAAACTCATGTGATATGTGAACAATATTGAAGTACTTGCACACATATAGCACGGACTTCTGAAAATAAATTGCACAAATATGGCAGTACATTTTCTGCATAGCCAAAGATGTACATTTTCTGAAAACTGTGCACACATAAGCACTCATGGCAGTGCATTTCCATACATACATCAGTCTCCAATAACCTACGAAATAAAATTGCACACATATAGCAATTTGCACACACACAGAACTAGACCTAAGTAAAAAAGTAAAAAATTAAATAAATAATGCAGTGTGCATTCACAGTAAAAAACAAGATGAACCAAACCATGGAGAAGAAGAGCAGGGGAGGAGCTCACCTTGGTCGGGACGGGGAAGAAGAGCGGTCGTCCTGGTGCTTCTCCTGGCTCGGGATGGTCTCTCGGGCGTCGGGCTAGCTCCTCTAAGCCATGGTGTCGCAGCTCCTCCCACCCCGCGCGACCGGCGGCGCCGAGGACGGGATCCGGCGGGAGTCAGCCTGGGACGGCCGGATCTGCTGGCGGGGGAGAGATTCCGGCCGGCGACGGGGGCGGCTAGGCCTGGCGGCGGGAACGGCGGCGGCGGCGACTTACAGGAGAAGACGAGGGAGAGGGGAAAGATGAGAGCGAGCAGTGTGCGGGATCGAGAGTAAATCTGAGATCGTTTTTTTTTCATTATTTTTTTAACAGTTGGGTGTGTCCTACACAGACCTGGCCAAACGGGCCGGCCCAAGACGGCCCATGCTAATCGTGCCAGGCCCGGCCCGGCCCATGGAGGCACGTTTAGTAAGCGGGCTGTGCCGTGCCGACCCACGTGCTGCACCTTCAGGCCCAGGCACAGCCTATTTAGTAAACGGGCTGGCACATTGGCCCGTTTAGCACGATGGGTTGCACATTTTCAGACTGTTGGAAAGAAAATGTATTTTACATTTTCAGCCCGTTGAGCTGATTTTTAGGCATATTGGACTGTTTTTTACGTGTGTGTGTGCATATATATAACCCGCGTGCCTAGCCTACAGGTCAAGGCACGGCCCGTTTAGCCCGTGTTGTGCATGGCCATGGCAGGTCATGCCAGCGTGCTCGCCGACCGGTCTGGTTGGCTCGGCCCGTTTGCCTAGCTATAGTCCTACAGGCTCAAACCGTGGTTGCCCAATCGGTTATTGACATTGGTTTAGGTCGCTCCTCTACTCGCCCTGTTCCTCGGGATCGCCTCTTCCGTGTTATTGTAGCCACCGCCGCCTGAGCTCTGACGACAGAGGCGGTGGCCTTTCTTCCATGTTGCTCCTCCCCTCTGCGTCCGCGACACCGTCGCCGCCTTCCACTACTAGGGAAATGCCTATACACATGAGCTTAGTAGTAGCGCGGGTAAAAAAGAACGCTACTACTAAAAAATAGCACAGGGCCTTCAAACATGGACAGCAGTTTGAGCCACCGCGGCGATGGAGAGGCACCGGCGATTTAGCACAGGGCCGCGGTGAGCCGACGAATTGACGAGGCACGACAACTTGTGGCCGTATTGGCGGTTTAGTAAAGATAGCAGGGTGAGGTGAGGCCCGCTAGGCCGGATCGATGTGGCATGATAGTGGAGGCTATTTACGGTGACTGCGGCTCGATGATAACCCACAAGTATAAGGGATCACAACAGCTTTCGAGGGTAGAGTATTCAACCCAAATTTATTGATTCGACACAAGGGGAGACAAAGAATATTCTCAAGTATTAGCAGCTGAGTTATCAATTCAACCACACCTGGAAACTTAGTATCTGCAGCAAAGTGTTTAGTAGCAAAATAATATGATAGTGGTGGTAGCGGCAACAAAAGTAAAGACAGCAAAAGTAATGTTTTTGGTATTTTATAGTGATTGTAACAGTAGCAACGGAAAAGTAAATAAGCGAGAACCAGTATATGGAAAACTCGTAGGCACCGGATCAGTGATGGATAATTATGCCGGATGCGGTTCATCATGTAACAGTCATAACATAGGGTGACACAGAACTAGCTCCAATTCATTGATGTATTGTAGGCATGTATTCTGTATATCGTCATACGTGCTTATGGAAAAGAACTTGCATGACATCTTTTGTCCTACCCTCCTGTGACAGCGGGGTCCTATTGGAAACTTAGTGATATTAAGGCCTCCTTTTAATAAAGAACCGAAACAAAGCATTAGCACATAGTGAATACATGAACTCCTCAAACTATGGTCATCACCGGGAGTGGTCCTGATTATTGTCACTTCGGGGTTGCCGGATTATAACACATAGTAGGTTACTATAGACTTGCAAGATAGGATCAAGAACTCACATATATTCATGAAAACATAATAGGTTCAGATCTGAAATCATGACACTCGGGCCCTAGTGATAAGCATTAAGCATAGCAAAGTCATAGCAATATCAATCTCAGAACATAATGGATACTAGGGATCAAACCCTAACAAAACTAACTCGATTACATGATAAATCTCATCCAACCCATCACCGTCCAGCAAGCCTACGATGGAATTATTCACGCACGGCGGTGAGCATCATGAAATTGGTGATGTAGGATGGTTGATGATGACGACGGCGACGAATCCCCCTCTCTGGAGCCCCGAACGGACTCCAGATCGGCCCTCCCGAGAGGTTTTAGGGCTTGGCGGCGGCTCCGTATCGTAAAACGCGATGATTTCTTCTCTCTTATTTTTTTCTCTCTGAAAGCAAATATATAGAGTTGGAGTTGGCGTCGGAGGGCATCGAGGGGGCCCACGAGCTAGGGGGGCGCACCCTAGGGGGGGCGCCCCCCACCCTCGTGAGAAGGGTGTGGGCCCCCTGGTCTTCATCTTTGGCGAGGATTTTTTATTATTTTTTCTAACATGTTCCGTGGAGTTTCAGGTAATTCCGAGAATATTTGTTTTCTGCACATAAAACAACACCATGGCAATTCTGCTGAAAACAGCGTCAGTCCGGGTTAGTTCCATTCAAATCATACAAGTTAGAGTCCAAAACAAGCGCAAAAGTGTTTGGAAAAGTAGATGCGACGGAGACGTATCAACTCCCCCAAGTTTAAACCCTTGTTTGTCCTCAAGCAATTCAGTTGACAAACTGAAATAAAGAAAGAAAAACTTTTACAAACTCTGTTTGCTCTTGTTGTTGTAACTATGTCAAGCCAGCATTCAAGTTTTCAGCATAAATCATAACTAACCACATTTGCAATAATTCTCATGTCTCACAATTACCCATATCAATAGCATAATCAACTAGCAAGTCATAATAATAAATCTCGGATGACAACACTTTCTCAAAACAATCATAATATGATATAACAAGATGGTATCTCGCTAGCCCTTTCTGAGACCGCAAAACATAAATGCAGAGCACCTCTAAAGATTAAGGTCTGACTAGACATTGTAATTCATGGTAAAAGAGATCCAATCATAGTCATACCCAATATAAATTAGAGTACATATCTGATGGAAACCATATATTCAGTGGAAGTATGGAAACTTGATCCCGTGCCGTTGGATAAGGAGTGTACGTTGTGAGATGAAAATATGGAGGAATCGCAAAAGAACCCCCGTAATCTTCAACATCCCCGATGGAAGATGAGCCATCCCGTGCCTTTCCCCTTGGAGCTACCCCGATTCAATTTTTCCCCATCAACAACTAGGGTTAGGAGATGACACCAGCGGCCGGCGGCCGCAGCTAATTCCCTCTCTCCTCTCCGGCGGCTGGCCCACCGCGCCAACCCAGCACAACGCCCTCGTTCCGCGCAGGGCCGGCGACTGGCGCGACTAATTCTTCCTCGGCCTTCTCTCCTCTCCGACAGCTGGCCCAGCGAGCCAATCGTCCTCTGGGCATTCCCCATCGGATTGGTACTGGATCTAGGTCTGAAGGTATGGACCTTTCTATTACATTGTTCATTTTCTCTGTTATGTTTTGCCACGTTCTTCTTATCGTAGCTCAACTAGTGTTTTTATCTATCGGTTGGGCTAGGTTTGCAAAGCAAAAGAGATGACAAGGTCGTGGGTTCTGGTTGTCTCCTCCAAGATTAGCACTTCTAGTTGGGATAGGTATGCAAAGCAAAGCAAATAGAGTAGGGGAGGGAATGAGGTAGTAGTATCTTGGCTGGAACTGCTGATTGCCCCTAACTCTATTGTCCAGATTTTGGTCTTCAAGAAGTTGGTAAAGACTAATGCATTGGGTAAGTAAGTTTTATATTAATGCAGCAACATGGAGACCCCATCATGCTAATTTGACAATACTGTTTACCATATTGGTGGTTCTAGGCATATTTGTTACTATATAGTTGTTAAATGAAGGAAACTATCAGGCTTAGTTTGGCAGCACAATTTTTACAAAACTCTGGTAATCCAAAACCGCAGTATTCCAATGCCTAGGCAAGAAATACTAAATGTTCTTGAAATTGTAGTTTTCCTCAGTTTTACCAAAAATATCGAGGTGTTTGGATGTTGTTTTACCATGGTTTTGACCAGCACAACTGGCATGAAATTGCTTAATTAATCTAACCTGGAGGTACATGATTGATCAAGGTTCACCAATCAACTAGATCAAAAGTAATTGTGACGACAGCTGGAAGAAAATGGATCCGAGAGCACAACTTAAGCAACCCAAAATGGCTAATAAGCAAGAGATATATTACAACTAATTTACCATATAACAGAATGAGGAGAAATCAAAGGTAGAGATCACATCTATTCTTGTCTGGTCATGGATAGGGACATAAACAATTTCGTCTCATTTGGTTTAGAAAAAATGGGCCGGGACCTCTTTTCTAGACACACAAAAAAACCCCACGGTTTTGAGAATACTACAGGTTCTAAAACTTCAGCCTTACTTCTTGTAGACTTGTGTGTAGTATGATGGGCATAAGAAAGGAGTTGAAACTGGTTGAGCATAGAAAAATTGTAGAAATGATTTTAGCTGTCAGTTTTAATTTATATTGCAATTGATCGGTGAAGTGAGCTGAGATTAGGTACTGCTAACACTTGAATGTTCTTTCTAGCAGTTTATTTTATTCTATGTTATTCTGGAAGGCACATATTGGCTGGCTCCTATGAGAGTGTGCTTTCGACTTACAAACTGTATTTCTTCTCTTTGTGGAGTAATTATGGAATGCCACAGTGAAGTGAGCAAGGCACCACCTTTGGCTATTTGCAACTCCCAGTCTGATGCAGAATAAGCCATCCACACTAGACCAAGCCCGGAAATTGTATTTGCCACACAACAAAAAATGTATAGTGCACCTTTCTGTGTAAGTACTTGTCTAACTAATATGTGCATGCTTATAATTTCTTGTATTCCAGCATGTTAAACCATTGTGCTTTTCATCCACATTTCATGGCTCATCTTGTACTCCGGAGTGTGATGATGACATCAGGCCAGCCATAGGGATGACTTTTACAGATTTGAACGCAGCCAAGGATTTCTATGAAGCTTATGCACATCATGAGGTAGAATAAAAGGACTAAAGGGATATAAGGATAAGGGTGGAAAGCGAAGACAGAAAGACAAGAACAAGAACAAGGAAGTGCAGCAAACATGATGGCGGTACATTCCTCTGGACTTAGTTTGAGAATATTTCTAAAATTTTGCTTCCTAATAAATACACATGCACTGATGTATCTATGTTCATACATTAGGATTAAAAATTGACTTAAAAAATTAGGTATAAATTCTTGCAATTTTTCCTACTGCTTGACCAATTAATTTTTTTGTTTCAGATTTCTTGGTGGCCCTACCGACCTCTGCAAGTTTTTAGGACTAATAGTATTACATTATTATGTTCTTGGCTAGTGTAATGGAGCTATTAGCTATTGGCGCCGAACTTCTTCAAGTTGTTAGCTAGTGTACTGGAGGTATTATCTGTTGGGGCCGGGCATCTGCAAGTTGTTAGCTAGTGTACTGGAGCTATGTGTTCAATGATTGATGTATAAAGGTGTAGATTTGCCATCACTGTTAATGATGCATCTATTTTGTAACCGTGTATTGGAGTGTGGGCATTATTTAAGTGACTGAATCAGATGCATGAGTTTTGCTTTACTTAAATATATTCTAGGAAATTGTTTCAATTGCTGGAAATGTGCTATGTGAGGTGCATGAGTTCTTCAACTGGGCAATGGTTTTGGTTGTGGTTTCGTCATTTATCTGGGCAATGATTTTAGCTAATGTATTTTACTGTTTGTTCTACTTAAATTTACAAGGGACGCAATCAACACAAATAGGTGGGGACATGTGCCGAAGCCCCACACGTGATGGGGTAGCTAGCTGTAATACTTGTATGCGTCAGGGGGTCATGTCCAGAACAACATTGCTGGGGCGGGCGTTTTTCTGCAAAACTGCATGTAGCAGTTATGGATGGATCTAGTTGTTGGGGAACGTTGCAGAAAACAAAAATTTTCCTACTCGTTTCACCAAGATCCATCTAGGAGTTCATCTAGCAACGAGACATCAGATGCATCTACATACCTTTGTAGATCGCGTGCGGAAGCGTTCAATGAACGGTGATGATGTAGTCGAACACGACGTGATTCAAATCACCGATGACCAAGCGCCGAACGGACGGCACCTCCGCGTTCAACACACGTACGAGACGGGAGACGTCTCCTCCTTCTTGATCCAGCAAGGGGGGAGGAGAGGTTGATGAAGATCCAGCAGCACGACGGCGTGGTGGTGGATGCAGGGCGTCACAGTAGCAGGGCTTCGCCTATACTACGAGAGAGAGACGTAACATGGAGAGAGGGAGGCGCCAGGGGCTGGGTATGAAGTCCCTCCTCTCCCCCACTATATATAGGGGTGCCATGGGGGGGGGGCGCCGGCCCTAGTAGATGGAATCTACTAGGGGGGGGGGGGCCAAGGGTGGGGGGCTTGCCCCCCAAGCAAGGGGGCGCCCCCTTTAGGGTTCCCCCCCAACCCTAGGCGCATGGGCCCTTGGGGGGTGGCGCCCCAGCCCACTTTGGGCTGGGTTCCCTCCCACTTCAGCCCATGGGGCCCCCCGGGATAGGTGACCCCACCCGGTGGACCCCCGGGACCCTTCCGGTGGTCCCGGTACAATACCGGTGACCCCGAAACTTGTCCCGATGGCCGAAACAGCACTTCCTATATATAATTCTTTACCTCCGGACCATTCCGGAACTCCTCGTGACGTCCGGGATCTCATCCGGGACTCCAAACAATATTCGGGTTACTGCATATACATATCTTCACAACCCTAGCGTCACTGAACCTTAAGTGTGTAGACCCTACGGGTTCGGGAGACAAGCAGACATGACCGAGACGACTCTCCGGTCAATAACCAACAGCGGGATCTGGATACCCATGTTGGCTCCCACATGCTCCACGATGATCTCATCGGATGAACCACGATGTCGAGGATTCAATCAACCCCGTATGCAATTCCCTTTGTCAATCGATATGTTACTTGCCCGAGATTCGATCGTCGGTATCCCAATACCTCGTTCAATCTCGTTACCGGCAAGTCACTTTACTCGTACCGTAATGCATGATCCCGTGACCAGACACTTGGTCACTTTGAGCTCATTATGATGATGCATTACCGAGTGGGCCCAGTGATACCTCTCCGTCATACGGAGTGACAAATCCCAGTCTTGATCCATGTCAACCCAACAGACACTTTCGGAGATACCCGTAGTCTACCTTTATAGTCACCCAGTTACGTTGTGACGTTTGGTATACCCAAAGCACTCCTACGGTATCCGGGAGTTACACGATCTCATGGTCTAAGGAAAAGATACTTTGACATTACAAAACTCTAGCAAACGAACTATACGATCTTGTGCTATGTTTAGGATTGGGTCTTGTCCATCACATCATTCTCCTAATGATGTGATCTCGTTATCAATGACATCCAATGTCCATAGTCAGGAAACCATGACTATCTATTGATCAACGAGCTAGTCAACTAGAGGCTTACTAGGGACATGTTGGTGTCTGTTATTCACACATGTATTACGATTTCCAGATAACACAATTATAGCATGAATAAAGACAATTATCATGAACAAGGAAATATAATAATAATGCTTTTATTATTGCCTCTAGGGCATATTTCCAACACTAGTCCATACATACAAGATCCAACAGCCTGTGGTAAAGTTTCCAACCTTTCACTAAAGATGTGGTTTTCACCTGATATCGTCTCTATAAATTAACAGTGATGAATGCAAATGACGGTTGTGCTCTCCATCTAGTGCTTTTTAATAAGAGGGTGATGACTCAACATAAAAGTAAATGGATAGGCCCTTCGTAGAGGAAAGCAGGGATTTGTAGAGGTGCCAGAGCTCAGTTTTGAAATAGAGATAAATTGTATTTTGAGCTATATACTTTCATTGTCAACGTAGCAACTAAGAGATGACGATATCTTCCATGCTAAACACATTATAGGCGGTTCCCGAACAGAATGGTAAAGTTTATACTCCCCCTCCACCAACAAGCATCAATCCATGGCTTGCTCGAAACAACGAGTGCCTCCAACATACATCAGGTCCCAGGGGGAGTTTTGTTTACAATTAATTTTGATTTAGTTTGCATAAAGCATGGGACTAGGCATCCCGGTGACCAGCCATTTTCTCGCGAGTGAGGAGCGGAGTCCACTCCTCTTGAGAATAACCCGCCTAACACGGAAGATAAGGACAGCCTTTGTTGATACATGAGCTATTTGAGCATACAAAACAGAATGTTTATTTGAAGGTTTAGAGTTTGGCACATACAAATTTACTTGGAACGGCAGGTAGATACCGCATATAGAAAGGTATAGTGGACTCATCTGGAATAACTTTGGAGTTTAAGGGATTGGATGCACAAGCAGTATGTTGGGGAACGTAGTAATTTCAAAAAAATTCCTACGCACACGCAAGATCATGGTGATGCATAACAAAGAGAGGGGAGAGTGTAATCTACGTACCATCGTAGATCGATAGCGGAAGCATTATAACAACGCGGTTGATGTAGTCGTACGTCTTCACGGCCTGACCGATCAAGCACCGAAACTACGGCACCTCCGAGTTCTAGCACACGTTCAGCTCGATGACGATCCCCAGACTCCGATCCAGCAAAGTGTCGGGGAAGAGTTCCGTCAGCATGACGGCGTGGTGACGATATTGATGTTCTACTGTCGCAGGGCTACGCCTAAGCACCGCTACAATATTATCGAGGAGTATGGTGGAAGGGGGCACCGCACACGGCTAAGAAAACGATCACGAGGATCAACTTGTGTGTCTCTGGGGTGCCTCCCTGCCCCCGTATATTAAGGAGCAAGGGGGGAGGAGGCCGGCCCTAGGAGGGGCGCGCCAGGGGAGTAGGATTCCTACTCCTAGTTGGAGTAGGTTTCCTCCTTTCCTAGTCCAACTAGGAGAAGGGGGGAAAGGGGGGAAGAGGGGAAGGAAGGGAGAGAGGGGCCGCGCCCCAAACCCCTTGTCCAATTCGGACTGGGCTTGGGAGGGGCACGCGCCACCTCCTGGTCCTTTCCACTAAGGCCCATTAAGGCCCATTGCTTCTTCCTTGTATCCTATATACCTAAGAGATTCACCCCCACTATCCTATTTATCTTAACATGCAAGCCATCCACATCATCACACATGCCACACACATTCCACCTTAGAAAAAAGATCAACAAATCATGCAACAAACCTTAGTATTTATAGTACACAGCAGTCCCTCGGTCGTTTGGTCTTCAAATGCTACTTTTATTTAGGGGAAACGATCAGCCATCCCTTGGTCGTTTGCTCTTCGATCTTCCATATCAGACTGGGTAGTCAAAGAGTCCGCCAGATGCATATAATAGGATGTTTGATCTACGCTTCTCATCCGCTTATTCTTCATAATCGATCCACCGGAATCAAGCTCAGATGTGCACAACCTCATCATCATCCTGAGATGGAGCTCGATGCTGCGCATGGACACCACAGACGCACACATGCACATCTGCATCACCTCCATGGTGCCTCACTTCAGCTTTGCGCAACCACAACGCCGCGCCTGGACGGCATCGACCGACGCCCACAGCGCCTCCATGGCTCCCCGCTTTAGCTCGGCCATGACGTGTACCTGGACGGCGCCGCAGGACGCCCGTGGTGCCTCCCTGCTGCACCCGAGATGGTTGTGTCCTGCCACAATGCCGCGCCTGGACGGTGCCGTCGCATGCCCTCAGCGCGTCACCGGCAGCCAGTGCCTTCCTAGTGCCCTGTGTTGGCTTTGTCCGACCGGCTACTTCCGATTGTCCGCATCGGCTTCACCCGTCCGCCGCTACCCTCTGTGACCACTCCACAGCATCTCAGCGCCAGCAAGGATCTTGCTGCCACTCGTCCTACATCCCCTCGACCCCTCCTCTCTTTGCTTTGGTGTGGAACTCGGCGAGCCTGGCGGCGTGGCGTATGCTGGGAGATGAAGAGGGGCTCTTTGCAGTTGGGCTGTGCTTGCCCTCTGCCATGCTTATTTAGTTCTCTTCATCAGGAATACCGCCACGCCAACCGCGGTGACCGAGGTAGTATGTAAGCTGTTTTTCTCGGCTATTGATTCGATGCAGCAGTTCTGCTCGGTTATTTGCTTGCTCAGTTATTTGCTTGGAATGCATCATGATTGATTAGTTTAGTTCTAGGTTCATTCTTGCAGAAGTTCAGAAATAATGGTTGATGCTGCTGTTCGGTGACATTTAGGTTTCAGCCAATGAGAAGTGCAGATATACACTCTAGACTAAGTTTATGTTGTACTCCCTCTGTAGGAGTATTAATTTATTTCATGCTATATCCCCAAACCTTCTTACAATTTCCATCTTTGTGCAGCATCTGCATGCACTACATTGCTTCTTGGGAGTTTCAATCGGGTCCTGCGCTACCAAATGTGAACACGTTTATTAAGATTACAGAGGTAGCAAATCAAATTTGAACATGTTTATTAAGATTCAGAGGCAACAAATCTGTTTGATTTTAATCCATTTGTAATCACCACTTCACCATAGTAGGTCTTTAGTTCTTTCTCAGGTACCTTTTGCAATTTTCGACAAATGATTAATGGTGATGATTTGTAGCAATGGCTCTTCAGGTATAATTAAGTGTCCATTATTGCTCTTAATCATGAATGTCAGGCATAATAATGTGGCCATCAAGATCAAGAGGAGCGTTGCTACTTTTCCCATTTAAAAAGATTTTTTTGGTAATATATAATAAAAATCCAACAAAAGAAATGTTGGTTCTTATCCTCTTTGTTTTACTAACACAACTTGATTTGTACAAGATCATTTATAGCACATCATTTTTTTCTTGGCGTGCCTTTTTGTATAAAATAAATTTACCATTAAATTCCCGACACCACTGGTAAAATTATTTCAACATCCACATTTTCTTATTAATAGATTTGGGCTCAGGATAGGAAGCGCTCATAATTGTGGTTTACCTTATAACTACGACTTTTTATCCAACTCTGACGTCTACTCTTTTTGTTTATTATAGATCATCATCCTTTTTCATATGGTGTTATGCGATATACTATTTGGAGCATGGCTTAGGGCTTTCAGGAATTGGTCCAGTTCTCAGGACTCAACCTTAAATCTATCAGAGGAATTTCAACTTCAATTGAGACCCAACTCTAATGATAGATTAGATGCTTGGGGTTGACAGCTGAGTTTGCCTCACATTATTCATATCTTTCTATGACATGTGCTCTTGAATATAAATTGATTATCTACCACTTTCATCTATCATGGATGTACAAGTTCAATGTATTCCATTATCTAGATTCAAAATTGACGATGAATGAACAAAGCCTTGTCACCTGGAAATTAATATCAAATACAAACACAAATTTGGTTGCATTTTTTCACTGTTTACCAACAACCCTTTGTTTGGTGCCAATCATTGTACTCTTTTGACGAATGTTGTATTTATCTATGTGGAAATTAGTCAAGTTCATCTCATAGAAAAATACTTACAATTCCTTATGAAATCTTCCTTGAAATAAGTAAATTGCAAACTTTGATGATTCAATATACCAAAGTAATAAAGTACAACAATTTATGCACGTGTTCCTGCCGCAACGCGCGGGAAATCGTCTAGTTCCCGTAACTCCCCGGTACCTCCGAAAATACCCGAATCACTCGGAACCTTTCCGATGTCCGAATATAGTCGTCCAATATATCGATCTTTACGTCTCGACCATTTCGGGACTCCTCGTCATGTCCCCGATCTCATTCGGGACTCCGAACTCCTTCGGTACATCAAAAATTAAAAACTCATAATATAACTATCATCGAAACCTTAAGCGTGCGGACCCTACGGGTTCGAGAACAATGTAGACATGACCGAGACATGTCTCCGGTCAATAACCAATAGCGGAACCTAGATGCTCATATTGGCTCCCACATATTCTACGAAGATCTTTATCGGTCAGACCGCATAACAACATACGGTGTTCGCTTTGTCACCGGTATGTTACTTGCCCGAGATTCGATCGTCGGTATCTCAATACCTAGTTCAACCTCGTTACCGGCAAGTCTCTTTACTCGTTTCGTAATACATCATCTCGCAACTAACTCATTAGTTGCAATGCTTGCAAGGCTTATGTGATGTGCATTACCAAGAGGGCCCAGAGATACCTCTCCGACAATCGGAGTGACAAATCCTAATCTCGAAATACGCCAACCCAACATGTACCTTTGGAGACACCTGTAGAGCACCTTTAAAATCACCCAGTTACGTTGTGACGTTTGGTAGCACACAAAGTGTTCCTCCGGCAAACGGGAGTTGCATAATCTCATAGTGATAGGAACATGTATAAGTCATGAAGAAAGCAATAGCAACATACTAAATGATCGGGTGCTAAGCTAATGGAATGGGTCATGTCAATCACATCATTCTCCTAATGATGTGATCCCGTTAATCAAATGACAACACATGTCTATGGTTAGGAAACATAACCATCTTCGACCAACGAGCTAGTCAAGTAGAGGCATACTAGTGACATTTAGTTTGTCTATGTATTCACACAAGTATTATGTTTCCGGTTAATACAATTCTAGCATGAATAATAAACATTTATCATGAAATAAGGAAATAAATAATAACTTTATTATTGCCTCTAGGGCATATTTCCTTCACAGTATTCCCGCTTAGTACAAGTGAAGGCTAGCAAAAGACTGGGAAGCGACCAACTAGAGAGCGACAACAGCCATGTACATGCATTAAAATTAATAAACATTGGGTGCAAGCATGAGTAGGATATAATCCACCGTGAACATAAATATCGTGAAGGCTATGTTGATTTGTTTCAACTACATGCGTGAACATGTGCCAAGTCAAGTCACTTAAATCATTCAAAGGAGGATACCACCCCATCATACCACATCATAATCATCTCAATAGCATGTTGGCACACAAGGTAAACCATTATAAGTCATAGCTAATCAAGCATGGCACAAGCAACTATGATCTCTAATTGTCATTGCAAACATGTTTATTCATAATAAGCTGAATCAAGAACGAGGGACTCATCATATTTACAAAAACAAAAGAGGTCGAGTTCATACCAGCTTTTCTCATCTCAGCCAGTCCATCATATATCATCATAATTGCCTTTCACTTGCACGACCAAACGATGTGAATAATAATAAGAGTGCACGTGCCTTGGACTAAGCTGGAATCTGCGAGCATTCAATAAACAGGAGGAGAGAGGGCAATATGGGCTCTTGGTTAAATCCACAATAATGCATATAAGAGCCACTTCAACAATTTAATCATGGTCTCCTCCTACTGACCCCAAAAGAAAAGAAAAGAAATAAAACTATTTACACGGGAAAGCTCCCAACAAGCAAAAGAAGAACGGGAAATATTTTTGGGTTTTCTTTTTAGTTATTGCTACTACAGCAGAAAAATAAACTACTACTAATTTTTTTTGTTTTTCTTAAGGTTTAACAAACAAGAAGAAAGCAGGAAAAAGAAAATAAACTAGCATGGATATTACAATGAAAAAGGTATGAGCACCGACATCTAGCAATGAGTGTGTGTGAACATGAATGTAATGTCGGTGAGAAATACGTACTCCCCCAAGCTTAGGCTTTTGGCCTAAGTTGGTCTATGGCCACGGCTGGCCTAGAGGATATCTATAATAATAGTTGTTGGGGTCGTACCGTGACGAGGAGGAATAGTTGGGATCATACTGTGATGAAGAAGAAGACTCTGATTGCCACTAGCTGACAGTCATCTCTGGATCCCAAGAATAAACAGATTGTCGTGGAGGCTCATCTTGTGGTTCCTATTCCGGGGCTGGTGCAGGATTCTTGTAAGCCTGGATGGCAGCCCACGTAACGAGGTAGGGTCCTACAAAATGAAACAAAGAAGGAGCAGGCAGGATAATAGTCTCAGGGTGATGTTTGTTAAAGAACAATTGATACTTAAGCTCTCCTGCCCTATTCTTAACAATAAAATCATGTGCCACCATACTTTTATGATCTAGATAAACACGGGGCAGCACCTTTTCTTCCTTCTTAGCATGCCTAATAGGTATGTTAAAATGTGCAGCTAGGCATGTGGCATAGACGCCTCCAAAGATGGGACTCTTAGTACGGTTCATACTTAACCGTCTAGCAATAATACCGCCCATACTAAAAGTGTTATCACTGTATAAACCGTGGTGCAGAATAATTATATCAGGAATGCTAAGGTTTCCATAGTTTCCGCATGCAATTAAGCAACGACTAGCAAATAATGCAAAGTAACGTAAAACAGGAAAATGTATGCTAGTGATTCGTGCATCGGAAACTTTTCTAGTTTCTCCTACAGTGATAGTATCAATTGTTGGAACTATGCCCTAGAGGCAATAATAAAATGGTTATTATTATATTTCCTTGTTCATGATAATTTTCTATTGTTCATGCTATAATTGTGTTATCTGGAAATCGTAATACATGTGTGAATACATAGACCACAACACGTCCCTAGTGAGCCTCTAGTTGACTAGCTCGTTGATCAAAAGATAGTCATGGTTTCCTGACTATGGACATTGGACGTCATTGATAACGGGATCACATCATTAGGAGAATGATGTGATGGACAAGACCCAATCCTAAGCATAGCTCAAAGATCGTGTAGTTCGTTTGCTAGAGCTTTTTCCGAATGTCAAGTATCATTTCCTTAGACCATGAGATTGTGCAACTCTCGGATACTTTAGGAGTACTTTGGGTGTGCCAAACGTCACAACGTAACTGGGTGACTATAAAGGTGCACTATGGGTATCTCCGAAAGTGTCTGTTGGGTTGGCACGAATCGAGACTGGGATTTGTCACTCCGTATGATGGAGAGGTATCTCTGGGCCCACTCGGTAATGCATCATCATAATGAGCTCAATGTGACCAAGTGGTTGATCACGGGATCATGCATTACGGTATGAGTAAAGTGACTTTCCGGTAACGAGATTGAACGAGGTATTGGGATACCGACGATCGAGTCTCGGGCAAGTAACGTACCGATTGACAAAGGGAATTTTATATGAGATTGATTGAATCCTCGACATCGTGGTTCATCCGATGAGATCATCGAGGAGCATGTGGGAGCCAACATGGGTATCCAGATCCCGCTGTTGGTTATTGATCGGAGAGTCATCTCGGTCATGTCTGCGTGTCTCCCGAACCTGTAGGGTCTACACACTTAAGGTTCGGTGACGCTAGGGTTGTTGAGATATTAGTATACGGTAACCCGAAAGTTGTTCGGAGTCCCGGATGAGATTTCGGACGTCACGAGGAGTTCCGTAATGGTCCGGAGGTGAAGATTTATATATAGGAAGTCAAGTTTCGGCCATTGGGAAAGTTTCGGGGGTAATCGGTATTGTACCGGGACCACCAGAAGGGTCCCGGGGGTCCACCGGGTGGGGCCACCTATCCCGGAGGGCCCCATGGGCTGAAGTGGGGAAGGGAACCAGCCCCTGGTGGGCTGGTGCGCCCCCCTTGGGCCTCCCCCTGTGCCTAGGGTTGGAAACCCTAGGGGTGGGGGGCCCCACTTGGCTTGGGGGGCAAGCCACCCCCCTTGGTCGCCGCCCCCTTGGAGATTGGATCTCCTAGGGCCGCCCCCCCTTAGGGGTCCTATATATAATGGGGTGGGGGGGGGGAGGGAGGGCAGTCGCACCCTAGCCCCTGGCGCCTCCCTCTCCCTCCCGTGACACCTCTCCCTCTCGTTGAGCTTGGCGAAGCCCTGCCGAGATCGCCGTTGCTTCCACCACCACGCCGTCGTGCTGCTGGATCTCCATCAACCTCTCCTTCCCCCTTGCTGGATCAAGAAGGAGGAGACGTCTTCCCAACCGTACGTGTGTTGAACGCGGAGGTGTCGTCCGTTTGGCGCTAGGTCATCGGTGATTTGGATCACGACGAGTACGACTCCATCAACCCCGTTCTCTTGAACGCTTCTGCTCGTGATCTGCAAGGGTATGTAGATGCACTCCCCTTTCCCTCGTTGCTAGATAACTCCATAGATTAATCTTGGTGATGCATAGAAAATTTTAAATTCTGCTACGTTCCCCAACAGTGGCATCATGAGCCAGGTTTATGCGTAGTTTCTATGCATGAGTAGAACACAAAGCAGTTGTGGGTGTCGATATTGTCAATTTACTTGCCGTTACTAGTCTTATCTTGATTCGGCGGCATCGTGGGATGAAGCGGCCCGGACCGACCTTACACGTACGCTTACGTGAGACTGGTTCCACCGACTGACATGCACTAGTTGCATAAGGTGGCTAGCAGGTGTCTGTCTCTCCCACTTTAGTCAGATCGGATTCGATGAAAAGGGTCCTTATGAAGGGTAAATAGAAATTGGCATATCACGTTGTGGTTTTGGCGTAGGTAAGAAACGTTCTTGCTAGAAACCTATAGCAGCCACGTAAAAACTTGCAACAACAATTAGAGGACGTCTAACTTGTTTTTGCAGCATGTGCCGTGTGATGTGATATGGCTAAAAGGATGTGATGAATGATATATGTGATGTATGAGATTGATCATGTTCTTGTAATAGGAATCACGACTTGCATGTCGATGAGTATGACAACCGGCAGGAGCCATAGGAGTTGTCTTAATTTATTTATGACCTGCGTGTCAACATAAACGTCATGTAATTACTTTACTTTATTGCTAAAGCGTTAGCCATAGTAGTAGAAGTAATAGATGACGAGACAACTTCAAGAAGACACGATGATGGAGATCATGGTGTCATGCCGGTGACAACGATGATCATGGAGCCCCGAAGATGGAGATCAAAAGGAGCAAATGATATTGGCCATATCATGTCACTATTTGATTGCATGTGATGTTTATCATGTTTTACATCTTATTTGCTTAGAACGACGGTAGCTTAAATAAGATGATCCCTCGTAATAATTTCAAGAAAGTGTTCCCCCTAACTATGCACCGTTGCGAAGGTTCGTTGTTTCGAAGCACCACATGATGATCGAGTGTGATAGATTCTAACATTCGAATACAACGGGTGTAAGCCAGATTTACGCACGCAATACACTTAGGTTGACTTGACGAGCCTAGCATGTACAAACATGGCCTCGGAACACGGAAGACCGAAAGGTCGAGCATGAGTCGTATAGAAGATACGATCAACATGAAGATGTTCACCTATGTTGACTAGTCCGTCTCACGTGATGATCGGACACGGCCTAGTTGACTCGGATCATGTTTCACTTAGATGACTAGAGGGATGTCTATTTGAGTGGGAGTTCATTGAATAATTTGATTAGATGAACTTAATTATCATGAACTTAGTCTAAAATCTTTACAATATCTCTTGTAGATCAAATGGCCCACGTTGCCCTCAACTTCAACGCGTTCCTAGAGAAAACCAAGCTGAAAGATGATGGCAGCAACTATACGGACAGGGTCCGGAACCTGAGGATCATCCTCATAGCTGCCAAGAAAGATTATGTCCTAGAAGCACCGCTAGGTGACGCACCCATCCCAGAGAACCAAGACGTTATGAACGCTTGGCAGTCACGTGCTGATGATTACTCCCTCGTTCAGTGCGACATGCTTTAAAACTTAGAACTGGGGCTCCAAAAGCGTTTTGAGCAACACGGAGCATATGAGATGTTCGAAGAGCTGAAAATGGTTTTCCAAGCTCATGCCCGGGTCGAGAGATATCAAGTCTCCGACAAGTTCTTCAGCTGTAAGATGGAGGAAAACAGTTCTGTCAGTGAGCACATACTCACTATGTCTGGGTTGCATAACTGCTTGACTCAGCTGGGAGTTAATCTCCCGGATGACGCGGTCATTGACAGAATCCTTCAGTCGCTTCCACCGAGCTACAAGAGCTTTGTGATGAACTTCAATATGCAGGGGATGGAAAAGACCATTCCTGAAGTATTTGCAATGCTGAAATCAGCAGAGGTAGAAGTCAAAAAGGAACATCAAGTGTTGATGGTGAATAAAACCACTAAGTTCAAGAAAGGCAAGGGTAAGAAAACCTTCAAGAAGGACGGCAAGGGAGTTGCCATGCCCGGCAAGCAAGCTGCCGGGAAGAAGCCAAAGAATGGACCCAAGCCCGAGACTGAGTGCTTTTATTGCAAGGGAAGTGGTCACTGGAAGCGGAACTGCCCCAAATACTTAGCGGACAAGAAGGCCGGCATCACGAAAGGTATATGTGATATACATGTAATTGATGTGTACCTTACCAGTACTCGTAGTAGTTCCTAGGTATTTGATACCGGTGCGGTTGCTCACATTTGTAACTCAAAGCAGGAGCTGTGGAATAAGCGGAGACTGGCAAAGGATGAGGTGACGATGCGCGTCGGGAATGGTTCCAAGGTCGATGTGATCGCCGTCGGCACACTACCTCTACATTTACCTACGAGATTAGTTTTAAACCTCAATAATTGTTATTTAGTGCCAGCTTTGAGCATGAACATTGTATCAGGATCTCGTTTAATTCGAGATGGCTACTCATTTAAATCCGAGAATAATGGTTGTTCTATTTATATGAGAGATATGTTTTATGGTCATGCCCCGCTGGTGAATGGTTTATTCTTAATGAATCTCGAGCGTAATGTTACACATATTCATAGTGTGAATACCAAAAGATGTAAGGTTGATAATGATAGTCCCACATACTTTTGGCACTGCCGCCTTGGTCATATAGGTGTCAAACGCATGAAGAAGCTCCATGCATATGGACTTTTGGAGTCTCTTGATTACGAATCATTTGACACGTGCAAACCATGCCTCATGGGTAAAATGACCAAGACTCCATTCTCAGGAACAATGGAGCGAGCAACCAACTTATTGGAAATCATACATACCGATGTGTGCGGTCCGATGAGTGTTGAGGCTCGCGGTGGCTATCGTTATGTTCTCACCCTCACTGATGACTTGAGTAGATATGGGTATGTCTACTTAATGAAACACAAGTCTGAGACCTTTGAAAAGTTCAAGGAATTTCAGAGTGAGGTTGAGAATCAACGTGACAGGAAAATCAAGTTCTTGCGATCAGATCGTGGGGGGAATGCTTGAGTCACGAATTTGGCACACACTTAAGGAAATGTGGAATAGTTTCACAACTCACGCCGCCTGGAACACCTCAGCGTAATTGTGTGTTCGAACGTCGTAATCGCACTCTATTGGATATGGTGCGATCTATGATGTCTCTTACCGATCTACCGCTGTCATTTTGGGGCTATGCTTTAGAGACTCCGCATTCACTTTAAATAGGGCTCCGTCGAAATCCGTTGAGACGACACCGTATGAATTATGGTTTGGGAAGAAACCTAAGCTGTCGTTTCTGAAAGTTTGGGGATGCGATGCTTATGTCAAGAAACTTCAACCTGAAAAGCTCGAATCCAAATCGGAAAAATGCGTCTTCATAGGATACCCTAAAGAAACTGTTGGGTATACCTTCTACCTCAGATCCGAAGGAAAGATCTTTGTTGCCAAGAATGGATCCTTTCTAGAGAAAGAGTTTCTCTCGAAAGAAGTAAGTGGGAGGAAAGTAGAACTTGATGAAGTATTGCCTCTTGAACCGGAGAGTGGCGCAGCTCAAGAAAATGTTCCTGAGGTGCCTGCACCGACTAGAGAGGAAGTTAATGATGATGATCATGAAACTTCAGATCAAGTTGCTACTGAACTTCGTAGGTCCACAAGGACACGTTCTGCACTAGAGTGGTACGGCAACCCTGTCCTGGGAATCATGTTGTTAGACAATGGTGAACCTTCGAACTATGAAGAAGCGATGGCGGGCCCAGATTCCGACAAATGGCTGGAAGCCATGAAATCCGAGATAGGATCCATGTATGAAAATGAAGTATGGACTTTGACTAACTTGCCCGATGATCGGCGAGCCATAGAAAATAAATGGATCTTTAAGAAGAAGACAGACGCGGATGGTAATGTAACCATCTATAAAGCTCGGCTTGTCGCTAAGGGTTACCGACAAGTTCAAGGGGTTGACTACGATGAGACTTTCTCACCCGTAGCGAAGCTGAAGTCCATCCGAATCATGTTAGCAATTGCCACATTCTATGATTATGAGATATGGAAAATGGACATCAAAACGGCATTCCTTAATGGTTTCCTTAAGGAAGAATTGTATATGATGCAGCCGGAAGGTTTTGTCGATCCTAAGAATGCTGACAAGGTGTGCAAGCTCCAACGCTCGATCTATGGGCTGGTGCAAGCATCTCGGAGTTGGAACATTCGTTTTGATGAGATGATCAAAGCGTTTGGGTTTACACAGACTTATGGAGAAGCCTGCATTTACAAGAAAGTGAGTGGGAGCTCTGTAGCATTTCTCATATTGTATGTGGATGACATACTGTTGATGGGAAATGATATATAATTCTTGGAAAGCATAAAGGCCTACTTGAACAAGTGTTTTTAAATGAAGAATCTTGGAGAAGCTGCTTACATATTAGGCATCAAGATCTATAGAGATAGATCGAGACGCCTCATTGGTCTTTCACAGAGTACGTACCTTGACAAGATATTGAAGAAGTTAAATATGGACCAGTCAAAGAAGGGGTTCTTGCCTGTGTTGCAAGGTACGAGATTGAGCACAGCTCAATGCCCGACCACGGCAGAAGATAGAGAAAAGATGAGTGTCGTCCCCTATGCCTCGGCCATAGGGTCTATCATGTATGCTATGCTGTGTACCAGACCTGATGTAAACCTTTCCGTAAGTTTGGTAGGAAGGTACCAAAGTAATCCCGGCATGGAACACTGGACATCGGTCAAGAATATCCTGAAGTACCTGAAGAGGACTAAGGATAAGTTTCTCGTTTATGGAGGTGACGAAGAGCTCGTCGTAAAGGGTTACGTCGATGCTAGCTTCGACACAGATCTGGATGACTCTAAGTCACAAACCGGATACGTGTATATTCTGAATGGTGGGGCAGTAAGCTGGTGCAGTTGCAAGCAAAGCGTCGTGGCGGGATCTACATGTGAAGCGGAGTACATGGCAGCCTCGGAGGCAGCACAAGAAGCAATATGGGTGAAGGAGTTCATTACCGACCTAGGAGTCATTCCCAATGCGTCGGGCCTGATGACTCTCTTCTGTGACAACACTGGAGCTATTGCCCTTGCCAAGGAGCCCAGGTTTCACAGGAAGACCAGGCATATCAAGCGTCGCTTCAACTCCATTCGTGAAAGTGTTCAAAATGGAGACATAGATATTTGGAAAGTACATACGGACCTGAATGTGGCAGATCCGTTGACTAAACCTCTCCCTAGAGAAAAACATGATCAACACCAGAACTCTATGGGTGTTCGATTCATCACAATGTAACTAGATTATTGACTCTAGTGCAAGTGGGAGACTATTGGAAATATGCCCTAGAGGCAATAATAAAATGGTTATTATTATATTTCCTTGTTCATGATAATTGTCTATTGTTCATGCTATAATTGTGTTATCCGGAAATCGTAATACATGTGTGAATACATAGACCACAACACGTCCCTAGTGAGCCTCTAGTTGACTAGCTCATTGATCAAAAGATAGTCATGGTTTCCTGACTATGGACATTGGATGTCATTGATAACGGGATCACATCATTCGGAGAATGATGTAATGGACAAGACCCAATCCTAAGCATAGCTCAAAGAACGTGTAGTTCGTTTGCTAGAGCTTTTACGAATGTCAAGTATCATTTCCTTAGACCATGAGATTGTGCAACTCCCGGATACCGTAGGAGTACTTTGGGTGTGCCAAACGTCACAACGTAACTGGGTGATTATATAAAGGTGCACTACGGGTATCTCCGAAAGTGTTTGTTGGGTTGGCACGAATCGAGACTGGGATTTGTCACTCTGTATGACGGAGAGGTATCTCTGGGCCCACTCGGTAATGCATCATCATAATGAGCTCAATGTGACCAAGTGGTTGATCACGAGATCATGCATTACGGTACGAGTAAAGTGACTTGCCGGTAATGAGATTGAACGAGGTATTGGGATACCGATGATCGAGTATCGGGCAAGTAACGTACCGATTGACAAAGGGAATTGTATACGGGATTGATTGAATCCTCGACATCGTGGTTCATCCGATGAGATCATCGAGGAGCATGTGGGAGCCAACATGGGTATCCAGATCCCGATGTTGGTTATTGACCGGAGAGTCGTCTCGGTCATGTCTGCGTGTCTCCCGAACCCGTAGGGTCTACACACTTAAGGTTCGGTGACGCTAGGGTTGTTGAGATATTAGTATACGGTAACTTGAAAGTTGTTCGGAGTCCCGGATGAGATCCCGGACGTCACGAGGAGTTCCGGAATGGTTCGGAGGTGAAGATTTATATATAGGAAGTCAAGTTTCAGCCATCGGGAAAGTTTCGGGGGTAATCGGTATTGTACCGGGACCACCGGAAGGGTCCCGGGGGTCCACCGGGTGGGGCCACCTATCCCGGAGGGCCCCATGGGCTGAAGTGGGGAAGGGAACCAGCCCCTGGTGGGCTGGTGCGCCCCCCTTGGGCCTCCCCCTCCGCCTAGGGTTGGAAACCCTTGGGGTGGGGGGCGCCCCACTTGGCTTGGGGGGCAAGCCACCCCCCTTGGCCGCCGTCCCCTTGGAGATTGGATCTCCTAGGGCCGGCGCCCCCCTTAGGGGTCCTATATATAATGGGGGGGGGAGGGAGGGCAGCCGTACCCTAGCCCCTGGCGCCTCCCTCTCCCTCCCGTGACACCTCTCCTTCTCGCTGAGCTTGGCGAAGCCCTGCCGAGATCGTCGTTGCTTCCACCACCACGCCGTTGTGCTGCTGGATCTCCATCAACCTCTCCTTCCCCCTTGCTGGATCAAGAAGGAGGAGACGTCTCCCCAACCGTACGTGTGTTGAACGCGGAGGTGCCATCCGTTCGGCGCTAGGTCATCGGTGATTTGGATCACGACGAGTATGACTCCATCAACCCCGTTCTCTTGAACGCTTCTGCTCGCGATCTACATGAAGGAAATATGCCCTAGTGGCAATATTAAAGTTATTATTTATTTCCTTATATCATGATAAATGTTTATTATTCATGCTAGAATTGTATTAACCGGAAACATAATACATGTGTGAATACATAGACAAACAGAGTGTCACTAGTATGCCTCTACTTGACTAGCTCGTTGATCAAAGATGGTTATGTTTCCTAACCATAGACATGAGTTGTCATTTGATTAACGGGATCACATCATTAGGAGAATGATGTGATTGACTTGACCCATTCCGTTAGCATAGCACTTGATCATTTAGTTTGTTGCTATTGCTTTCTTCATGACTTATACATGTTCCTATGACTATGAGATTATGCAACTCCCGTTTACCAGAGGAACACTTTGTGTGCTACCAAACATCACAATGTAACTGGGTGATTATAAAGGTGCTCTACAGGTGTCTCCAAAGGTACTTGTTGGGTTGGCGTATTTCGAGATTAGGATTTGTCACTCCGATTGTCGGAGAGGTATCTCTGGGCCCTCTCGGTAATGCACATCACTTAAGCCTTGCAAGCATTGCAACTAATGAGTTTGTTGCGGGATGATGTATTACGGAACGAGTAAAGAGACTTGCCAGTAATGAGAATGAACTAGGTATTGAGATACCGACGATCGAATCTCGGGCAAGTAACATACCGATGACAAAGGGAACAACGTATGTTGTTATGCGGTCTGACCGATAAAGATCTTCGTAGAATATGTAGGAGCCAATATGGGCATCCAGGTCCCGCTATTGGTTATTGACCAGAGAGGTGCCTCGGTCATGTCTACATAGTTCTTGAACCCGTAGGGTCCTCATGCTTAATGTTCGTTGACGATATAGTACTATATGAGTTATGTATGTTGATGACCAAATGTTGTTCGGAGTCCGGGATGAGATCACGGACATGACGAGGAACTCCGGAATGGTCTGGAGATAAAGTTTGATATATGGGATAGTAGTGTTTGATCTCTGGAAGGGTTCCGGATGTTTCCCGAAATGTTTGGGCACGAGAACACTTTATCTAGGCCAAAGGGGAAAGCCCACGAGGTTTTTGGAAAGTGCAAAAGGAAGTTTTGCGGAGACCAGAGGCTAGACGCCAGGAACCCTGGCGTCTAGGGGGTAGACGCCGGGAACCCTGGCGTCTAGCCCTGGAGTCCGAGAAGGACTCTTGCCTTTCGGGTGAAACCGACTTTGAGGAGGCTTTTACTCCAAGTTTCGACCCCAGGGCTCAACATATAAATAGAGGGGTAGGGCTAGCACCAAAGAGACATCAAGAAACACCAAGCCGTGTGCCGGCAACCCCGTCCCCTCTAGTTTATCCTCCGTCATAGTTTTCGCAATGCTTAGGCGAAGCCCTGCGGAGATTGTTCTTCACCAACACCGTCACCACGCCGTCGTGCTGCCGGAACTCATCTACTACTTCACCCCTCTTGCTGGATCGAGAAGGCGAGGACGTCACCGAGCCGAACGTGTGCAGAACTCAGAGGTGCCGTGCTTTCGGTACTTGGATCGGTCGGACGTGAAGACGTACGACTACATCAACCGCTTTGATATAATGCTTCCGTGAACGGTCTACGAGGGTACGTAGACAACACTCTCCCCTCTCGTTGCTATGCATCACCATGATCTTGCGTGTGCGTAGGAATTTTTTTGAAATTACTACGTTCCCCAACAGTGGCATCCGAGCCTAGGTTTTATGCGTAGATGTAATATGCACGAGTAGAACACAAGTGAGTTGTGGGCGATATAAGTCATACTGCTTACCAGCATGTCACACTTTGGTTCGGCGGTATTGTTGGATGAAGCGGCCCGGACCGACATTACGCGTACGCTTACGCGAGACTGGTTTTACCGCCGTGCTATGCACACAGGTGACTAGCGGGTGTCAGTTTCTCCAACTTTAGTTGAACCAAGTGTGGCTACGCCCGGTCCTTGCGAAGGTTAAAACATCACCAAGTTGACAAACTATCGTTGTGGTTTTGATGCGTAGGTAAGAACGGTTCTTGCTAAGCCCGTAGCAGCCACGTAAAACTTGCAACAACAAAGTAGAGGACGTCTAACTTGTTTTTGAAGGGCATGTTTGTTGGGGAACGTTGAAGAAAACAAAAATTTTCCTACGGTTTCACCAAGATCCATCTATGAGTTCATCTAGCAACGAGTGATCGGATGCATCTACATACCTTGTAGATCGCGAGCGGAAGCGTTCAAAGAACGGGGATGAGGGAGTCGTACTCGACGTGATCCAAATCACCGGAGATCCTAGCGCCGAACGGACGGCACCTCCGTGTTCAACACACGTAAGGTCAGCGTGACATCTCCTCCTTCTTGATCCAGCAAGGGGAAGGAGAGGTTGAGGAAGATGGCTCCAGCAGCAGCACGACGGCGTGGTGGTGATGGAGCTGCAGTACTCCGGCAGGGCTTCGCCAAGCTCTATGGAGGAGGAGGAGGTGTTGGAGAGGGAGAGGGAGGCACCAAAGGCGTAGGTGAGAGGCCCTCCCTCCCCCCACTATATATAGGGAGCCTAGGGGGGGCGCCGGCCCTAGGAGATGCAATCTCCTAGGGGGGGCGGCGACCAAGGGGTGGGGGCTTGCCCCCCAAGCAAGGGGGCGTCCCCCTTTAGGGTTTCCCCACCCTAGGCGCATGGGCCCTAGGGGAAGTGGTGCCCCAGTCCACTTTGGGCTGGATCCCTTCCCACTTCAGCCCATGGGGCCCTCCGGGATAGGTGGCCCCACCCGGTGGACCCCCGGGACCCTTCCGGTGGTCCCGGTACAATACCGGTGACCCCGAAACCTGTCCCGATGGCCGAAATAGCACTTCCTATATATAATTATTTACCTCCGGACCATTCCGGAACTCCTCGTGACATCCGGGATCTCATCCGGGACTCCGAACAACATTCGGGTTACTGCATATACATATCCCTACAACCCTAGCGTCACCGAACCTTAAGTGTGTAGACCCTACGGGTTCGGGAGACATGTAGACATGACCGAGATTGCTCTCCGGTCAATAACCAACAGCAGGATCTGGATACCCATGTTGGCTCCGACATGCTCCTCGATGATATCATCGGATGAACCACGATGTCGAGGATTCAAGCAACCCCGTATACAATTCCCTTTGTCAATTGGTATGTTACTTGCCCGAGATTCGATCGTCGGTATCCCAATACCTCGTTCAATCTCGTTACCGGCAAGTCACTTTACTCATACCGTAATGCATGATCCCGTGACTAGACACTTGGTCACTTTGAGCTCATAATGATGATGCATTACCGAGTGGGCCCAGTGATACCTCTTCGTCATACGGAGTGACAAATCCCAGTCTTGATCCGTGTCAACCCAACAGACACTTTCGGAGATACCCGTAGTATACCTTTATAGTCACCCAGTTACGTTGTGACATTTGGTATACCCAAAGCACTCCTATGGTATCCGGGAGTTACACGATCTCATGGTCTAAGGAAAAGATACTTGACATTGGAAAACTCTAGCAAACGAACTATACGATCTTGTGCTATGTTTAGGATTGGGTCTTGTCCATCACATCATTCTCCTAATGATGTGATCTCGTTATCAATGACATCCAATGTCCATAGTCAGGAAACCATGACTATTTGTTGATCAACGAGCTAGTCAACTAGAGGCTTACTAGGGACATGTTGGTGTCTGTTATTCACACATGTATTACGATTTCCAGATAACACAATTATAGCATGAATAAAGACAATTATCATGAACAAGGAAATATAATAATAATGCTTTTATTATTGCCTCTAGGGCATATTTCCAACAGTCTCCCACTTGCACTAGAGTCAATAATCTAGTTACATTGTGATGAATCGAACACCCATGGATTTCTGGTGTTGATCATGTTTTGCTCTAGGGAGAGGTTTAGTCAACGGATCCGCTACATTCAGGTCCGTATGTACTTTACAAATCTCTATGTCTCCATCTTGAACATTTTCACGAATGGAGTTGAAGCGACGCTTGATATGCCTTGTCTTCTTGTGAAACCTGGGCTCCTTGGCAAGAGCAATAGCTCCAGTGTTGTCACAGAAGAGCTTGATCGGCCCCGACGCATTGGGTATGACTCCTAGGTCGGTGATGAACTCCTTCACCCATATTGCTTCATGTGCTGCCTCCGAGGCTGCCATGTACTCCGCTTCACATGTAGATCCCGCCACGACGCTTTGCTTGCAACTGCACCAGCTTACTGCCCCACCATTCAAAATATACACGTATCCGGTTTGTGACTTAGAGTCATCCAGATCTGTGTCGAAGCTAGCGTCGACGTAACCCTTTACGACGAGCTCTTCGTCACCTCCATAAACGAGAAACATTTCCTTAGTACTTTTCAGGTACTTCAGGATATTCTTGATCGCTGTCCAGTGTTTCTTGCCGGGATTACTTTGGTACCTTCCTACCAAACTTACGGCAAGGTTTACATCAGGTCTGGTACACAGTATGGCATACATAATAGAACCTATGGCTGATGCATAGGGGATGACGCTCATCTCTTCTATATCTTCTGCCGTGGTCGGACATTGAGCTGAGCTCAATTTCATACCTTGTAACACAGGCAAGAACCCCTTCTTAGATTGATCCATATTGAACTTCTTCAATATCTTATCAAGGTATGTGCTTTGTGAAAGACCTATGAGGCGTCTCGATCTATCCCTATAGATTTTGATGCCTAATATATAAGCAGCTTCTCCAAGGTCCTTCATTGAAAAACTTTTATTCAAGTAGGCCTTAATGCTGTCCAAGAGTTCTATATCATTTCCCATAAATAGTATGTCATCTACATATAATATGAGAAATGCTACAGAGCTCCCACTCACTTTCTTGTAAACGCAGGCTTCTCCATAAGTCTGCGTAAACCCAAACGCTTTGATCATCTCATCAAAGCGAATGTTCCAACTCCAAGATGCTTGCACCAGCCCATAAATCGAGCGTTGGAGCTTGCACACCTTGTCAGCATTCTTAGGATCGACAAAACCTTCCGGCTGCATCATATACAATTCCTCCTTAAGGAAACCATTAAGGAATGCCGTTTTGATGTCCATTTGCCATATCTCATAATCGTAGAATGCGGCAATTGCTAACATGATTCGGACGGACTTTAGCTTCGCTACCGGCGAGAAAGTCTCATCGTAGTCAACCCATTGAACTTGTCGATAACCCTTAGCGACAAGTCGAGCTTTATAGATGGTCACATTACCATCCGCGTCTGTCTTCTTCTTGAAGATCCATTTATTTTCTATGGCTCGCCGTTCAACGGGCAAGTCAGTCAAAGTCCATACTTCATTTTCATACATGGATCCTATCTCGGATTTCATGGCTTCTAGCCATTTGTCGGAATCCGGGCCCGCCATTGCTTCTTCATAGTTCGAAGGTTCACCGTTGTCTAACAACATGATCTCCAAGACAGGGTTGCCGTACCACTCTGGTGCGGAACGTGTCCTTGTGGACCTTCGAATTTCAGTAGGAGCTTGATCAGAAGTATCTTGATCATCATCAACAACTTCCTCTCTAGTCGGTGCAGGCACCTCAGGAACATTTTCTTGAGTTGCGCCATTTTCCGGTTCAAGAGGTAATACTTCATCAAGCTCTACTTTCCTCCCACTTACTTCTTTCGAGAGAAACTCTTTCTCTAGAAAGGACCCATTCTTGGCAACAAAGATCTTGCCTTCGGATCTGAGGTAGAAGGTGTACCCAATAGTTTCTTTTGGGTATCCTATGAAGACGCATTTTTCCGACTTGGGTTCGAGCTTTTCAGGTTGAAGTTTCTTGACATAAGCATCGCACCCCAAACTTTTAGAAATGACAGCTTAGGTTTCTTCCCAAACCATAATTCATACGGTGTCATCTCAACGGATTTCGATGGAGCCCTATTTAAAGTGAATGCGGCAGTCTCTAAAGCATAGCCCCAAAAAGATAGCGGTAAATCAGTAAGAGACATCATAGATCGCACCATATCTAATAGAGTGCGATTACGACGTTCGGACACACCGTTACGCTGAGGTGTTCCAGGCGGCGTGAGTTGTGAAACTATTCCACATTTTCTTAAGTGTGTGCCAAATTCGTGACTCAAGTATTCTCCTCCACGATCTGATCATAGAAACTTGATTTTCCTGTCACGTTGATTCTCAACCTCACTCTGAAATTCCTTGAACTTTTCAAAGGTTTCAGACTTGTGTTTCATTAAGTACATATACCCATATCTACTCAAATCATCAGTGAGGGTGAGAACATAACGATAGCCACCGCGAGCCTCAACACTCATTGGACCGCACACATCAGTATGTATGATTTCCAATTAGTTGGTTGCTCGCTCCATTGTTCCTGAGAACGGAGTCTTGGTCATTTTACCCATAAGGCATGGTTCGCACGTGTCAAATGATTCATAATCAAGAGACTCTAAAAGTCCATCTGCATGGAGCTTCTTCATGCGTTTGACACCTATGTGACCAAGGCGGCAGTGCCACAAGTATGTGGGACTATCATTATCAACCTTACATCTTTTGGTACTCACATTATGAACATGTGTAGTATTACGTTCGAGATTCATAAAGAATAAACCATTCACCATAGGAGCATGACCATAAAACATATCTCTCATATAAATAGAACAACCATTATTCTCGGATTTAAATGAGTAGCCATCTCGAATTAAACGAGATCCCGATACAATGTTCATGCTCAAAGCTGGCACTAAATAACAATTATTAAGGTTTAAAACTAATCCCGAAGGTAGATATAGAGGTAGCGTGCCGACGGCGATCACATTGACCTTGGAACCATTCCCGACGCGCATCGTCACCTCGTCCTTTGCTAGTTTCCGCTTATTCCGCAGCCCCTGCTTTGAGTTACAAATGTGAGCAACTGCACCGGTATCAAATACCCAGGAGCTACTACGGACACTAGTAAGGTACACATCAATTACATGTATATCACATATACCTTTTGTTTTGCCGGCCTTCTTATCTGCTAAGTATTTAGGGCAGTTCCGCTTCCAGTGACCGCTTCCCTTGCAATAAAAGCACTCAGTCTCGGGCTTGGGTCCATTCTTTGGCTTCTTCCCGGCAGCTTGCTTGCCAGGCGCGGCAACTTCCTTGCCGTCCTTCTTGAAGTTTTTTTTACCCTTGCCTTTCTTGAACTTAGTGGTTTTATTGACCATCAACACTTGATGTTCCTTCTTGACTTCTACCTCCGCTGATTTCAGCATTGAGAACAACTCAGGAATGGTCTTTTGCATCCCCTGCATGTTGAAGTTCATCACAAAGCTCTTGTAGCTTGGTGGAAGCGACTGGAGGATTCAAAGCTCTTGTAGCTCGGTGGAAGCGACTGAAGGATTCTGTCAATGACCGCGTCATCCGGGAGATTAACTCCCAGCTGAGTCAAGCGGTTATGCAACCCAGACATAGTGAGTATGTGCTCACTGACAGAACTATTTTCCTCCATCTTACAGCTGAAGAACTTGTCGGAGACTTATCTCTCGACCCGGGCATGAGCTTGGAAAACCATTTTCAGCTCTTCGAACATCTCATATGCTCCTTGTCTCTCAAAACGCTTTTGGAGCCCCGGTCTAAGCTGTAAAGCATGCCGCACTGAACGAGGGAGTATCATCAGCACGTGACTGCCTAAGCGTTCATAACGTCTTGGTTCTGCTGGGACAGGTGCGTCACCTAGCGGTGCTTCTAGGACATAATCTTTCTTGCAGCTATGAGGATGATCCTCAGGTTCCGGACCCAGTCCGTATAGTTGCTGCCATCATCTTTCAGCTTGGTTTTCTCTAGGAACGCGTTGAAGTTGAGGACAACGTTGGCCATTTGATCTACAAGACATATTGTAAAGATTTTAGACTAAGTTCATGATAATTAAGTTCATCTAATCAAATTATTCAATGAACTCCCACTTATAGACATCCCTCCAGTCATCTAAGTATAACATGATCCGAGTTAACTAGGCCGTGTCCGATCATCACGTGAGACGACTAGTCAACATCGGTGAACATCTTCATGTTGATCGTATCTTCTATACGACTCATGCTCGACCTTTCGGTCTTCTTGTTCCGAGGCCATGTCTGTACATGCTAGGCTCGTCAAGTCAACCTAAGTGTTTGCATGTGTAAATCTTACACCCGTTGTATGTGAACGCGTTGTATGTGAACGTTGGAATCTATCACACCCGATCATCACGTGGTGCTTTGAAACAACGAACTGTCGCAACGGTGCACAGTTAGGGGGAACATTTTCTTGAAATTATTATGAGGGATCATCTTATTTACTACTGTCGTTCTAAGTAAACAAGATGCAAAAACATGATAAACATCACATGCAATCAAATAATAATAGTGACATGATATGGCCAATATCACATAGCTCCTTTGATCTCCATCTTGGGGCTCCATGATCATCTTGTCACCGGCATGACACCATGATCTCCATCATCATGATCTCCATCATCGTGTCTCCATGAAGTTGCTCGCCAACTATTACTTCTACTACTATGGCTAACGCGTTTAGCAATAAAGTAAAGTAATTTACATGGCGTTTCTCTATGACACGCAGGTCATACAAAAAATAAAGACAACTCCTATGGCTCCTGCCGGTTGTCATACTCATCGACATGCAAGTCGTGATTCCTATTACAATAGCATGAACATCTCATACATCACATATATATCATTCATCATTCATCACAACTTTGGCCATATCACATCACAAAACACTTGTTGCAAAAACAAGTTAGACGTCCTCTAATTGTTGTTGCAAGTTTTACGTGACTGCAATAGGGTTCTAGCAAGAACGTTTTCTTACCTACGTGAAAGCCACAACGTGATTTGTCAACTTCTATTACCCTTCATAAGGACCCTTTTCATCGAATCCGCTCCAACTAAAGTGGGAGAGACAGACACCCGCCAGCCACCTTATGCAACTAGTGCATGTTAGTCGGTGGAACCGGTCTCACGTAAGCGTACGTGTAAGGTTGGTCCGGGCCGCTTCATCCCATAATACCGCTGAAGCAAAATAAGACTAGTAGCGGCAACAAAGTTGACAACATCTATGCCCACAACAAATTGTGTTCTACTCGTGCAAAGAGAACTACGCACAAACCTGGCTCATGATGCCACTGTTGGGGAACGTTGCAGAAAACAAAAATTTTCCTACAGTTTCACCAAGATCCATCTATGAGTTCATCTAGCAACGAGTGATCGGATGCATCTACATACCTTGTAGATCGCGAGCGGAAGCATTCAAAGAACGGGGATGAGGGAGTCGTACTCGACGTGATCCAAATCACCGGAGATCCTAGCGCCGAGCGGACGGCACCTCCGCGTTCAACACACGTACGGTCAGCGTGACGTCTCCTCCTTCTTGATCCAGCAAGGGGAAGGAGAGGTTGAGGAAGATGGCTCCAGCAACAGCACGACAGTGTGGTGGTGATGGAGCTGCAGTACTCAGGCAGGGCTTCGCTAAGCTCTATGGAGGAGGAGGGGGTGTTGGAGAGGGAGAGGGAGGCACCAAAGGCGTAGGTGAGAGGCCCTCCCTCCCCCCCACTATATACAGGGAGCCTAGGGGGGTGCCGGCCCTAGGAGAAGCAATCTCCTAGGGGGGGCGGCGGCCAAGGGGTGGGGGGCTTGCCCCCCCAAGCAAGGGGGCGCCCCCTTTAGGGTTTCCCCAACCTAGGCGCATGGGCCCTAGGGGAAGTGGCGCCCCAGCCCACTTTGGGCTGGATCCCTTCCCACTTCAGCCCATGGGGCCCTCCGGGATAGGTGGCCCCACCCAGTGGACCCCTGGGACCCTTCCGGTGGTCCCGGTACAATACCGGTGACCCCGAAACTTGTCCCGATGGCCGAAATAGCACTTCCTATATATAATTCTTTACCACCGGACCATTCCGGAACTCCTCGTGACGTCCGGGATCTCATCCAGGACTCCGAACAACATTCAGGTTACTGCATATACATATCCCTACAACCCTAGTGTGACACTCCAAAATTTTCGTTTGGTTTTCAGCAAAAACTTTGTTGGTTTTTGAAAAGAGGCCATTTAAATTTTTTTCCCAGAAAACCTCTCTCTTAAAAACTTTCACCTTTGGCAAGGATTTTCATTTCACATCCTTTTCAAATTTGGTGTTTGAATTATGGAAACTTTTCTTCCGATTCTTTTCCTCTCAAATGTATTTTTGAATTTGGATTATTTTCAAAAAAAAGAAACCCTAGGAGTTTTGGGACTTCTCTCATTTTGAAACCACCCATGGTTTTACCATGCCTCATGTGATAAAACCTCCCAAAACCCCTCCCTCCACTTTGGAACAATCTAAATTCTCTGTCCCATCAAGTCCAAACCATTTTTGAATTTTATTTCATTTATTTTATCTCCAAAAACAATTCTGTCTTTTATTATGAGCCTAAGCAATTTTCAAAGCAAGTACCTTATTGCCTTTGAGTTTTAATCTCAAACCAACTCCTCTGTATTGTCCTTAGCATCCACAACCCAGAACCATCTTGTTCCACTCCTCCTCTTTTCAAAATTTTCAAATTTCAGCCTCTGCAAGTTTGGACCAGATTTGCCAAATTTGGTGAAATTCATATCTCCTCTTCTCCAAAAATTCTACCAAAATTCAGGCAGCCTCCTGGTGCAATGAGAGGCCACCCCACCGAACACCTGGCCGGCGCTGTTTCCTTGCATTTTCAGAAAAGTTCAGAGTTTCAGAGTTCAGTGTCGTTTTTCCTTCGTCAGAGTTCAGTCACGCGTCGACAGTGCGCCTGGCGCGTTGCGCACAGCCCCTCCTCCCTGTCCAGAGCACCGCATGCACGCTTGGCCGGTTCCTGGCGTCGGTGGCACGTTGGCCCGCCCTCGCCAGCGTCTTCTGCGGCGTCGGGACCTCCCGTGGCGGCCAACAGAAGGCACCCTACGGCACAATGCCGTTCTGCACCGCCCAAGCCACCTAGGAGCTCCGCGTGGCCGTCTCCCTTGCCAGCGCACGCATGCAGCACCGTCGCCGTGGCCTGGCACCCGCAGGGCGCGCTCCCTGCCGCCGACGTGCCGCACGGCTGTTCTGTTGGGACAGGCCGTAACCTCCTCCTCCTTGCTAAGTTACGCACTGGGATGGGCTCGTTACTCCATCTAGTCGATGCCCAAGCCCCTAATCCAACTGCCCAACCACAGCGCCGCCGTAATCACTCGCCGGACTTATCCCGTTCACGGCAACCGCCTCGGGCCGGCTATATATAGCGCCCCCAAGCTCACTCTCGCCCCCGCACACCTCCACCACCTCACTGGACCCCGCCCAGCAACTGGAAGAGCCTCGAGGGGCCCTTCTTCCTCGACTCCGGCCGCCCCGTTCCGCCTCGGCCTCCGTCTCGATCCACTCTGGTGAGACCATCCCCGGCGCCCAAACTTCGTCAGTAACCTCCTCGAGCAACCAGAGAGCTAACCCCCACTTCAATTCGATCCTTGTAGCCCTCCTCGGCGAGCTCCATCAACGCCCGAACCACCGTCCGCCGGAGCAAGGGCCGCCGTCGACGTGGTGCTCGCCGGCGACCACCACCACCACCCACCGACGCGGAAAGGACACGGTGAGAACACGTTGGTAACCTCCGATCCCCCTGCCTCGCCGTGGATCGCCGCCGGCGACCACCGCGGCTCTCGGGCACCGTCGAGCTCTGCCGCCTCTTTTGAAAATTCAAACCTGACGGGCGGGACCCGCCTGTCAGCCTCTCTGTCCTTTCTAAACGAACCGTTTTCTGAAAGCGTCTTCTGCCAAATGCGTTTTCCCTCTGGGCCGGCGTATTCTTTATCGAAGCATTTTCTGTTTTTATAAGTTAGCCCCTGGAAACTTTCTGTTTCATTATAGATGAGTCCCTGGACAAAAACCTTTATAACTTTTAAACAAAAATATATTTTTGATTGATTCTTTTTCTGTCCTCTTTAGAATTTTGTCTAGTTTTTTATCAGATTTATTTGAAAAATATTTGGAATAATTTTTGTGCACCTCTCGGTATTTACGTTAGCGCGTATGTTCTCTTTATACCGTAGATACCGAAGGAAGTGACGGAACCGCGAACTTCACCGAGCTAGGCTCCGACTATCTGAACCAGGCAAGCATGTTTGAACTTTTGATATGATGAGTGTTTTGGCATGTTTGCATTAAGTAGTTTCATGGCATGTTTATGAGCATACTCGAATGTCATTACATGCAACGTTGAGGCAAGTGAGTTTCGAAAATCCATAAGTGGATGGATGTGAGTATGCAGGCCATGTGTTGGCATGAAATGGGTAAGATGGCAGTGTTGTAGCATGCCAGTCTTACGCCAGACTTGACTTCAGTGTCAACCCGTATCGTCCAGTTCCATCCGTTTTCCTTCCCTGTACTACCACATGTTTTCCGCAAGGAATATGGCTTAAGTAAGTTGCAAACCGCTTTCCTGGTACACACCAAAAAGGAGAGGCCGTGATGATGGTTCCATGGCCCTGGATTAAAGCCAGTCATCCGGTCAGGGGGCATGGGTGTTTCCGGTTGGGACCGAGAGGGGGGCACCCCTTAGAGCGCGTGTATATAAATTTGATCCCATGCTATTCGAGATTGTGATCTCCCCGTCTCAAAAGTTTTTCTTGGACGATGTCTAGGGTGATTCCTGGCATCGAGAGGTAGGATGGGTGTGTACTGGTTAGCTGTGTTTTCTTCCGAAATACCGTAAACGGAACTAGTCCTTCGTGACTACGGAAATCCGTTGGCTGTGGGAAATTTTTGTACAAACTCTGCAGAGTCATATATTCCTTTGAATCATCTTTTCCATGTCCAAGTTCGGTATTATCTTATCCTGACAAGTGCCAGATTTGGTGACAGAAACTCCGGTGAATCACATGAGTGCTAAGTCTGGTTAAATGTTTATTCCTGTGGATGGACTAACCCGTTTATTATCATGAGTTGAATATTTATTATGAGTATTATATCCTTGTGAAGAAAGCCCTTTCTGCGATGTCGCTCAGACGTCCGATTGTGGCATTGTTATTTACTTTCAATAACAGCCCTTTCTGAGATGTCGCTCAGACGTCCGACTGTGGCATTGTTATTTACTTTCAATAAAAGCCCTTTCTGTGATGTCGCTCAAACGTCCGACTGTGGCATTGTTATTTACTTTCAATAAAAGCCCTTTCCGTGATGTCGCTCAGACGTCCGACTGCGGCAGTACTGTTATTTACTTTCAATATAAGCCCTTTCTGTGATGTCGCCCCGACGTCCGACTGTGGCACGCATGTCTTTTATTTTCTGTTTAAGCCCTTTTCGTAGTGTTGCTCAGACGCCCGACTGTGGCATGATCTTTATTTATTTGTTCACCCTTCGTGGCGTCCCTTCAGACACCCGATCGGTTTTCAATTGTTTTTGTTGGTTTTTCAGGCGGACTACCGCCGGTTCCCTTTTTACTTACCTTGTTTGCTAAATTTTGAATGTGCATTGGTAAATTAATCATGACGCATTCATGCATGCATTTGTAATATCTTACGTCCGAACTGTCTTGCGAGTACTTTCAAAGTACTCACCTGGCTTGTTGATTTGGCCAGATGATGACGAAGGCGATCTCATGGATGAAGAGTTTGATAGCGAGTCCGACGCCTAGAGGAGTCCCGGTCAGTCTCGTGCGACCCTGGATTTGGTCACTGTATTATATTCGCTTCCGCTACCCAAATAAGTTCATCGAGCCTCACCTCGACGCTCGATGAGATGCCAGTTTTAGAGTCATGTATCTCACTCCCCACTGTGATTTTCCACCATCACTTTACTCTCGAGTCAGTAGTATGCCACCACACCATTGTGTTATATCCGCCATTATGTATAATTATTGGCGCGCTTGTAATAATTTGTTGAGCACCCTTAGCTCAACCCTGTAATATATTTTCTATGCTACTCGCTTATTGTATCAAGAAATTGTCTACCAGTGAGGAGGATTTCTCTCATACTAGACTCAAAAGATTGGTTTCTCAATAAATATTTTTATTGGAAAACCGGTCGTGACAAGCTTGGTATCAGAGCCGACCCTCGCGGTTACATGGATGGTTGCAGACAGGTGCGCGGTCATGTTGTTCATGACGTTTGTGACCCGTCGTGGCACCCGGCATGGCACATGTACCGGACTGGATGCACAAACGTGTGTGCCAAGAGGGAACGTTCCTGTGGCCCGACGAGGACGTCGGTTCCTCTGAGTGGGGGTGTTTGTGATGGCCTGGCTTATTAGGGATGATAGACTACTCATATCAATAAGGAATTCCTTCTTTTCCGGGAGCCCATTCTGATAGAAATCCAAAGTTAAGCGTGCTCAGCTTGGAGTAGTGTCAGGATGGGTGACCGACCGGGAAGTTGCTCCCGGGTGCGCACGAGTGAGGACAAAGTGCGCAGAAAAGACTAGTATTGATCTGTGGGGCCAGTCTAGATCCCGCCAGGAGTAACGACCACCGGCGGGTGTGTCCGGGGCGTTACAGCTTGGTATCAGAGCCAGGCTGACTGTAGGAAGCCACTAGGTGCGATCGCTAATCGGTTATTAGCATGATAGAGCCAATTTATATTTTTTGCAATTGTAGTCATTTTCTGACGGTCAGCATAAATTTATGATCTGACCATTCAGGATTTTTGCCTACGTTTGTAGATGGCCGACAACAGCTGCGAGTCTCAAACCTTCGCCAACGTGCCCGATGGGTTCGTCAAGCTTCCCTCCTTCATCGTTCAGGTCGCGATGGGGCCATCCGTGTGCCCAGTCTTCACACTTTGTCAGCACAGAGTCAACGACAGTCTGACCATGCACCAGGCCGCGGTGTAGTTCAAGGCAGGGCGTGGTGAGTTACGCCTCTTCCGGTTCGTGGGAAGAGCCATGCCTACGGAGAGGCATGCTATGCAGATGGCAGCCCGCGAGGCGATAGCTTGTCTCAGGGATGTCCTACCCGTCATGAAGGCTCGTCGTTACCGCTATCTTCCATGCCATGTGCCTTACACCTGTCACTACGCATTCTCCTGCCCCAGAGGAGAACGAGATGAGGCTTTTGAGGTGCTTATTGAGTATCTCTGGGCCCTGGAGGCAGCCTTCGACAACCTGGTGGACGACTTCGTGGCTGCCCGCATGGACTCAGTCCATGGCTGTGCCGCCAACAGGAGGGAGCTCCTGCCCACCGCACCGCCACTGACTTTTGTCTCGTCCTCGGCATCTTATGCACCTATTCGTCGCCTGCCTTCTACCGAAGAGTTCAACCAAGTCATTACGCCCACTCCAGCGCGCACTGCACCACCCTTCGCGCCCACTCCTATTCGTGTTGTTCCGCCCCTGGCGCCCGCTCCGTCCACCCGGCGCAGCACTACACATATGGAGCCTATCAGTGAGGAGGAGGTCGAGTCCCCAGCCTCACTGCGCCTCACCCTTGGCAGGGCCAAGGAGATCATCAACATCTCCGACTGAGTACGCTTAGCCGTCTTGCGATGTACCGCCTTGTAAGGCATGTACATAGGTTGTGAGAAGTAGCTTGTTTGCGCATCATGTAGGGACTGGAGAAGTGCACTAGCCTAAATAACATGTCAGGATTATGTACGCATATCCTGAGTGATGTATTGTATAATTATCACCCGCATGTAAGATACGTAATGAGCAGTCCTTCTCCATGCGCAAATCGATTTGTTTTCCTTAAGTAATCTTGGCTATTTATTTTATTTGTCAGCCTTGTGCATTTATGGATTTGTTTTTGCGACCATTTTCGCTTTTCTTATGAGTTTTACAAAATATATCCCCAGAGTGAAAAATGTCTCGTCCTTGGACTCGCTCCATGCCTACTCCGCCAGAGGAAAATTATGACACTCAACCAGGCAACAATTTCACACAAGGGCAGTCGAGTCAACAGGACAGTGAAACGGCACTTTCCCAAATGTGCCACCTTTATGAGCAGAGTCAGCAACAACATCGGGAAATGATGAACCAAGTCATCAACATGGGAAATCACCATGGACAGTATCAGCAGCAATCCAAGTTATCTGAGCTACAGAAGACACGTCCCCAAACATTTTCTCATACTGACAAGCCTCTTGAGGCCGAGGACTGGCTTCGAGATATGGAGAGAAAGTTAATTATTGCAAAATGTTCGGACCCCGAAAAGGTACTATATGCTCCGCACTATCTCACAGGAGCAGCCGCATCGTGGTGGGAGAATTTCCTGCACATGCATCCCAACGAAAATGATATAACCTGGGACGATTTCAAGGAAGGTTTCCGTGGTGCACACATTCCTAAGAGTATTATGAAAATCAAGAAGAGAGAGTTCGATGACCTCAAACAAAGGAACATGACAGTGTCAGATTATAACGGTCAATTCACTCTATTGTCTCGCTACACCAATGAAGAGCGTATGACTGAAAGTAAGAAGATGGAGAAATTCCTTGACGGTCTGGCGCCTGCGCTTAAATGCCAACTGGTCGTGCACACTTTTCCAGATTTTAAAACACTGGTGGACAAAGCCATTACTCTGGAAAATGAGAGACATAGCTTGGAAGATTTCCGCAAGCGAAAAAGGGACCAGACTAACCATGCTCGCAATCACCGAAGCAAGACAGATTTTCAAAAGGGTGGGACACACAAATCCTCGTCCAACGTCTCACGACCAATCAAGAATTTTAATGCAAGGGACAAGGAGTTCACATATCGCCCAGGCGTTACTTGTTACGCCTGTGGAGAGGAAGGGCACTATGCCAAGCAGTGCCCCAAGCCTAGGAACTCAACCCCAAAGCCAAATAACGGCGGTAATAATTCAGCGCCCAAGCGAAACAATTTCAACCCCAACAACAACCACAGGAAGGGTCATCTGAACCACGTAACCAAAGAGGAGGCACAAAATGCTCCGGATATCGTACTCGGTACGTTTCCTGTCAACACAATACCTGCAATGGTTTTGTTTGATTCTGGAGCTTCTCACTCTTTCATTTCGAAAAGTTTTGCTTTGCAAAATAATTTTTCGATGCTTCCTTTGGAGAAATCCATGATCATCAAGTCCCCTGGGATTCAGCAAGTCACTCAGAATTACTGTCAGGATGTGGTTATTGAGTTTGAAGGATTGAAGTTTCACGCCAATCTTATTGTATTGGAAAATAAAGGACTGGATGTCATCCTAGGGATGGATTGGTTAACCACCAACAAAGGTTTTATTGACTGTTTCAACCGGACCGTAATTCTCACCCACCACCACGGGAAGACAATAAGAGTTTCAGCCAAAGAGAGAAAAATACCCCGGCAACCGAGATTGAATAAGGTGGACGTTTCTAAGCTAAACAAGGTTCCAGTAGTGTGTGAATTTCCAGACGTATTCCCCGAAGAGCTACCAGGCATGCCACCAGACCGAGAGATAGAATTCAGCATTGAGCTAGCACCAGGAACCACCCCCATATACAAGAAACCATACAGGATGGCACCATCCAAGTTGGTTGAGTTGAAGAAACAAATAAAGGAATTGCTGGACAAAGGATACATTCGAGCCAGCTCCTCACCTTGGGGATCACCAATTTTGTTTGCCAAAAAGAAGGATGGAACACTGAGATTGTGCATAGACTACCGAGCACTTAATATGGTCACAGTCAAGAACAAATACCCGATGCCAAGGATAAACGATTTGTTTGATCAACTCGCTCAGGCCAAGGTATTCTCAAAAATTGACTAAAGGTCAGGATACCATCAATTAAAGGTGCGAACAGAAGATATCCCCAAAACAGCCTTCACCTCCAGATATGGACTATATGAGTTCACAGTAATGCCATTTGGATTAACGAACGCCCCCTCATATTTTGTTCACCTCATGAACAAAGTATTTATGAAGTTTATGGACAAGTTTGTTGTGGTATTCATCAACGATATTCTGGTATACTGCAAGACACCAGAAGAGCACGCGGAACATCTCAGGATTGTGCTAGGAGAACTCAGGAAACACCAATTGTACGCCAAGTTCAGCAAGTGTGAATTTTGGCTAAAACAAGTAGGGTTTCTAGGCCACATACTGACCCAAGAAGGTATTCCTGTAGACCCGGAAAAAGTCAAGCTAATCAGGGACCGACTCAAGGCAGCTCAAAGTCGACAAAAGAGCTATTATGATCAGAAGCACCGTGAAGTCAGCTTTGAACCCGGTGAATATGTGTACCTACGAGTGTCCCCTATGAGGGGCCTGCAACGATTCAAGGTTAAAGGAAAGCTAGCACCAAGATTCATCGGACCATTCTGTATAGTGGCACGAAGAGGCACGGTAGCCTACCAGCTAGAATTACCCGAAGAATTATCCGATGTCCACGACGTGTTCCACATCTCGCAGTTGAGGAAGTGCGTAAGCAACCCAGAGAAGCAAGTATCCCACGAGAATATTGACGTGCAACCAGACCTCACCTATCGGGAACATCCAGTAAAAATATTAGAGGAGTCTGAAAGGAGGACCCGACAGAAAACCATCAAGTTTTTCAAAGTTCAGTGGAGCAATCACATCGATAGTGAAGCAACTTGGGAAAGAGAGGATTTTCTTCGGGCAGAGCATCCACACTTATTTAAGGATCAGCTGAAATCTCGGGGACGAGATTTTTCCTAAGGGGGTAGGTGTTGTGACACTCCAAAATTTTCGTTTGGTTTTCAGCAAAAACTTTGTTGGTTTTTGAAAAGAGGCCATTTAAATTTTTTTCCCAGAAAACCTCTCTCTTAAAAACTTTCACCTTTGGCAAGGATTTTCATTTCACATCCTTTTCAAATTTTGTGTTTGAGTTATGGAAACTTTTCTTCTGATTCTTTTCCTCTCAAATGTATTCTTGAATTTGGATTATTTTCAAAAAAAAGAAACCCTAGGAGTTTTGGGACTTCTCTCATTTTGAAACCACCCATGGTTTTACCATGCCTCATGTGATAAAACCTCCCAAAACCCCTCCCTCCACTTTGGAACAATCTAAATTCTCTGTCCCATCAAGTCCAAACCATTTTTGAATTTTATTTCATTTATTTTATCTCCAAAAACAATTCTGTCTTTTATTATGAGCCTAAGCAATTTTCAAAGAAAGTACCTTATTGCCTTTGAGTTTTAATCTCAAACCAACTCCTCTGGATTGTCCATAGCATCCACAACCCAGAACCATCTTGTTCCACTCCTCCTCTTTTCAAAATTTTCAAATTTCAGCCTCTGCAAGTTTGGACCAGATTTTCCAAATTTGGTGAAATTCATATCTCCTCTTCTCCAAAAATTCTACCAAAATTCAGGCAGCCTCCTGGTGCAATGAGAGGCCACCCCACCAAGTTTCAGCTCAAGGAGAAACCCCTACATACCAAAATCATTCTATCGAACACCTGGCCGGCGCTGTTTCCCTGCATTTTCAGAAAAGTTCAGAGTTTCAGAGTTCAGTGTCGTTTTTCCTTCGTCAGAGTTCAGTCACGCGTCGACAGTGCGCCTGGCGCGTTGCGCACAGCCCCTCCTCCCTGTCCAGAGCACCGCGCGCATGCTTGGCCGGTTCCTGGCGTCGGTGGCACGCTGGCCCACCCTCGCCGGCGTCTTCTGCGGCGTCGGGACCTCCCGTGGCGGCCGACAGAAGGCACCCTACGGCACAACGCCGTTCTGCACCGCCCAAGCCACCTGGGAGCTCCGCGTGGCCGTCTCCCTTGCCAGCGCACGCATGCAGCACCGTCGCCGTGGCCTGGCACCCGCAGGGCACGCTCCCTGCCGCCGACGTGCCGCACGGCCGTTCTGTTGGGACAGGCCGTAACCTCCTCCTCCTTGCTAAGTTACGCACTGGGATGGGCTCGTTACTCCATCTAGTCGATGCCCAAGCCCCTAATCCAACTGCCCAACCACAGCGCCGCCGTAATCACTCGCCGGACTTATCCCGTTCACGGCAACCGCCTCGGGCCGGCTATATATAGCGCCCCCAAGCTCACTCTCGCCCCCGCACACCTCCACCACCTCACTGGACCCCGCCCAGCAACTGGAAGAGCCTCGAGGGGCCCTTCTTCCTCGACTCCGGCTGCCCCGTTCCGCCTCGGCCTCCGTCTCGATCCACTCTGGTGAGACCATCCCCGGCGCCCAAACTTCGTCAGTAACCTCCTCGAGCAACCAGAGAGCTAACCCCCACTTCAATTCGATCCTTGTAGCCCTCCTCGGCGAGCTCCATCAACGCCCGAACCACCGTCCGCCGGAGCAAGGGCCGCCGTCGACGTGGTGCTCGCCGGCGACCACCACCACCACCCACCGACGCGAAAGGACACGGTGAACACATTGGTAACCTCCGATCCCCCTGCCTCGCCGTGGATCGCCGCCGGCGACCACCGCGGCTCTCAGGCACCGTCGAGCTCTGCCGCCTCTTTTGAAAATTCAAACCTGACGGGCGGGACCCGCCTGTCAGCCTCTCTGTCCTTTCTAAACGAACCGTTTTCTGAAAGCGTCTTCTGCCAAAATGCGTTTTCCCTCTGGGCCGGCGTATTCTCTATCGAAGCGTTTTGTGTTTTTATAAGTTAGCCCCTGGAAACTTTCTGTTTCATTACAGATGAGTCCCTGGACAAAAACCTTTATAACTTTTAAACAAAAATATATTTTTGATTGATTCTTTTTCTGTCCTCTTTAGAATTTTGTCTAGTTTTTTATCAGATTTATTTGAAAAATATTTGGAATAATTTTTGTGCACCTCTCGGTATTTACGTTAGCGCGTATGTTCTCTTTATACCGTAGATACCGAAGGAAGTGACGGAACCGCGAACTTCACCGAGCTAGGCTCCGACTACTCTGAACCAGGAAAGCATGTTTGAACTTTTGATATGATGAGTGTTTTGGCATGTTTGCATTAATTAGTTTCATGGCATGTTTATGAGCATACCTACGAATGTCATAATACATGCGACGTTGAGGCAAGTGAGTTTCGAAAATCCATAAGTGGATGGATGGGAGTATGCAAGGCCATGTGTTGGCATGAGAATGGGTAAGATGGCAGTGTGGTAGCATGCCAGTCTTACGCCAGACTGCTTGACTTCAGCGTCAACCCGTATCGATCCAGTTCCATCCGTTTTCCTTCCTGTACTACCTCATGTTTTCCGCAAGGAATATGGCATAGTAAGTTGCAAACCGCTTTCCTGGTACACACCAAAAAGGAGAGGCCGTGATGATGGTTCCATGGCCCTAGATTAAAGCTAGTCATCCGGTCAGGGGGCATGGGTGTTTCCGGTTGGGACCGAGAGGGGGGCACCCCTTAGAGCGCGTGTATATAAATTTGATCCCATGCTATTCGAGATTGTGATCTCCCCGTCTCAAAAGTTTTTCTTGGACGATGTCTAGGGTGATTCCTGGCATCGAGAGGTAGGATGGGTGTGTACTGGTTAGCTGTGTTTTCTTCCGAAATACCGTAAATGGAACTAGTCCTTCGTGACTACGGAAATCCGTTGGCTGTGGGAAATTTTTGTACAAACTCTGCAGAGTCATATATTCCTTTGAATCATCTTTTCCATGTCCAAGTTCGGTATTATCTTATCCTGACAAGTGCCAGATTTGGTGACAGAAACTCCGGTGAATCACATGAGTGCTAAGTCCGGTTAAATGTTTATTCCTGTGGATGGACTAACCCGTTTATTATCATGAGTTGAATATTTATTATGAGTATTATATCCTTATGAAGAAAGCCCTTTTTGCGATGTTGCTCAGACGTCCGACTGTGGCATTGTTATTTACTTTCAATAACAGCCCTTTCTGAGATGTCGCTCAGACGTCCGACTGTGGCATTGTTATTTACTTTCAATAAAAGCCCTTTCTGTGATGTCGCTCAGACATCCGACTGTGGCATTGTTATTTACTTTCAATAAAATCCCTTTCCGTGATGTCGCTCAGACGTCCGACTGCGGCAGTACTGTTATTTACTTTCAATATAAGCCCTTTCTGTGATGTCGCCCCGACGTCCGACTGTGGCACGCATGTCTTTTATTTTCTGTTTAAGCCCTTTTCGTGGTGTCGCTCAGACGCCCGACTGTGGCATGATCTTTATTTATTTGTTCACCCTTCGTGGCATCGCTTCAGACACCCGATCGGTTTTCAATTATTTTTGTTGGGTTTTCAGGCGGACTACCGCCGGTTCCCTTTTTACTTACCTTGTTTGCTAAATTTTGAATGTGCATTGGTAAATTAATCATGACGCATTCATGCATGCACTTGTTATATCTTACGTCCGAACTGTCTTGCGAGTACTTTCAAAGTACTCACCTGGCTTGTTGATTTGGCCAGATGCTGACGAAGGCGATCTCTCGGATGAAGAGTTTGATAGCGAGTCCGACGCCTAGAGGAGTCCCAGTCAGTCTCGTGCGACCCTGGATTTGGTCACTGTATTATATTCGCTTCCGCTACCCGAATAAGTTCATCGAGCCTCACCTTGACGCTCGATGAGATGCCAGTTTTAGAGTCATGTATCTCACTCCCCACTGTGATTTTCCACCATCACTTTACTCTTGAGTCAGTAGTATGCCACCACACCATTGTGTTATATCCGCCATTATGTATAATTATTGGCGCGCTTGTAGTAATTTGTTGAGCACCCTTAGCTCAACCCTGTAATATATTTTCTATGCTACTGGCTTATTGTATCAAGAAATTGTCTACCAGTGAGGAGGATTTCTCTCATACTGGACTCAAAAGATTGCTTTCTCAATAAATATTTTTATTGGAAAACCGGTCATGACACCTAGCGTCTCCGAACCTTAAGTGTGTAGACCCTACAGGTTCGGGAGACATGTAGACATGACCGAGATTGCTCTTCGGTCAATAACCAACAACGGGATTTGGATACCCATGTTGGCTCCCACATGCTCCTCGATGATCTCATCGGATGAACCACGATGTCGAGGATTCAAGCAACCCCGTATACAATTCCCTTTGTCAATCGGTATGTTACTTGCCCGAGATTCTACCGTCGGTATCCCAATACCTCGTTCAATCTCGTTACCGGCAAGTCACTTTACTCGTACCGTAACGCATGATCCCACGACCAGACACTTGGTCACTTTGAGCTCATAATGATGATGCATTACCGAGTGGGCCCAGTGATACCTCTCCGTCATACGGAGTGACAAATCCCAGTCTTGATCCGTGTCAACCCAACAGACACTTTCGGAGATACCCGTAGTATACCTTTATAGTCACCCAGTTACGTTGTGACATTTGGTATACCCAAAGCACTCCCACGGTATCCGGGAGTTACACGATCTCATGGTCTAAGGAAAAGATACTTGACATTGGAAAACTCTAGCAAACGAACTATACGATCTTGTGCTATGTTTAGGATTGGGTCTTGTCCATCACATCATTCTCCTAATGATGTGATCTCGTTATCAATGACATCCAATGTCCATAGTCAGGAAACCATGACTATCTGTTGATCAACGAGCTAGTCAACTAGAGGCTTACTAGGGACATGTTGGTGTCTATTTATTCACACATGTATTATGATTTCTGGATAACACAATTATAGCATGAATAAAAGACAATTATCATGAACAAGGAAATATAATAATAATGCTTTTATTATTGCCTCTAGGGCATATTTCCAACAATGTTGTGATGTGATATGGTCAAGATGTGATGAGATAAAAGTTTTTGTATAAGATGATCATGTTTTGTTGAAGTTATCGGCAACTGGCAGAAGCCTTGTGGTTGTCTCTTTATTGCATAAGATGCAAGCGCCAAATAATTGCTTTACTTTATCGCTATGCGATAGCAATAGTTGCAAGAGCAATAGTTGGCGAGGCGACCATATGACGACACATTGATATAGATCAAGATGATGGAGATCATGGTGTCATGCCGGTGACGATGGAGATCATGACGATGCTTTGGAGATGGAGATCAAAGGCGCAAGATGATCATGGCCATATCATGTCACATATTTTGATTGCATGTGATGTTTATCTTTTATACATCTTATTTTGCTTAGTTCGACGGTAGCTTTATAAGATGATCTCTCACTAAATTTCAAGATAAAAATTGTTCTCCCTGAGTATGCACCGTTGCCAAAGTTCGTCGTGCCCAGACACCACGTGATGATCGGGTGTGAAAAGCTCTACGTCCATCTACAACGGGTGCAAGCCAGTTTTGCACACGCAGAATACTCGGGTTAAACTTGACGAGCCTAGCATATGCAGATATGGCCTCAGAACACTGAGACCGAAAGGTCGAGCGTGAATCATATAGTAGATATGATCAACATAATGATGTTCACCATTGAAAGCTACTCCATTTCACGTGATGAGCGGTTATGGTTTAGTTGATTTGGATCACGTGATCACTTAGATGATTAGAGGGATGTCTATCTAAGTGGGAGTTCTTAAGTAATATGATTAATTGAACTTTAATTTATCATGAACTTAGTCCTCGTAGTATTAGCATATTTTTGTTGTAGATCAATAGCTCGCGATGTTGCTCCCCGTTTAATTTTTATATGTTCCTAGAGAAAACTAAGTTGAAAAATGTTAGTAGCAATGATGCGGATTGGATCCATGATCTGAGGTTTATCCTCATTGCTGCATAGAAGAATTATGTCCTTGATGCACCACTAGGTGACTAGCCTATTGCAGGAGCAAATGCAGACGTTATGAACGTTTGGCTAGCTCAATATGATGACTACTTGATAGTTTAGTGCACCATCCTTAATAGCTTAGAATCAGGACTTCAAAGATGTTTCGAACGTCATGGATCATATAAGATGTTCCAGGAGTTGAAGTTAATATTTCAAGCAAATACCCGAGTTGAGAGATATGAAGTCTCCAACAAGTTCTGTAGCTAAAAGATGGAGGAGAATAGCTCAAGCAGTGAGCATGTGCTCAGATTATCTGGGGTACTACAATCGCTTGAATCAAGTGGGAGTTAATCTTCTAGATAAAATAGTGATTGACAGAATTCTCTAGTCACCATCACCAAGTTAGTAGAACTTTGTGATGAACTATAGTATGCAAGGGATGACGTAAATGATTCCCGAGCTTTTCATGATGATGAAACCGATAAAGGTAGAAATCAAGAAAGAGCATCAAGTGTTGATGATTAACAAGACCACTAGTTTCAAAAGAAGGGCCAAGGGAAAGAAAGGGAACTTCAAGAAGAACGACAAGAAAGTTGCTGCTCAAGTGAAGAAGCCCAAGTCTGGACCTAAGCCTGAGACTAAGTGCTTCAACTGCAAAGTGACTGGTCATTGGAAGCGGAAATGCCCTGAATGTCTAGTGGATAAGAAAGATGGCAAAGTGAACAAGGGTATATTTGATATACAGGTTATTGATGTGTACTTTACTAGTGTTTATAGCAACCCCTCGGTATTTGATACTGGTTCAGTTGCTAATAATAGTAACTCGAAACGGGAGTTGCAGAATGAACAAAGACTAGTTAAGGGCGAAGTGACGATGTGTATTGGAAATGGTTCCAAGATTGATATGATCATCATCGCACACTCCCTATACTTTCGGGATTAGTGTTATACCTAAAATAAATGTTATTTAGTGTTTACGTTGAGCATGAATATGATTGGATCATGTTTATTGCAATACGGTTATTCATTTAAGTAAGAGAATAAATTGTTGTTCTGTTTACATGAATAAAACCTTATATGGTTACACACCCAATGAAAATAGTTCATTGGATCTCGATCGTAGTGATACACATATTCATAATATTGAAGCCAAAAGATGCAAAGTTAATAATGATAGTGCAACTTATTTGTGGCACTGCCGTTTAGGTCATATTGGTGTAAAGCGCATGAAGAAACTCCATGCTGATGGACTTTTGGAATCACTTGATGCTTGCGAACCATGCCTCATGGGCAAGATGACTAAGACTCCGTTCTCCGGAACAATGGAGCGAGCAACTGACTTATTGGAAATAATACATACTGATGTATGCGGTCCGATGAGTGTTAAGGCTCACGAAAATTATCGTTATTTTCTGACCTTCATAGATGATTTGAGCAGATATGGGTATATCTACTTAATGAAACACAAGTCTGAAACATTTGAAAAGTTCAAAGAATTTCAGAGTGAAGTGGAGAATCATCGTAACAAGAAAAAAGAAGTTTCTACGATATGATCGCAGAGGTAAAATATTTGAGTTAAGAGTTTGGCCTTCAGTTAAAACAATGCGAAATAGTTTCACTACTCACGCCACCTGGAACACCACAGTGTAATGGTGTGTCCGAACGTCATAACCGTACTTTATTAGATATGGTGCGATCTATGATGTCTCTTACCAATCTACCACTATCGTTTTGGGGTTATGCATTAGAGACAACTGCATTCACGTTAAATAGGGCACCATCTAAATCCGTTGAGACGACACCATATGGACTATGGTCTGGCAAGAAACCTAAGCTGTCGTTTCTTAAAGTTTGGGGCTGCGATGCTTACATGAAAAAATTTCATCCTGATAAACTCAAACCCAAATCGGAGAAATGTGTCTTCATAGGATACCCAAAGGAGACTGTTGGGTACACCTTCTATCACAGATCCGAAGGAAACACTTTTGTTGCTAAATTCGGAGTCTTTCTAGAGAAGGAGTTTCTCTCGAAAGAAGTGAGTGGGAGGAAAGTAGAACTTGATGAGGTAACTGTACCTGCTCCCCTATTGGAAAGTGGTTCATCACAGAAATATGTTCCTGTGACTACTACACCAATTAGTGAGGAAGCTAATGATGAAGATCATGTAACTTCAGATCAAGTTACTCCCAAAACCTCGTAGGTAAACCAGAGTGAGATCCGCACCAGCGTGGTACGGTAATCCTATTCTGGAGGTCATGTTACTTAACCATGACGAGCCTACGAACTATGAGGAAGCGATGATGAGCCCAGATTCCGCGAAATGGCTTGAGGCCATGAAATCTGAGATGAGATCCATGTATGAGAACAAAGTATGGACTTTGATTGACTTGCCCAATGATCGGCGAGCCATTGAGATTAAATGGATCTTCAAGAGGAAGACGGACGCTGATAGTAGTGTTACTATCTACAAAGCTAGAATTGTCGCAAAAAGGTTTTCGACAAGTTCAAGGTGTTGACTACGATGAGAGTTTCTCACTCATATCTATGCTTAAGTCTGTCCGAATCATGTTAGCAACTGCCGCATTTTATGAAATCTGGCAAATGGATAAACAAAACTGCATTCTTTAATGGATTTATTAAAGAAGAGTTGTATATGATGCAACCAGAAGGTTTTGTCAATCCTAAAGGTACTAACAAAATATGCAAGCTCCAGCGATCCATCTATGGACTGGTGCAAGCATCTCGGAGTTGGAATATACGCTTTGATAAGTTGATCAAAGCATATAGTTTTATACAGACTTGCGGTGAAGCCTGTATTTACAAGAAAGTGAGTGGGAGCACTACAACATTTCTGATAAGTATATGTGAATGGCATATTGTTGATCGAAGATAATGTAGAATTTTTCTGCAAAGCATAAAGGAATGTTTGAAAGGAGTTTTTCAAAGAAATACCTTGGTGAAGCTGCTTACATATTGAGCATCAAGATCTATAGAGATAGATCAAGACGTTTATAAGTTTTTTCAATGAGTACATACCTTGACAAGATTTTGAAGTAGTTCAAAATGGAACAGTCAAAGGAGTTCTTGCCTGTGTTACAAGGTGTGAAGTTGAGTAAGACTCAAAACCCGACCACGGCAGAAGATAGAGAGAGAATGAAAGTCATTCCCTATGCCTCAACCATAGGTTCTATAAAGTATGCCATGCTGTGTACCAGACCTATTGTATACCCTGCCCTGAGTTTGGCAAAGGAGTACAATAGTGATCTAGGAGTAGATCACTGGACAATGGTCAAAATTATCCTTAGTAGAATAAGGATATGTTTCTCGATTATGGAAGTGACAAAAGGTTCGTCGTAAAGGGTTACGTCGATACAAATTTTGACACTGATCCAGATGAATCTAAATCTCAATCTGGATACATATTGAAAGTGGGAGCAATTAGCTAGAGTAGCTCTGTGCAGAGCATTGTTAACATAGAAATTTGCAAAATACTTACGGATCTGAATGTGGCAGACCCGTTGACTAAACTTCTCTCACAAGCAAAACATGATCACACCTCAGTACTCTTTGGGTGTTAATCACATAGCGATGTGAACTAGATTATTGACTCTAGTAAACCCTTTGGGTGTTGGTCAAATGTCGATGTGAAATATGGGTGTTAATCACATGGTGAAGTGAACTATTGGTATTAAATAACATGGCGATGTGAATTAGATTATTGACTCTAGTGCAAGTGGGAGACTGAAGGAAATATGCCCTAGAGGCAATAATAAAGTTATTATTTATCTCCTTATATCATGATAAATGTTTATTATTCATGCTAGAATTGTATTAACCAGAAACATAATACATGTGTGAATACATAGACAAACAGAGTGTCACTAGTATGCCTCTACTTGACTAGCTCGTTGATCAAAGATGGTTATGTTTCCTAACCATAGACATGAGTTGTCATTTGATTAACGGGATCACATCATTAGGAGAATGATGTGATTGACTTGATCCATTTCGTTAGCATAGCACATGATCGTTTAGTTTGTTGCTATTGCTTTCTTCATGACTTATACATGTTCCTATGACTATGAGATTATGCAACTCCCATTTACCACAGGAACACTTTGTGTGCTACCAAATGTCACAACGTAACTGGGTGATTATAAAGGTGCTCTACAGGTGTCTCCGAAGGTACTTGTTGGGTTGGCGTATTTTGATTTTAGGATTTGTCACTTCTATTGTCGGAGAGGTATCTCTGGACCCTCTCGGTAATGCACATCACTTAAGCCTGGCAAGCATTGCAACTAATGAGTTAGTTGCGGGATGATGTATTACGGAACGAGTAAAGAGACTTGCCGGTAACGAGATTGAACTAGGTATTGAGATACCGACGATCGAATCTCGGGCAAGTAACATACCGATGTCAAAGGGAACAACGTATGTTGTTATGCGATCTGACGGATAAAGATCTTCGTAGAATATGTAGGAGCCAATATGGGCATCCAGGTCCCGCTATTGGTTATTGAGCAGAGAGGTGTCTCGGTCATGTCTACATAGTTCTCGAACCCGTAGGGTCCACACACTTAACGTTCATTGACGATATTGTACTATATGAGTTATGTATGTTGATGATCGAATATTGTTCAGAGTCCGGGATGAGATCACGGACATGACGAAGAACTCCGAAATGGTCCGGAGATAAAGTTTGATATATGGGGTAGTAGTGTTTGATCTCCGGAAGGGTTCCGGAATTCACAGGAAGGGGTTCCGGATGTTTCCCGAAATGTTTGGGCACGAGAACACTTTATCTGGGCCAAAGGGGAAAGCCCATGAGGTTTTTAGAAGGTGCAAAAGGAAGTTTTGCGGAGACCAGAGGCTAGACGCCAGGAACCCTGGCGTCTAGGGGGTAGACGTCGGGAACCCTGGCGTCTAGCCCTGGAGTCCGAGAAGGACTCTTGCCTTTCGGGTGAAACCGACTTTGAGGAGGCTTTTACTCCAAGTTTCGACCCCGGGGCTCAACATATAAATAGAGGGGTAGGGCTAGCACCAAAGAGACATCAAGAAACACCAAGCCGTGTGCCGGCAACCCTGTCCCCTCTAGTTTATCCTCCGTCATAGTTTTCGTAGTGCTTAGGCGAAGCCCTGCGGAGATTGTTCTTCACCAACACCGTCACCATGCTGTCGTGCTGCCGGAACTCATCTACTACTTTGCCCCTCTTGCTGGATCAAGAAGGCGAGGACGTCACCGAGCCGAACGTGTGTAGAACTCGAAGGTGCCGTGCTTTCAGTACTTGGATCGGTCGGACGTGAAGACGTACGACTACATTGTTGGGGAATGTAGCAGAATTTTAAAATATTCTACGCATCACCAAGATCAATCTATGGAGTCATCTAGCAACGAGGGAGAGAGGAGTGCATCTACATACCCTTGTAGATCGCGTGCAGAAGCGTTCAAGAGAACGGGGTTGATGGAGTCGTACTCGACGTGATCCAAATCACCGATGACCAAGTGCCGAACGGACGACACCTCCGCGTTCAACACACGTACGGTTGGGAAGACGTCTCCTCCAACTTGATCCAGCAAGGGGGAAGGAGAGGTTGATGAAGATCCAGCAGCACGACGGCGTGGTGGTGGAAGCAACAGTGATCTCGGCAGGGCTTCGCCAAGCGCAGGGAGACGGAGGAGTGTCACGGGAGGGAGAGGGAGAGGCCAGGGGCTTGGGTGCGGCTGCCCTCCCTCCCCCCACTTATAGGGTGCCTAGGGGGGGCGCCGGCCCTAGGAGATCCAATCTCCTAGGGGGGCGGCGGCCAAGGGGGTGCCTTGCCCCCCAAGGCAAGGGTGGCGCCCCCCACCCCTAGGGTTTCCAACCCTAGGCACAGGGGGAGGCCCAAGGGGGGCGCACCAGCCCACTAGGGGCTGGTTCCCCTCCCACTTCAGCCCATGGGGCCCTCCGGGATAGGTGGCCCCACCCGGTGGACCCCCGGGACCCTTCCGGTGGTCCCGGTACAATACCGATTACCCCCCGAAACTTTCCTGATGGCCGAAACTTGACTTCCTATATATAAATCTTCACCTCCGGACCATTCCGGAACTCCTCGTGACGTCCGGGATCTCATCTGGGACTCTGAACAACTTTTGGGTTACCGTACGCTAATATCTCAACAGCCCTAGCGTCACCGAACCTTAAGTGTGTAGACCCTACGAGTTCGGGAGACATGCAGACATGACCGAGACGCCTCTCCGGTTAATAACCAACAGCGGGATCTGGATACCCATGTTGGCTCCCACATGCTCCACGATGATCTCATTGGATGAACCACGATGTCGAGGATTCAATCAATCCGTATACAATTCCCTTTGTCAATCGGTACGTTACTTGCCCGAGACTCGATCGTCGGTATCCCAATACCTAGTTCAATCTCGTTACCGGCAAGTCACTTTACTCGTGCCATAACGCATGATCCTGTGATCAACCACTTGGTCACATTGTGCTCATTATGATGATGCATTACCGAGTGGGCCCAGAGATACCTCTCCGTCATACGGAGTGACAAATCCCAATCTCGATTCGTGCCAACCCAACAGACACTTTCGGAGATACCGGTAATGTACCTTTATAGTCACCCAGTTACGTTGTGACGTTTGGCACACCCAAGGCACTCCTACGGTATCCGGGAGTTGCACAATCTCATGGTCTAAGGAAATGATACTTGACATTCGGAAAAGCTACAGCAAACGAACTACACGATCTTTGAGCTAAGCTTAGGATTGGGTCTTGTCCATCACATCATTCTACTAATGATGTGATCCCGTTATCAATGACGTCCAATGTCGATAGTCAGGAAACCATGACTATCCTTTGATCAACGAGCTAGTCAACTAGAGGCTCACTAGGGACGTGTTGTGGTCTATGTATTCACACATGTATTACGATTTCCGGATAACACAATTATAGCATGAACAATAGACAATTATCATGAACAAAGAAATATAATAATAACCATTTTATTATTGCCTCTAGAGCATATTTCCAACATACATCAACCACGTTGATATAACGCTTCCGCGAACGGTCTACGAGGGTACGTAGATAACACTCTCCCCTCTCGTTGCTATGCATCACCATGAACTTGCGTGTGCGTAGGAATTTTTTGAAATTACTACGTTCCCCAACACTACAAGGGTATGTAGATGCACTCCCCTTTCCCTCGTTGCTAGATAACTCCATAGATTGATCTTGGTGACGCGTAGAAAATTTTAAATTCTGCTACGTTCCCCAACATCAATAAACCCAGCCACATCATCATGATGTGGTTCTTCTGTCTTGCCCTCAAAAGGGACTAAACAAATCCGACAGAAATCATAAAGTGACATCTCCTTATGCTCATGAAGGAAAGATGCCCTAGAGGCAATAATAAAGTTATTATTTATTTCCTTATTTCATGATAAATGTTTATTATTCATGCTAGAATTGTATTAACCGGAAACATAATACATGTGTGAATACATAGACAAACAGAGTGTCACTAGTATGCCTCTACTTGACTAGCTCGTTGATCAAAGATGGTCATGTTTCCTAATCATAGACATGAGTTGTCATTTGATTAACGGGGTCACATCATTAGGAGAATGATGTGATTGACATGACCCATTCCATTAGCTTAGCACCCGATCGTTTAGTATGTTGCTATTGCTTTCTTCATGACTTATACATGTTCCTCTGACTATGAGATTATGCAACTCCCGTTTGCCGGAGGAACACTTTGTGTGCTAACAAACGTCACAACATAACTGGGTGATTATAAAGGAGCTCTACAGGTGTCTCCAAAGGTACATGTTGGGTTGGCGTATTTCGAGATTAGGATTTGTCACTCCGATTGTCAGAGAGGTATCTCTGGGCCCTCTCGGTAATGCACATCACATAAGCCTTGCAAGCATTGCAACTAATGAGTTAGTTGCGAGATGATGTATTATGAAATGAGTAAAGAGACTTGCCGGTAACGAGATTGAACTAGGTATTTAGATACCGACGATCGAATCTCGGGCAAGTAACATACCGATGACGAAGGGAACAACGTATGTTGTTATACGGTCTGACCGATAAAGATCTTCGTAGAATATGTAGGAGCCAATATGAGCATCCAGGTTCCGCTATTGGTTATTGACCGGAGACGTGTCTCGGTCATGTCTACATAGTTCTCGAACCCGTAGGGTCCGCACGCTTAACGCTACGATGATAATTATATTATGAGTTTATATGTTTTGATGTACCGAAGGAGTTCAGAGTCCCGGATGTGATCACGGACATGACGAGGAGTCTCGAAATGGTCGAGACGTAAAGATTGATATATTGGACGGCTATATTCGGACACCGGAAGTGTTCCGGAGAAGTTTCGGATAAAACCGGAGTACCGGGGGGTTACCGGAACCCCCCGGGGGTTAATGGGCCTCATGGGCCCAAAGTGGAGAAGAGGAGGGGCGGCCAAGGCAGGCCGCGCGCCCCCTCCCCCTCTAGTCCGAATTGGACAAGGAGGGGGGGTCAGCGCCCCCCTTTCCTTCCTCTCCTCTCTCCCTTCCTTCCCCCTCTCCTAGTTGAACAAGGAAAAGGAGGGTGTCCTACTCCCGGTAGTAGTAGGACTCCTCCCTAGCGCGCCTCCTCCTGGCCGGCCGCCCCTCCCCCTTGCTCCTTTATATACGGGGGCAGGGGGGCACCTCTAGACACACAAGTTGATCTTCGTGATCGTTCTCTTAGCCGTGTGTGGTGCCCCCTCCACCATAATCCTCGATAATATTGTAGCGGTGCTTAGGCGAAGCCCTGCGACGGTAGAACATCAAGATCGTCACCACGCCATCGTGCTGACGGAACTCTTCCTCGACACTTTGCTGGATCGGAGTCTGGGGATCGTCATCGAGTTGAATGTGTGCTAGAACTCGAAGGTGCCGTAGTTTCGGTGCTTGATCGGTCGGGCCGTGAAGACGTACGACTACATCAACCGTGTTGTCATAACGCTTCCGCTGTCGGTCTACGAGGGTAGTAGACAACACTCTCCCCTCTCGTTGCTATGCATCACCATGATCTTGTGTGTGCGTAGGAATTTTTTTGAAATTACTACGTTCCCCAACAGTGGTATCAGAGCCAGGTTTTATGCGTAGATGTCATATGCACGAGTAGAACACAAGTGAGTTGTGGGCGATATAAGTCATACTGCTTACCAGCATGTCATACTTTGGTTCGACGGTATTGTTGGATGAAGCGGCCCGGACCGACATTACGCGTACGCTGACGCGAGACTGGTTTTACCGCCGTGCTATGCACACAGGTGACTAGCGGGTGTCAGTTTCTCCAACTTTAGTTGAATCGAGTGTTACTACGCCCGGTCCTTGCGAAGGTTAAAACAGCACGAACTTGACAAACCATCATTATGGTTTTGATGCGTAGGTAAGAACGGTTCTTGCTCAGCCCGTAGCAGCCACGTAAAACTTGCAACAACAAAGTAGAGGACGTCTAACTTCTTTTTGCAGGGCATGTTGTGATGTGATATGGTTAAGACGTGATGAGATATAAGTTGTTGTATGAGATGATCATGTTTTATTGAAGTTATCGGCAACTGGCAAAAGGCTTATGGTTGTCTCTCTATTGCATAAGATGCAAGCGCCAAATAATTGCTTTACTTTATCACTATGCGATAGCAATAGTTGCAAGAGCAATAGTTGGTGAGACGACCATGTGATGACACATTGATATAGATCAAGATGATGGCGATCATGGTGTCATGCCGATGACGATGGAGATCATGAGAATGCTTTGGAGATGGAGATCAAAGGCACAAGATGAAGATGGCCATATCATGTCACATATTATGATTGCATGTGATGTTTATCTATTTATACATCTTATTTTGCTTAGTTCAGCGGTAGCTTTATAAGATGATCTCTCACTAAATTATCAAGGTATAAGTGTTCTCCTTGAGTATGCACCGTTGCGAAAGTTCTTCGTGCTGAGACACCACGTGATGATCGGGTGTGATAGGCTCTACGTTCAAATACAACGGGTGCAAAATAGTTGCACACGCGGAATACTCAGGTTAAACTTGACGAGCCTAGCATATAACAAATATGGCCTCAGAACACGGAGACCGAAAGGTCAAGCGTGAATCATATAGTAGATATGATCAACATAGTGATGTTCACCATTAAAACTACTCCATCTCACGTGATGATCGGACATGGTTTAGTTGATATGGATCATGTGATCACTTAGAGGATTAGAGGGATGTCTATCTAAGTGGGAGTTCTTAAGTAATATGATTAATTGAACTTTAATTTATCATGAATTTAGTCCTGGTAGTATTAGCATATCTTTGTTGTAGATCAATAGCTCGCGATGTTGCTCCCCGTTTAATTTTTTATATGTTCCTAGAGAAAACTAAGTTGAAAAATGTTAGTAGCAATGATGCGGATTGGATCTGTGATCTGAGGTTTATCCTCATTGCTGCACAGAAGAATTATGTCCTTGATGCACCGCTAGGTGACAGACCTATTGCAGGAGCAGATGCAGACGTTATGAACGTTTGGCTAGCTCAATATGATGACTACTTGATAGTTTAGTGCACCATGCTTAACGGCTTAGAATCGGGACTTCAAAGACGTTTTGAACGTCATGGACCATATGAGATGTTCCGGGAGTTGAAGTTAATATTTCAAGCAAAAATACCCGAGTTGAGAGATATGAAGTCTCCAACAAGTTCTATAGCTAAAAGATGGAGGAGAATAGCTCAAGCAGTGAGCATGTGCTCAGATTGTCCGGGTACTACAATCGCTTGAATCAAGTGGGAGTTAATCTTCCAGATAAAATAGTGATTGACAGAATTCTCTAGTCACCATCACCAAGTTAGTATAACTACGTGATGAACTATGATATGCAAGGGATAACGGAAACGATTCCCAAGCTCTTCGTGATGCTGAAATCGACGAAGGTAGAAATCAAGAAAAACATCAAGTGTTGATGGTAGAGAAGACCACTAGTTTCAAGAAAAGGGCAAACGGAAGAAAGGGGAACTTCAAAAAGAACGGCAAGCAAGTTGCTGCTCAAGTGAAGAAGCCCAAGTCTGGACCTAAGCCTGAGACTTAGTGCTTCTACTGCAAAGGGACTGGTCACTGGCAGCGGAACTGCCCCAAGTATTTGGCGGATAAGAAGGATGGCAAAGTGAACAAAGGTATATTTGATATACAGAATATTGATGTGTATTTTACTAGTGTTCGTAGCAACCCCTCGGTATTTGATATTGGTTCAGTTGCTAAAGAGTAGTAACTCGAAACGGGAGTTGTAGAATGAACAGAAACTAGTTAAGGGTGAAGTGACGATGTGTGTTGGAAGTAGTTCCAAGATTGATATGATCATCATCGCACACTCCCTATACTTTCGGGATTAGTGTTGAAACTAAATAAGTGTTATTTAGTGTTTGCGTTGAGCATGAATATGATTTGATCATGTTTGTTGCAATACAGTTATTCATTTAAGTTAGAGAATAATTGTTGTTCTGTTTACATGAATAAAACCTTATATGGTTACATACCCAATGAAAATGGTTCATTGGATCTCGATCGTAGTGATACGCATATTCATAATATTGAAGCCAAAAGATGCAAAGTTAATAATGATACTGCAACTTATTTGTGGCACTGCCGTTTAGGTCATATAGGTGTAAAGCGCATGAAGAAACTCCATGCTGATGGAATTTTGGAATCACTTGATTATGAATCACTTGATGCTTACGAACCATGCCTCATGGGCAAGATGACTAAGACTCTGTTCTCCAGAACAATGGAGCGAGCAACTAAATTATTGGAAATAATACATACTGATGTATGCGGTCCGATGAGTATTGAGGCTCACGGCGGGTATCGTTATTTTCTGACCTTCACAGATGATTTGAGCATATATGGGTATATCTACTTGATGAAACATAAGTCTGAAACATTTGAAAAGTTCAAAGAATTTCAGAGTGAAGTGGAAAATCATCGTGACAAGAAAAATAAAGTTTCTACGATCTGATCGCGGAGACAAATATTTGAGTTACGAGTTTGGTCTTCAATTAAAACAATGTGGAATAGTTTCACAAACTCATGCCACCTGGAACACCACAGCATAATGGTGTGTCCAAACATCATAACCGTACTTTATTGGATATAGTGCAATCTATGATGTCTCTTACCGATCTACCACTATCGTTTTGGGGCTATGCATTAGAGACAGCTGCATTCACGTTAAAAGGGCACCATCTAAATCTGTTGAGACGACACCGTATGAACTGTGGTTTGGCAAGAAACCAAAGTTGTCATTTCTTAAAGTTTGGGGTTGCCATGCTTATGTGAAAAAGTTTCATCCTGATAAGCTCAAACCCAAATCGGAAAAGTGCGTCTTCATAGGATACCCAAAAAGTTACTGTTGGGTACACCTTCTATCACAGATCCGAAGGCAAGATATTCGTTGCTAAGAATGGATCCTTTCTAGAGAAGGAGTTTCTCTCGAAAGAAATGAGTGGGAGGAAAGTAGAACTTGATGAGGTAACTGTACCTGCTCCCTTATTGGAAAGTAGTTCATCATAGAAATCTGTTCCTGTGACTACTACACCAATTAGTGAGGAAGCTAATGATGATGATCATGTAACTTCAGATCAAGTTACTACCGAATCTAGTAGGTAAACCAGAGTGAGATCCGCACCAGAGTGGTACGGTAATCCTGTTCTGGTGGTCATGCTACTTGACCATGACGAACCTACAAACTATGAGGAAGAGATTAATGGAATATCACATTATGGGGGAGTAATATGCTACGTGTATATTACTAGCCTAGAAAATGTGTACATTTGAGATATTGTCATCTAGAGTTGATATTGTAAATTATCTTGTTCCTAGGTGGCATGTTAGCTCTACAAGTTGCATTTTGCTTTTTGTTTGGTGTGAAGATGATGTCGGATATCCTTGTTATGTACCACCGGGAATTATTTCCGTTTACTTCTTGTCTTTTGACAATTGGTACTCACTTTTGTGGTAGAATCTATTGATCATCTTTACATTGGCCTTTTCTTTTTATTTGCCCTTTCTCTTGCCAAGGTTTGTATCAACTCCCTTTGTCTTCCATACCACTTGTGGATCTTGTGTATTTCTTGATCTTGTCTAGTGTTTTCTAGATATAGTGAAAGTGGTGATCCCAACTTGTGCATTTTGTATTCAAATGCAAATTCTCTATAATGCACTAGTCTTGGGGGAGCTATCCTATTTTCTATAAAACACTCATGTTGCGATCCTTATCAAGTGTGTGTTGGTGGAAGGCAAGCCATTTTTGTTTTGGTACTTTGTGCCATCATGAAACTTTGTAGAGAGCTTGGTTTGTTTGGAACCATCCTCTCTTTTGGGAGTTTGATGTCTCTTCTTTGTGTATATCAATGGATATCTCATTCCTTGTTGTATCCATTATGGATACCCTCCAAGTGATGATTTATTCATTTGGTATCTTTTATTTCCTTGGTATTTCTTTGTCTTTTGGTATCGGTTCTTGAAAGTCTTGAGCATGCATATTTACTTCTTGTAGTTTCTTTGGAATGTTTGCTTTCTTTGACCCAATATATAGGGGGAACTCCACCAAGTCTCAAATTGGATGAGATGTGCATGTAATTCATTTTCATATCTATATGCACATATTTATGTGGAGTTTGTCCTATGTGTTGTTGGTACTCTAACTCTTTGGTCCCAATGAGTTTGGGTACCAGTTTGTTTGTGTTGTTGTTCTAGGAACAATTGGAGATGCATTGGATGCTTGGCTCACTCACAAGGAAGGTGGTGTCACCATGTGCTTATTGGAGTCAAGCTAGGATTATCAATGAACTACTATCTACCTTTAATTGGTATCTACTACATCCTTCCAATGTTATCTCGGTAACAAGTATCTTCATATACTTCATGCACACATTTCTTACATCAACCTTGTGTAGGTTGTATCATGGCATGTAATCCATTCTTTCTTGTGATACTTGTTTCCTTTCTCAAAGCATCCCAACAATGATCTCATGTTGCTAGTTGCGATGTCTTTGATGGTTGTGTAGTAGGAATTCATTTATATACAATAAGACCTTATCTAGCTATGTGCTATGCTTTCAAGGAAATATCTTATCAGTATATTTATGATTTCCTTTTGGATATCTTGTTCCTTCATGTTGTAACTATTTCGGGTGTACATCCTTCTTTGTAGATATATATCATCATGATTTCGTCTACCTAGAACCTTATACACTTGAGAGAAATTACATCTCTAGATGATATCCTTTCTTTCACGTCCACCTTGTCTTTCTTTTGTTATTTCTTTGGTGGCTCCGTGAAATCCCTTGCCTTGAGTGTGTGCCTTATCTCGTTGCATCTTGATGCACTCTTGTGTGGTGAAGATTATTTTCGTCTTGCTTATCTTTACGAGGCTTTTGCCATCTTAATTGGTATCCCTCGTCTTGATGAGGCATTCTTCTTCTATCTTCACCACGGGTTGTCACAAGCATAGGTTCTTTATATGATTATTAGTAAGCTTGTGAACCCATTTGCTAGTTGTGTGTGGGAATGATAGGCCTTGTGGGAATGATAGGCCTTGCACCGTGTGCCTCATTCTTTCAAGACTTTATTGATGCTTAATGCTCATTCGTACATTAGTCTTCTCAAGTGCATTGCCTTGACTCACACACATCATTTTGGTTGAGCCCATTCTTAAGTTGCCTCTTTTACTTGTTGCTCAACCATGTGTTTGTTGCAAGTACTAGGCTTAGTTTCCTATATGCTCACTTGCACTTGTTGCAAGTTTCTGTTGATTTTGGGGGAGCTATGATCCTACTTTGTGCACTTTGTATCCAAACACAAATATTCTTATGTGTGCACAAATCATGGGGAGCTTCTCTAGTTTCTTTAGAACACTTCTTTGCTCTTATCATAATTTCTTTTATTCTTGTGGCTCGAAGGATCTTTGGTCGAGTTGGTTCAATTGATATCCGTTGATTGCTTGCTTTAATTGGTATCTTTTGATTGCTTGATTGCTTGTTTCTCTCTTTGTTATGTCCTTGTGGCATATCTTTCCTTTAGCAATCTTGGTGCCTCAATATAGTTGGTCTTCCTCCGAGTATTACTGTTGGATATGTGTATTGCTTTCCACTCTCAGGTTGAGAAATACACAACTTTGGAGGAACTCAATCTATATTGGCCTTCTAAGTTTTTCGCCCATTTTGGCAATCGACGCCAATGGGGGAGAAGTTTCAGAGAGTTTTGTGTCAGAGAGTTTTGTGGAGGTTATAGAGAGTTTTGTGGAGAAGTCTTTAGAGTTTTCTACTTGCTTTGGTTTTGTTCCTAAGCATTTGCATCTCGTACGCATGCATTATTGGTTGTTGCATTGCATGGTGATGCATAATTCCTTGTATTAAACTCTCTTGAAAGTGATTGTCATCAATTACCAAAATGGGGGAGATTGAAAGAACATGCGGTGCCCCCATGTTTGGTTTTGGTAATTGATGACAATCTCTATGGACTAATGGTTGCCTTGAGTTATATTTGAAGGTTTTGTCCATAGGCTTTTCTTGGATTACATGTGTTGGTTTCAAGGAGAGTTTGTGTCGACCAAGGTGCTATTCAAGGAATTACCTAAAGATTGGTCTTGTGAGAGGTTGATCAAGACTAAGTTAAAGAGTGAATCAAGATGATCAACCCACAAAGCGTAGAAGATGTACCGAGAGGGATCAAGTGATCCTATGGTATGGTAAGCATTGTCAATTACGCTTTGTGTACTAACCCATGGTCTTCATGAGGGTTCTTTGTGGGGTTAGGTTGCGGTGTGCAAGTTCAAGTGGAGCACCACGAAGAGATCAAATGCTTGAAGCTTGCTGTCCTTTGTGGTGACAAAGGACCTGTGAAGATGTGCGGAAGAGTAGCTCGCCCATAGTAGAGTATGGGGGAGCAATCAACTAGTCTTCATCGACTCAACACAATCAAGAAAGGTTGTGGTGCAAGTTCAAGTGGAGCATCACGAAGAGATCAAATGCTTGAAGCTTTCCGTCCATTGTGGTGACAATGGACTTGTGAAGATGTGCGGAAGAAAGGCTCACCCATAGTGGAGTATGGGGGAGCAATCAACTAGTCTTCATCGAGCCAACACAATCAAGAAAGGTGGTCCAACTTGAGGGAGTCAAGATCGTCATCATCTAGCTCAAGTGGACCATGTGCAAGGCAAAGGTTTGCCCTTGATAGGTTTTCTATTTTACCGGTCTCATGATGGTAGTTGGGAGACCGGGTTATAGGATCGATTGCCATACTATCAAGGGGGGCTCTCAATGAGTAGCTTGATCGTATCGTTCGTTGAGAGCTCAAACCATTGCATCCTTGCATCATCTTTCTTGGTTCTTGTTTGGTTCTCTTTGTGAGTCTTAGAGCTTACGGTCATCTTGTTGACAAGCTTGAGTTCATCGAAAACGGAGTTCGCTTGCATCTTCTATGATGTTTTCGATGTTGGAGGTTTTGCCGGTTCTTCTCGGTTGGAGGTTTCACTCCTCTTTTTGTTAGGCATACCTACCCTGCCTCTTCTTACTAACGGAGGTCGCTGTTTTGATGCTACTCGTCGTCTTGTTTCCAACAAGGTTGAGTTTGCTCAATTCGGAGATCATATGCAGAAGTTATGGCAGTTCTGGTTTTCTTGAGTGTGGTTTTTTGTCAGGGTCCCAGCGGTAGTACCATGGTACCCAGCGGTAGTACCGCTGAGGAGTCACAAGCGACAGTACCGCTCTGCAGCGGTAGTACCGGCGGTGACTCCGCAGCAGTACTACCGTTGGCTTACCAGGTCCCTACCGCGTCGATTCGAGGGGTCTTTTTCTGTGTCGGATTGTGCGGTACCTTGCTGCGGCAGTAGTGCGGCAGTACCGCTCCTTAGCGGCAGTACCACCCTTCCTCCGTGGTAGTACCGCCCGATTCCCTCTTTCCCTTTACCCTTCGTTCTGCGCGGCAGTACCGCCGAAGGGTGCGGTAGTACCGCCTAACCCAGCGGTAGTACCGCTGTCTCCTACGGTACTACTGCCCCAAGGTTCATGTTTTGTTGCTCCTTTTCCCTGTTTCTTCCGCCTGAGCGGTAGTACCGCTCATGGAGCGGTAGTACCGCTCGTGTGCGGGCTGAGCACATAACGGTTGGATTTTCCCCCTCCTATAAAAGGGGGTCTTCTTCCCCATTGAACCTTATCCTTTGAGCTCGTGTTCTTCCCCCTTTGTTGACCTTCTTCGAGCTTGCTAACTCTCGATCCCTCCATGGATTCTTGCTAGTTTTTGAGGGAAAAGAGAGAGGAGATCTAGATCCACATTTCCACCAATCACTTTCTTCTCTATGTGAGGGGAACCCCTTGGATCTAGATCTTGGAGTTCTTGGTGTTCTCCTTCTTGTTCTTCCTCTCATTTTCCTCCCTAGCATTAGTTGCTTTGGTGGGATTTGAGAGAGAAGTACTTGGGCACTCCGTGTGCCCTTGCCATTGCATTTGGTGCATCGGTTTGAGTTCTCCACGGTGCTACGTGGAAGTGAAGTTTGAGAAGCTTATTACTCTTGGGTGTTTGGGCACCCTAGAGCTTGTTCCTCTTGGGTGCCTTGGCGCCCTAGACGGTTGGTGTTGTTCGGAGCTCAATCATTGTGGTGTAAAGCTTCAGGCAAGCGTCTGGGTCTCCAATTAGGTTGTGGAGATCGCCCCGAGTAATTTGACGGGTACCGGTGACCGCCCCCAAGGGTTACCAAAGTGTACGGGTTCGGTGACCGCCCCCAAGGGTTGCCATTTGTATGGGTTCGGTGACCGCCCTCAAGGGTCCCTTAGTGGAATCGCGGCATCTTGCATTGTGCAAGGGCATGAGGAGATTACGGTGGCCCTAGTGGCTTCTTGGGGAGCATTGTGCCTCCACACCGCTCCAGACGGAGATTAGCATCCGCAAGGGTGTGAACTTCGGGATACATCGTCGTCTCTGCATGCCTCGGTTATCTCTTACCCGAGCCCCTTTACTTATGCACTTTACTTTGTGATAGCCATATTGTTTCTTGTCATATATCTTGCTATCACATAGTTGCTTATCTTGCTTAGCATAAGTTGTTGGTGCACATAGGTGATCCTAGTTGTTTTATGTTTTGTGCTTGACAAATTAACCTCTAGGTTTATTCCGCATTTGTTAAAGCCTAAACCGTAATTATTTTAAAATGCCTATTCACCCCCCTCTAGGCGGCATCTACGATCTTTCACTTGATGAGGTAACTGTACCTGCTCCCTTATTGGAAAGTAGTTCATCATAGAAATCTGTTCCTGTGACTACTACACCAATTAGTGAGGAAGCTAATGATGATGATCATGTAACTTTGGATCAAGTTACTACCGAATCTAGTAGGTAAACCAGAGTGAGATCCGCACCAGAGTGGTACGGTAATCCTATTCTGGAGGTCATGCTACTTGACCATGACGAACCTACAAACTATGAGGAAGCGATGATGAGCCCAGATTCCGCAAAATGGCTTGAGGCCATGAAATCTGAGATGGGATCCATGTATGAGAACAAAGTATGGACTTTGGTTGACTTGCCCAATGATCGGCGAGCCATTGAGATTAAATGGATCTTCAAGAGGAAGACGGACGCTGATAGTAGTGTTACTATCTACAAAGCTAGACTTGTCGAAAAAGGTTTTTGACAAAGTTCAAGGTGTTGACTACGATGAGATTTTCTCACTCGTATCGATGCTTAAAGTCTATCCGAATCATGTTAGCAATTGCTGCATTTTATGAAATCTGGCAAATGGATAACAAAACTGCAATCCTTAATGGATTTCTTAAAGAAGAGTTGTATATGATGCTACCAGAAGCTTTTGTCAATCCTAAAGGTGTTAACAAAATGTGCAAGCTCCAGCGCTCCATCTATGGACTGGTGCAAGCATCTCGGAGTTGGAATATACGCTTTGATAAGTTGATCAAAGCATATAGTTTTATACAGACTTGTGGTGTAGCCTGTATTTACAAGAAAGTGAGTGGGAGCACTACAACATTTCTGATAAGTATATGTGAATGACATATTGTTGATCGGAAATAATGTAGAATTATTCTGCAAAGCATAAAGGAGTGTTTGAAAGGAATTTTTCAAAGAAAGACCTTGAGGAAGCTGCTTACATATTGAGCATCAAGATCTATAGAGATAGATCAAGACGTTTGATAAGTTTTTTCAATGAGTACATACCTTGACAAGATTTTGAATTAGTTCAAAATGGAACAGTCAAAGAAAGAGTTCTTGCCTGTGTTACAAGGTGTGAAATTGAGTAAGACTCAAAGCCCGACCACGGCAGAAGATAGAAAGAGAATGAAAGTCATTCCCTATGCCTTGGCCATAGGTTCTATAAATTTTGCCATGCTGTGTACCAGATCTATTGTATACCCTACCACTGAGTTTGGCAACAGAGTACAATAGTGATCTAGGAGTAGATCACTGGACAGCGGTCAAAATTATCCTTAGTGGAATAAGGATATGTTTCTCGATTATGGAAGTGACAAAAGGTTCATCGTAAAGGATTACGTCGATGCAAGCTTTGACACTAATCTAGATGACTCTAAGTCTCGGTCTAGATACATATTGAAAGTGGGAGCAATTAGCTAGAGTAGCTCCGTGCAGAACATTGTTGACATAGAAATTTGCAAAATACTTACGGATCTGAATGTGACAGACCCGTTGACTAAAATTATCTCACAAGCAAAACATTATCACACCTTAGTACTCTTTGGGTATTAATCACATAGCAATGTGAACTAGATTACTGACTCTAGTAAACCCTTTGGGTGTTAATCACATGGTGATGTGAACTATTACTATTAAATCACATGGCGATGTGAACTAGATTATTGACTCTAGTGCAAGTGGGAGACTGAAGGAAATATGCCCTAGAGGCAATAATAAAGTTATTATTTATTTCCTTATTTCATGATAAATGTTTATTATTCATGCTAGAATTGTATTAGGCGGAAACATAATACATGTATGAATACATAGACAAACAGAGTGTCACTAGTATGCCTCTACTTGACTAGCTCGTTGATCAAAGATGGTTATGTTTCCTAACCATAGACATGAGTTGTCATTTGATTAACGGGATCACATCATTAGGAGAATGATGTGATTGACATGACCCATTCCATTAGCTTAGCACCCGATCGTTTAGTTTGTTGCTATTGCTTTCTTCATGACTTATACATGTTCCTATGACTATGAGATTATGCAACTCCCGTTTGCCGGAGGAACACTTTTTGTGCTACCAAACGTCACAACTTAACTGGGTGATTATAAAGGAGCTCTACAGGTGTCTCCAAAGGTACATGTTGGGTTGGCGTATTTCGAGATTAGGATTTGTCACTCCGATTGTCGGAGAGGTATCTCTGGGCCCTCTCGGTAATGCACATTGTCGGTGTCAGAACCGGCGGCTCTCGGGTAGGGGGTCCCGAACTGTGCGTCTAGGCCGGATGGTAACAGGAGACAAGGGACACGAAGTTTTACCAAGGTTCGGGCCCTCTTGATGGAGGTAAAACCCTACGTCCTGCTTGATTAATATTGATGATATGGGTAGTACAAGAGTAGATCTACCACGAGATCGAGGAGGCTAAACCCTAGAAGCTAGGCTATGGTATGATTGTTGATGTGTATGTTGTCCTACGGACTAAAACCCTCCGGTTTATATAGACACCGGGTAGGGTTAGGGTTACATAGAGTTGGTTACAATGGTAGGAGATCTGCATATCCGCACCGCCAAGCTTGCCTTCCACGCCAAGGAAAGTACCTTCCGGACACGGGACGGAGTATTCAATCTTGTATCTTCATAGTCCAGGAGTCCGGCTGAAGGTATAGTCCGGCTATTCGAACACCCCCTAATCCAGGACTCCCTCAGTAGCCCCTGAACCAGGCTTCAATGACGACGAGTCCGGCGCGCAGATTGTCTTCTGTTGGGAAACGTAGTAATTTCAAAAAATTTCCTACGCACACGCAAGATCATGTGATGCATAGCAACGAGAGGGGGAGTATGATCTACATACCTAGTAGATCGACAACGGAAGCGTTTGGTTGATGTAGTCGTACGTCTTCACGATCCGACCGATCAAGCACCGAAACTACGGCACCTCCGAGTTCTAGCACACGTTCAGCTCGATGACGATCCCCGGACTCCGATCCAGCAAAGTGTCGGGGAAGAGTTCCGTCAGCACGACGGCGTGGTGACGATCTTGATGTACTACTGCTGCAGGGCTTCGCCTAAGCACCGCTACAATATTATCGAGGACTATGGTGGCTGGGGGCACCGCACACGGCTAAGGAATAGATCACGTGGATCAACTTGTGTGTTCTAGGGTGCCTCTACCTCAGTATATAAAGGACCGAAGGGGGGAGGCTGGCCGGCCACATAGGGCGCGCCAGGAGAGTCCTACTCCCTCTGGGAGTAGGATTCCCCCCCCCCCCAATTCTAGTTGGAATAGGACTTGTGGAGGGGGGAAAAGAGAGAGAGGGGCCGGCCCCCTCTCCTTGTCCAATTCGGACCAAGGGAGGGGAGGGGCGCGCGGCCCATGTAGGGCTGCCTCTTCTCTTTTCCACTAAGGCCCATCATGGCCCATTTAGCTCCCGGGGGGTTCCGGTAACCTCCCGGTACTCCGGTAAAATCCCGATTTCACCTGGAACACTTCCGGTATCCAAACATAGGCTTCCAATATATCAATCTTTATGTCTCGACCATTTCGAGACTCCTCGTCATGTCCGTGATCACATCCGGGACTCCGAACAACCTTTGGTACATCAAAATGCATAAACTCATAATATAACAGTCATCGTAACCTTAAGCGTGCGGACCCTATGGGTTCGAGAACAATGCAGACATGACCGGGACATGTCTCCGGTCAATAACCAATAGCGGGACCTGGATGCCCATATTGGCTCCTACATATTCCACGAAGATCTTTATCGGTCAGACCGCATAACAACATACGTTGTTCCCTTTGTCATCGGTATGTTACTTGCCCGAGATTCGATCGTCGGTATTCCAATACCTAGTTCAATCTCGTTGCCGGCAAGTCTCTTTACTCGTTCTGTAATACATCATCCCGCAACTAACTCATTTAGTTGCAATGCTTGCAAGGCTTAAGTGATGTGCATTACCGAGAGGGCCCAGTGATACCTCTCCGACAATCGGAGTGACAAAACCTAATCTCGAAATACGCCAACCCAACATGTACCTTTGGAGACACCTGTAGTACTCCTTTATAACCACCCAGTTACGTTGTGACGTTTGGTAGTACCCAAAGTGTTCCTCCGGTAAACGGGAGTTGCATAATCTCATAATTATAGGAACATGTATAAGTCATGAAGAAAGCAATAGCAACATACTAAACGATCGGGTGCTAAGCTAATGGAATGGGTCATGTCAATCAGATCATTCTCTCAATGATGTGATCCCATTAATCAAATAACAACTCATTGTTCATGGTTAGGAAACTTAACCATCTTTGATTAACGAGCTAGTCAAGTAGAGGCATACTAGTGACACTTTGTTTGTCTATGTATTCACACATGTATTATGTTTCCGGTTAATACAATTCTAGCATGAATAATAAACATTTATCATGATTATAAGGAAATAAATAATAACTTTATTATTGCCTCTAGGGCATATTTCCTTCATCTTCGGCATTGCAAGGCGGGTTCCTCTTCCAAGTACTTCATAGAAGATTTTGAACACAAAGATAGTGTCCGGCTCTGAAAAATAAGTATCCACATATTGCCATAGAGAGAATAATATTTACACAAATCTAATCTGCTGACGTATTCCGTAGTGTGACATCACACCACGGCCAAGCTTTTATTTGAACCGTTTTACTGTCCCATCTCAGTGCGTTATGCGAGGCGGTTTCCTTGGCACGTCTCGTTAAAGCAGAGATCGTGTCCCCTTATTTCGGGATTCTCATCAATACGGGCGTGGGTAACCCAACCGCGCCATCGATTACGACGCTTGGCGATAAGCGAGTTTTATCAGGCTGGTGGGGACATGCAGCTGCGTCCACCCATATAATGGGATAAAGATCCACCTTTTCACCTACGCCTTCTTCCTCCTTCGCCTATCCATTCTTGCGCACTCGAGCTCCAGCGCCCAAGTCCGCACTCCTCACCTCAACCTTCTCCAGCCATGTCCGGAGCGGGAGGCAAGTGGATGGTCTCCTCCGTCACGGAGGGACATATCAAAAAGCTGAGGAAGGCCGGAAACTTGTCTAACGACATCGCGTACCGGCTCCCCGAAAAGGGGCAGCTCATCCCCACCCCTAGGCCCCATGAGAGGATGGTGTTCCTCCCCCATTTCCTCCGCGGACTGGGCTTCCCTCTCCACCCATTTGTCCGGGGCTCATGTTCTACTACGGCCTGGATTTCCACGATCTGGCCCCGAACTTCATCCTCAACATCTCGGCGTTTATCGTCGTGTGCGAGGCCTTCCTCCGCATCCGCCCCCATTTCGGCCTATGGCTCAAGACTTTCAACGTCAAGCCGAAGGTGGTGCGCGGCAGCCAGGCGGAGTGCGGAGGCGCCATGGTGGGCAAGATGGCCAACGTCCTCTGGCTCGAGGGTTCCTTTGTGGAGACCCTGAAGGGGTGGCAATCGGGGTGGTTTTACATCACCGAGCCGCGCGACACCGAATGGGTCGCGCCCCCCGAATTCCGGTCCGGACCCCCAACGCGGCTCACGTCCTGGAAAGAGACGGGCCGGTCATGGGGTAAAAAAGGAGAGCTGACCGGACTCCAAACATGCGTCAAAACCCTGGTGGACAAGAAGCTAAAACTTGTCAACGTAGTCCAGGTTATGCTCATCCGCTTGATCCTCCCGTGCCAACAACGGGCTTTCAACCTGTGGGAGTTCGACCCGGCGCGGCACCAAACTCTGAGCAGGCTCTTCGACTTGACGTACGAAGATGCCTGGAAGGTGCTTTTCAAGGGCGCCAAGGCTCCCGCATCCGCTACTGAGGATCGCGGATTCAGTGCGCAGCGTCACACTCTCGCGGTAAGCTGTTTTTTCCTTTTACAGGGTATCGGTTTTTCATAGTTTGACTCCATGCGGGATCTAAGCTCCCTTTCCTTTGACAGGATTGGCAGGTGACGTCCGGACAGATCAACTGTCCGGCCCCTTTGCCCGAAGGCCCAGCGGACGCTCGCTTGGCGAGGCTGCTGGTTCCGGCACCCTATGTGGTGCCGGAGAAGAAGGTCAAGAAGAAGGCCACGGGGACTCAAAAGAGTGCCCGACGCCCGGAGGTGTCGGATTCATCATCCGACGAACCCAAGATGCACTCCTCCCGTGAGGACGAGGAGGAGGAAGAAGAGACCCCTCCCCCTCTAGCGGGGGAAGGGAAAAAAAGGAAGGCCGCCACAAATGGGGAGGCCGAAGGGTCCAAGAAGGGGAAAACCCTTCCTCCGGACTGCTCCACCGACGCCGACGACGGCGGAGAAGAGTGGGCGCCTAGGGCCAAGCCCCTGGCCAAATCGTAAGTATCCGGATACCAGAGTAATTCATATTATTCGTTTATTGCACAGCTTTCCCTCATGTCGAATATGTTTATGCAGCCCACCCAAAGACCGGCTCGACACATCGTCGAGCGGCTCACTGGACTCGTCGGATGTGAACTTGCTTCCGACGGCATCCTCCCCCCGCCCTACGGACGACACCGAAGTGTTGTCCCAACAGGTTCCAAGCCGGGAGGAGGTGGTCCTGGAGGCGCCGCAAGGCAACTCCCGGACTCCAGGAGCAAAGGGGATGAAACCCCCAGGGCGCCAAGTCCGTGATGGGGAATGTAGTAATTTCAAAATTTTCCTACGCACACGCAAGATCATGGTGATGCATAGCAACGAGAGGGGAGAGTGATGTCTACGCACCCTTGTAGACCGAAGCGGAAGCGTTGACACAACGTAGAGGAAGTAGTCGTACGTCTTCCCGATCCGACCGATCCAAGCACCGTTACTCCGGCACCTCCAAGTTCTTAGCACACATACAGCTCGATGACGATCCCCGGGCTCCGATCCAGCAAAGCGTCGGGGAGGAGTTCCGTCAGCACGACGGCGTGGTGACGATCTTGATGTTCTACCGTCGCAGGGCTTCGCCTAAGCACTGCTACAATATGACCGAGGTGAAATATGGTGGAGGGGGGCACCGCACATGGCTGAGGAACGATCACGAAGATCAACTTGTGTGTTCTAGGGTGCCCCCCTGCCCCCGTATATAAAGGAGGGAGGGGGAGGTGCGGCCAGCCCCAAGGGGTGCGCCTGGAGGAGTCCTACTCCCACCGGGAGTAGGACTCCCCCCTCTCTTGCCTTGTTGGAGAAGGAAAGGGGGAGGGAGAAGAGGAAAGGGGGGCGCCGCCCCCCCTTCCTTGTCCTATTCGGACTGAGGGGGGAGGGGGCGCGCGGCCTGCCCTGGCCGGCCCCTCTCTTCTCCCTTATGGCCCATGTAGGCCCATTAACCCCCGGGGGGGTTCCGGTAACCCCCTGGTACTCCGGTAAAATGCCGATTTCACCCGGAACAATTCCGATGTCCAAATATAGGCTTCCAATATATCAATCTTTATGTCTCGACCATTTCGAGACTCCTCGTCATATCCGTGATCATATCCGGGACTCCGAACAACCTTCGGTACATCAAAATGCATAAACTCATAATAACTGTCATCGTAACTTTAAGCGTGCGGACCCTACGGTTCGAGAACAATGTAGACATGACCGAGACACGTCTCCGGTCAATAACCAATAGCGGGACCTGGATGCCCATATTGGCTCCTACATATTCTACGAAGATCTTTATCGGTCAGACCGCATAACAAGATACGTTGTTCCCTTTGTCATCGGTATGTTACTTGCCCGAGATTCGATCGTCGGTATCCAATACCTAGTTCAATCTCGTTACCGGCAAGTCTCTTTACTCGTTCCGTAATACATCATCTCACAACTAACATATTAGTTGTAATGCTTGCAAGGCTTTATGTGATGTGCATTACCGAGAGGACCTAGACAAATCCTAATCTCGAAATACGCCAACCCAACATGTACCTTTGGAGACACCTGTAGAGCTCCTTTATAATCACCCAGTTACGTTGTGACGTTTGGTAGCACACAAAGTGTTCCTCCGGCAAAGGGGAGTTGCATAATCTCATAGTCATAGGAACATGTATAAGTCATGAAGAAAGCAATAGCAACATACTAAATGATCGGGTGCTAAGCTAATGGAATGGGTCATGTCAATCAGATCATTCAACTAATGATGTGATCTCGTTAATCAAATAACAACTTCTTTGTCTATGGTTAGGAAACATAACCATCTTTGATTAACGAGCTAGTCAAGTAGAGGCATACTAGTGACACTCTGTTTGTCTATGTATTCACACATGTATTATGTTTCCGGTTAATACAATTCTAGCATGAATAATAAACATTTATCATGAAATAAGGAAATAAATAATAGCTTTATTATTGCCTCTAGGGCATATTTCCTTCAGTCTCCCACTTGCACTAGAGTCAATAATCTAGATTACACAGTAATGATTCTAACACCCATGGAGTCCTGGTGCTGATCATGTTTTGTTCGTGGAAGTGGCTTAGTCAACGGGTCTGCTACATTCAGATCCGTATGTATGTTGCAAATCTCTATGTCTCCCACCTGGACTAGATCCCGGATGGAATTGAAGCGTCTCTTGATGTGCTTGGTTCTCTTGTGAAATCTGGATTCCTTTGCCAAGGAAATTGCACCAGTATTGTCACAAAAGATTTTCATTATACCCGATGCACTAGGTATGACACCTAGATCGGATATGAACTCCTTCATCCAGACTCCTTCATTTGCTGCTTCCGAAGCAGCAATGTACTCCGCCTCACATGTAGATCCCGCCACGACGCTTTGTTTAGAACTGCACCAACTTACAGCTCCACCGTTTAATGTAAACACGTATCTGGTTTGCGATTTAGAATCGTCCGGATCAGTGTCAAAGCTTGCATCAACGTAACCTTTTAGGATGAGCTCTTTGTCACCTCCATATATGAGAAACATATCCTTAGTCCTTTTCAGGTATTTCAGGATGTTCTTGACCGCTGTCCAGTGATCCACTCCTGGATCACTTTGGTACCTCCCTGCTAGACTTATGGCAAGGCACACATCAGGTCTGGTACACAACATTGCATAAATGATAGAGCCTATGGCTGAAGCATAGGGAACATCTTTCATTTTCTCTCTATCTTCTGCAGTGGTCGGGCATTGAGTCTTACTCAATTTCACACCTTGTAACACAGGCAAGAACCCTTTCTTTGCTTGATCCATTTTGAACTTCTTTAAAACTTTGTCAAGGATGTGCTTTGTGAAAGTCCAATTAAGCGTCTTGATCTATCTCTATAGATCTTAATGCCTAATATGTAAGCAGCTTCACCGAGGTCTTTCATTGAAAAACTCTTATTCAAGTATCCCTTTATGCTATCCAGAAATTCTATATCATTTCCAATTAGTAATATGTCATCCACATATAATATCAGAAATGCTACAGAGCTCCCACTCACTTTCTTGTAAATACAGGCTTCTCCAAAAGTCTGTATAAAACCAAATGCTTTGATCACACTATCAAAGCATTTATTCCAACTCCGAGAGGCTTGCACTAGTCCATAAATGGATCGCTAGAGCTTGCACACTTTGTTAGCTCCCTTTGGATCGACAAAACCTTCTGGTTGCATCATATACAACTCTTCTTCCAGAAATCCATTCAGGAATGCAGTTTTGACATCCATCTGCCAAATTTCATAATCATAAAATGCGGCAATTTCTAACATGATTCGGACAGACTTAAGCATAACTACGGGTGAGAAGGTCTCATCGTAGTCAATCCCTTGAACTTGCCGAAAACCTTTTGCGACAAGTCGAGCTTTGTAGACAGTAATATTACCGTCAGCGTCAGTCTTCTTCTTGAAGACCCATTTATTCTCAATTGCTTGCCGATCATAGGGCAAGTCAACCAAAGTCCATACTTTGTTCTCATACATGGATCCCATCTCAGATTTCATGGCTTCAAGCCATTTTGCGGAATCTGGGCTCACCATCGCTTCTTCATAGTTCGTAGCTTCATCATAATCTAGTAGCATGACTTCCAGAACAGGATTACCGTACCACTCTGGCGCGGATCTCACTCTGGTTGATCTACGAGGTTCAGTAGTATCTTGTTCTGAAGTTTCATGATCATCATCATTAGCTTCCTCACTAACTGGTGTAGGTGTCACTGAAACAGTTTTCTGTGATGCACTACTTTCCAATAAGGGAGCAGGTACAGTTACCTCGTCAAGTTCTACTTTCCTCTCACTCACTTCTTTCGAGAGAAACTCCTTCTCTAGAAAGGATCCATTCTTAGCAACGAATGTCTTGCCTTCGGATCTGTGATAGAAGGTGTACCCAACAGTCTCCTTTGGGTATCCTATGAAGACACATTTCTCTGATTTGGGTTCGAGCTTATCAGGTTGAAGTTTTTTACATAAGCATTGCAGCCCCAAACTTTAAGAAACGACAACTTTGGTTTCTTGCCAAACCATAGTTCATAAGGCGTCGTCTCAGCGGATTTTGATGGTGCCCTATTTAACGTGAATGCGTCCATCTCTAAAGCATAACCCCAAAACGATAGCGGTAAATCAGTAAGAGACATCATAGATCGCACCATATCTAGTAAAGTACGATTACGACGTTTGGACACACCATTACGCTGTGGTGTTCCGGGTGGCGTGAGTTGCGAAACTATTCCGCATTGTTTCAAATCTACACCAAACTCATAACTCAAATATTCTCCTCCACGATCAGATCGTAGAAACTTTATTTTCTTGTTACGATAATTTTCAACTTCACTATGAAATTCTTTGAACTTTTCAAATGTTTCAGACTTATGTTTCATTAAGTAGATATACCCATATCTGCTTAAATCATCTGTGAAGGTGAGAAAATAACGATATCCGCCACAAGCCTCATCGTTCATCGGACCACATACTTCTGTATGTATGATTTCCAATAAATCTGTTGCTCTCTCCATAGTACCGGAGAACAGTGTTTTAGTCATCTTGCCCATGAGGCACGGTTCGCAAGTACCAATTGATTCATAATCAAGTGGTTCCAAAAGTCCATCGGTATGGAGTTTCTTCATGCGCTTTACACCGATATGACCTAAACGGCAGTGCCACAAATAAGTTGCACTATCATTATCAACTCTGCATCTTTTGGCTTCAACATTATGAATATGTGTATCAATACTATCGAGATTCATCAAAAATAGACCACTCTTCAAAGGTGCATGACCATAAAGGATATTACTCATATAAATAGAACAACCATTATTCTCTGATTTAAATGAATAACCGTCTCGCATCAAACAAGATCCAGATATAATGTTCATGCTTAACGCAGGCATCAAATAACAATTATTTAGGTCTAATACTAATCCCAAAGGTAGATGTAGAGGTAGCGTGCCGACCGCGATCACATCGACTTTGGAACCATTTCCCACGCGCATTGTCACCTCGTCCTTTGCCAGTGTTCGCTTAATCCGTAGTCCCTGTTTCGAGTTGCAAATATTAGCAACAGAACCAGTATCAAATACCCAGGTGCTACTGCGAGCTCTAGTAAGGTACACATCAATAATATGTATATCACATATACCTTTGTTCACCTTACCATCCTTCTTATCCGCCAAATACTTGGGGCAGTTCCGCTTCCAGTGACCAGTCTGCTTGCAGTAGAAGCACTCAGTTTCAGGCTTTGGTCCAGACTTAGGTTTCTTCTCCTGAGCAGCAACTTGCTTGCTGTTCTTCTTGAAGTTCCCCTTCTTTTTCCCTTTGCCCTTTTTCTTGAAACTAGTGGTCTTGTTGACCATCAACACTTGATGCTCCTTTTTGATTTCTACCTCCGCAGCTTTCAGCATTGCGAAGAGCTCGGGAATAGTTTTATTCATCCCTTGCATATTATAGTTCATCACGAAGCTCTTGTAGCTTGGTGGCAGTGATTGGAGAATTCTGTCAATGACGCAATCATCTGGAAGATTAACTCCCAACTGAATCAAGTGATTATTATACCCAGACATTTTGAGTATATGCTCACTGACATAACTATTCTCCTCCATCTTGCAGCTATAGAACTTATTGGAGACTTCATATCTCTCAATCCGGGCATTTGCTTGAAATATTAACTTCAACTCCTGGAACATCTCATATGCTCCATGACGTTCAAAACGTCGTTGAAGTCCTGATTCTAAGCCGTAAAGCATGGCACACTGAACTATCGAGTAGTCATCAGCTTTGCTCTGCCAGACGTTCATAACATCTGGTGTTGCTCCAGCAGCAGGCCTGGCACCCAGCGGTGCTTCCAGGACGTAATTCTTCTATGCAGCAATGAGGATAATCCTCAAGTTACGGACCCAGTCCGTGTAATTGCTACCATCATCTTTCAACTTTGCTTTCTCAAGGAACACATTAAAATTCAACGGAACAACAGCACGGGCCATCTATCTACAATCAACATAAACAAGCAAGATACTATCAGGGACTAAGTTCATGATAATTTAAGTTCAATTAATCATATTACTTAAGAACTCCCACTTAGATAGACATCCCTCTAATCTTCTAAGTGATCACGTGATCCAAATCAACTAAACCATAACCGATCATCACGTGAAATGGATTAGTCTTCAATGGTGAACATCATTATGTTGATCATATCTACTATATGATTCACGCTCGACCTTTCGGTCTCCGTGTTCCGAGGCCATATCTGCATATGCTAGGCTCGTCAAGTATAACCCGAGTATTCTGCGTGTGCAAAACTGGCTTGCACCCGTTGTAGATGGACGTAGAGCTTATCACACCCGATCATCACGTGGTGTCTGGGCACGACGAACTTTGGCAACGGTGCATACTCAGGGAGAACACTTCTTGATAATTAGTGAGAGATCATCTTATAATGCTACCGTCAATCAAAGCAAGATAAGATGCATAAAAAGATAAAAATCACATGAAATCAATATAAGTGATATGATATGGCCATCATCATCTTGTGCTTGTGATCTCCATCTCCGAAGCACCGTCATGATCACCATCGTCACCGGCGCGACACCTTGATCTCCATCGTAGCATCATTGTCGTCTCGCCAATCTTATGCTTCTACGACTATCGCTACCGCTTAGTGATAAAGTAAAGCATTACAGGGCGATTGCATTGCATACAATAAAGCGACAACCATATGGCTCCTACCAGTTGCCGATAACTCGGTTACAAAACATGATCATCTCATACAATAAAATTTAGCATCATGTCTTGCCATATCACATCACAACATGCCCTGCAAAAACAAGTTAGACGTCCTCTACTTTGTTGTTGTAGTTTTACGTGGCTGCTACGGGCTTAAGCAAGAACCAATCTTACCTATGCATCAAAACCACAACGATAGTTTGTCAAGTTGGTGTTGTTTTAACCTTCGCAAGGAACGGGCGTAGCCACACTCGGTTCAACTAAAGTTGGAGAAACTGTCACCCGCAAGCCATCTCTGTGCAAAGCACGTCGGGAGAACCGGTCTCGCGTAAGCGTACGCGTAATGTTGGTCCGGGCCGCTTCGTCCAACAATACCGCCGAACCAAAGTATGACATGCTGGTAAGCAGTATGACATATATCGCCCACAAATCACTTGTGTTCTACTCGTGCATATAACATCAAACCATAAAACCTAGGCTCGGATGCCACTGATGGGGAACGTAGTAATTTCAAAAATTTCCTACGCACACGCAAGATCATGGTGATGCATAGCAACGAGAGGGGAGAGTGATGTCTACGTACCCTCGTAGACCGAAGCGGAAGCGTTGACACAACGTAGAGGAAGTAGTCGTACGTCTTCCCAATCCGACCGATCCAAGCACCGTTACTCCGGCACCTCCGAGTTCTTAGCACACGTACAGCTCGATGACGATCCCCGGGCTCCGATCCAGCAAAGCGTCGGGGAGGAGTTCCGTCAGCACGACGGCGTGGTGACGATCTTGATGTTATACCGTCGCAGGGCTTCGCCTAAGCACCGCTACAATATGACCGATGTGAAATATGGTGGAGGGGGGCACCACACATGGCTGAGGAACGATCACGAAGATCAACTTGTGTGTTCTAGGGTGCCCCCCTACCCCCGTATATAAAGGAGGGAGGGGGAGGTGCGGCCGGCCCCAAGGGGTGCGCCTGGAGGATCCTACTCCCACCGGGAGTAGGACTCCCCCCTCTCTTGCCTTGTTGGAGAAGGAAAGGGGGAGGGAGAAGAGGAAAGGGGGGCGCCGCCCCCCCCTTCCTTGTCCTATTCGGACTGAGGGGGGAGGGGGCGCGCGGCCTGCCCTGGCCGGCCCCTCTCTTCTCCCTTATGGCCCATGTAGGCCCATTAACCCCCGGGGGGGTTCCGGTAACCCCCTGGTACTCCGGTAAAATGCCGATTTCACCTGGAACAATTCCGATGTCCAAATATAGGCTTCCAATATATCGATCTTTATGTCTCGACCATTTCGAGACTCCCCGTCATGTCCGTGATCATATCCGGGACTCTGAACAACCTTCGGTACATCAAAATGCATAAACTCATAATAACTGTCATCGTAACTTTAAGCGTGCGGACCCTACGGTTCGAGAACAATGTAGACATGACCGAGACACGTCTCCGATCAATAACCAATAGCGGGACCTGGATGCCCATATTGGCTCCTACAAATTCTACGAAGATCTTTATCGGTCAGACCGCATAACAACATACGTTGTTCCCTTTGTCATCGGTATGTTACTTGCCCGAGATCCGATCGTCGGTATCCAATACCTAGTTCAATCTCGTTACCAGCAAGTCTCTTTACTCGTTCCGTAATACATCATCTCACAACTAACATATTAGTTGTAATGCTTGCAAGGCTTTATGTGATGTGCATTACCGAGAGGGCCCAGAGATACCTCTCCGACAATCGGAGTGACAAATCCTAATCTCGAAATACGCCAACCCAACATGTACCTTTGGAGACACCTGTAGAGCTCCTTTATAATCACCCAGTTACGTTGTGACGTTTGGTAGCACACAAAGTGTTCCTCCGGCAAACGGGAGTTGCATAATCTCATAGTCATAGGAACATGTATAAGTCATGAAGAAAGCAATAGCAACATACGAAACGATCGGGTGCTAAGGTAATGGAATGGGTCATGTCAATCAGATCATTCAACTAATGATGTGATCTCGTTAATCAAATAACAACTTCTTTGTCTATGGTTAGGAAACATAACCATCTTTGATTAACGAGCTAGTCAAGTAGAGGCATACTAGTGACACTCTGTTTGTCTATGTATTCACACATGTACTATGTTTCCAGTTAATACAATTCTAGCATGAATAATAAACATTTATCATGAAATAAGGAAATAAATAATAACTTTATTATTGCCTCTAGGGCATATTTCCTTCAGTTCGGCTCTAGGCCGGACACTGCTCCGGAACCTTCAAAGGTTCCAGAGTCCGGCGGGCGACCTCCTTCCAAGAGGAGCCAGCCCACTGTGCCGGTGGCCCCCGTCCAACCGGAGGCGCCAGACAATATGTTGGAGGCGCTCCAATGCGCCTCCATCAACAAGGAGCACCGCGCTATTATGAGTGCAGTGGTCCAGAAGGTTCAGTCCGCCAAGAGCGGACTGACTGAAGCTTGTACTAGCCTTTTGACAGGCTTTGAGGTAAGTAAAGAATGTGTAAATAATAGTACCGCATAGACAGTAGCCCCTGATACTCTGTTTGGTGTTCAAGAAGAAAAGCCGAAGAGAGGATCAAATAAAATTCGCAGGAGTCTAACAAAAGGAGTCAATATGCGTTTGCAGGCTTCTCTGCTTGCGTCCGCCGCATTGACTGCGGATATGGACACGCTAAAGCAGAACCTCGACCGGTCCGAGCAAGAGCTCGAGCGTGCCAAGAAGCAGCTCGAGGACAATGAAGGTAAGAAATATCTTGTTAAAAATATATATATAAGGTGCAATTGCAAAAAATGACAGGATTATCGTGGCTATTATAGGGGCCACGTCTGAGGTGGCGACCCTTAAGCAAGCGCTGGACGAGGCCGAGAAGAGGGCAGCCTCGAAGCGCACCGAGCGGGAGAAGTATGAGGCCGAAGTTGGCAAGGTGCGGCAAGAGCTCCAGGCTCTCATGGAAAAGCATGAGAGTTTGGAGCTTGACTCAAAGACGCGAGCGTCCGAGCTCGCGGTGGCTATTGAAAATGCCAAGTCTGCCAAGGCCGAATCCCAGATGACCCTCCAGGAGTTGGATGAGGTGAAGAAGATAGTGGTGGGTAAGGCATTCTTTATGCAAAGCAAACACATAAACGTGAGTTACTTGTTACTTACCCGAATCCGGAGCTCTCCCGGAGCGTTCGCAGATCTTCCCCGGAGTGTGTCCGATGCCGCCGCATTCTATCGAGCCGAGGAGGGCAGCTCGACGGAGAAGGTGTTCTGGTCTTAGTACGCTGAGGCCGGACACCCCATGCCCCTGAGCGACCGGCTGAAGCAACTGGTCGAGCTTCACAAGGCGGCCGAACAGGCCATGAAGGGCCTCACTATTCGGCTGTGGCCCGGAGGGGCTCTGCCTGGGAGCTATTTCGGGCTGGTGTGGCGGCTGGTGGAGGCCTGTCCAAGGCTCGAAGTAATCAAGCACTCCGTCTGCATTGAGGGTGCCCATAGGGCCCTTGCCCGTGCTAAGGTGCACTGGGGCAAGCTGGATGCTGAGAAGCTTGTGAAGGACGTGCCACCGCCGGGAAAAGATTATCGCAAGCCCGAGAATTACTATAAGGATGTTCTGAAGGGTGCCTGCCTTGTGGCGGATGAATGTTCTAGGGATGTAATTTTTTAGTGAAACTTGCTCGTTTTGTCCTGTGCGCTGAAAACTTGTTTATATGCGCTAAGCAATGCTATTGGAATTTAAAATATTACCTTCTATGTGGCTATTTATCAATTCTGAGAGATGGCGAGTCGTCGGCTTCTGCCCCCGTGCCGCTAGTGCTGGGGTGTTCGGGGATAAACCTGAGCGCTCTTTTTCCCATGCTTGGGTCCTTCGAGGGAGGCGCTCAGCCCAACGAACAAGGCAATCGGACTATAATGCGTGAACACTCTCACTTAGCCATAGAATTCTATAATTTTAAATTTCGGCGAAGCCCCTGGTATTCGGAAGACCGAGTTCGGGGTGCTATCCACGCCTTGTCCGGACAGAGCCGGCTCCTCGCCCTAAGCGGCATAAGTCTTTAGGGACTCGAAAAAACCTCTCGAACAGCAACCAGCTCTTGCTTCATCATGACAGTCAGTTTTAGCTTTCTCCACTGAGGTGCTCGACCCAGCTCAACTGGGGCACAATCGCAGTGCTTCTCCTAGTGCTACCTTAGCCGATATAACGGAACGTAAGGCACCAAAACATAGGAGCCGGGCAAACCCAACTATTGACCCAAGACATGATTCGGAGCCGATGCATATAATGCTATAAGTTTGGGGTGCCGCACTTGTTAAAGTGTTCGGACTTCTCACACCATATTGAGGGGTACTAAAGCTCCTGGCGTATTTTGGCCGTACCAACGTGTACGGGTGCAACATGTCATTAGGGAACATATATAAAGAAAAAAGGTAATGCAAAAATAGACGAAAGCTATGCATTGTTTATTAAAAAGGTGTGCGAGCAAGGCAGAACGATACAAGTAATGCGATAAGTGGAAGGTTGGACTAGTTAACATGTCTGTTCCAGGGGCAAGCTGCCGAATAGTATGCGGAACGGGTATACTGCTTGTGATAGAGACCACCTAGGAGTTCCGTAGTGCGGCGTGGCTTGTCTGCTTCCCTGGTTCTTGCATCATTTGTGCGGCAATTGAACTGCCGAACAGGCCTTCCGAAGGATGAAGTCCTGAAAGTAAGAGAAAATTAAAAAAATCGGCAGCCCCTGGTACGGTTTAAGCCGTGTTTTGGGCGTGCCGTGATGGTGCCCCTCCCCCTGTGCCCATGGTATCTCTAGAGCGTAGTTATGTACGTGAAGTACTAGCGTCGCCTTTTTGTGAGGGTTGGGGTTGGGGCCGCATTGCTATGCTTGCTCGAATCGTGCCAGGCGGTCTTGTTGTTGGTTACTCCGGGCGCACTTGACGGTGTCCGGTCGTTTAGTGGCCGGGCTGGAGAACTACCTGGAGAGGCTGCTTTGAACTTCCGCTGCAAGGGCCGCCGTGTGCTCCTCCGTTCGGAGGGAGCGTTCGGTGTTTCCATTGACCGTAATTACTCCTCGAGGGCCTGGCATCTTGAGCTTAAGGTATGCGTAATGCGGTACCGCATTGAACTTAGCGAATGCGGTTCGCCCGAGCAGTGCGTGATAGCCACTGCGAAACGGGACTATGTCGAAGATTAACTCCTCGCTTCGGAAATTATCCGGAGATTCGAAGACCACTTCAAGTGTGACTGAGCCTGTACAGTTGGCCTCTACACCTGGTATTACGCCTTTGAAGGTCGTTTTGGTGGGCTTAATCCTCGAGGGATCTATGCCCATTTTCCGCATTGTATCCTGGTAAAGCAGGTTCAGGCTACTGCCGCCATCCATAAGGACTCTAGTGAGATGAAATCCGTCAATAATTGGGTCTAGAACCAATGCAGCGAATCCGCCATGACGGATGCTAGTGGGATGGTCCCTTCGATCAAAGGTGATCGGGCAAGAGGGCCATGGGTTGAACTTTGGGGCGACTGGCTCTACCGCGTATACATCCCTTAACGCGTGCTTCCGCTCCCTTTTGGGGACGTGGGTTGCGTATATCATGTTCACCGTCCGCACTTGTGGGGGGAAACCCTTCTGTCCACTGTTGTTCGGCGGCCGGGGCTCCTCGTCGTCATCGCTATGCAGCCACTTGTCTTCATTTTCGGCATTTAACTTGCCTGCCTGCTTGAACACCCAACAATCCCTGTTGGTGTGATTGGCCGGCTTTTCGGGGGTGCCATGTATCTGGCACAAGCGGTCGAGTATACGGTCCAAACTAGAGGGGCCCCTAGGATTCCTTTTGAATGGCTTTTTCCGCTGACCGGATTTAGAGCCTCTGAATCCGGCATTAACTGCCGAATCCTCAGCATTGTCACCGTTCATGCGGTGCTTCTGCTTGTCGCGACGCGGCCTGCCACTACTGTCCCTGGTGTCCGAATTACCAGGGTTCTTGGTCATATTGTTGCTGCGAGCAAGCCAGCTGTCTTCTCCCGCGCAAAAGCGGGTCATGAGCGTCGTGAGTGCTGCCATAGATTTCGGCTTTTCCTGTCCAAGGTGCCGGGCCAGCCACTCGTCACGGATATTGTGTTTGAAGGCTACTAGGGCCTCAGCATCCGGACAGTCGACTATTTGATTTTTCTTTGTTAGGAACCGTGTCCAGAATTGTCTGGCCGATTCCTCTGGCTACTGAATTACGTGACTTAGGTCATCGGCGTCTGGGGGTCGCACGTAAGTGTCCTGGAAATTGTCGAGGAATGCGGCTTCCAGGTCCTCCCAACAACTGATTGATCCCGTTGGCAAGCTGCTAAGCCAATGCCGAGCTGGTCCTTTAAGCTTGAGTGGGAGGTATTTGATGGCGTGGAAATCATCGCCGCGGGCCATGTGGATATGAAGGAGATAATCCTCGATCCATACCGCAGGATCTGTTGTGCCATCATATGATTCGATGTTTACGGGTTTGAAACCCTCGGGGTTTTGATGATCCATTATTTCATCTGCAAAGCAGAGTGGGTGTGCGGCGCCTCTGTACTGGGCTATATTATGACGTAGCTCCAATGAGCCTTGTCTACTGTGTTCGGCCCCGCCGAATTTGTGGCCGGCGTGACAGTTACCATCTCAAGCCGTGGGGCACCCACGTGATCCGTAGATTGATCTTGTTTGCCTTGCCTTGTCCTCCAACATGTCTCGTAAGTCCGGCGCATATTCCCGTGCCTTGGTACGGGGTGCGGCTTGAGTGGAGGGCCGAGAGGCCTCTCTGTCGCGACCACGAGGTGGCCGGTCGGCCGCATCAAGTGCTTCCTCCTCTAATCGGGGTAGCAACCTGCGCTTTGGGTAGCTCTTGGAGGGGCGTTTGAGTTTATGCTCTTTGGCCGCAAGGACTTTAGTCCATCTGTCGACTAGCAAATCTTGATCAGCTCTAAGCTATTGCTGTTTTTTCTTGAGGCTTCTTGCCGTGGCCATAAGCCTACGTTGAAAACGCTTTTGCTCGACAGGATCCTCTGGCACGACGAATTCGTCGTCGTCGAGGCTTGCCTCGTCTTCGGAGGGAGGCATATAATTATCGTCCTTGACCTCTCTGTCTGCCGCTCTCTCATGAGGGCGGGTTTCTCCATCCTCCTGTGCTAAATCTTGCTGGAGGGGGTTTTCTTCGGCGCTTTCCGGAGTATTATTATCTCTCGTGCTGGAATCACCGTGTTTGTTTTGGCGGGATTTTGAGCGGCGCTGTTGACGCCGGCGCTTAGGCTGTTTCTTGGAGGGGTCATCCTCCGTTGTTCCATCACCATCTCCCTCTTTTGGGGTGTCCACCATGTATATGTCATACGATGAGGTGGCTTTCCAGGGCCTAGTAGGCGCTAGTTCTTCATCATCTCCTTCATTGGCATCCATACCGTCGATGTCTTCGGAGTCAAAGTCGAGCATGTCGGTTAAGTCGTCGACAGTGGCTACAAAGTGGGTGGTGGGTGGGCTTTGAATTTCTTCATCGTCCGTACCCCAACCTTGCTGACCGTAGTCCGGCCAGGGCTCTCCTGATAAAGAGAGAGACTTCAGTGACTTCAGGATATCACCGAAAGGCGAGTGCTGAAAGATGTCCGCGGCAGTGAACTCCATGATCGGCGCCCAATCGGATTCGATTGGCAGGGGCGCGGAGGGTTTAGAGTCCAGAGAGGAGTCCGGCTCCTTGGAGTCACGAGTCTAGCAGAGTACGGGGCTGGTGCTTGGCTCAATCGTCGTTGGGGTCGCAGCCCCCGAGGTGGCGTCCAACCGCCCATCCTCGGTCGACGCAGTTGGCTCCGAATTAAGGGTCGGAGCCGATGCGGGTGTGGCCTCCAGGGCACTGTTCGGAGGCAGAGCTAGATCATGCTCGTCGTGACAGTGCGGCGCGCTCGGCAGTGGCTCGAATCCGTCGAAGATCAAGTCCCCGCGGATGTCAGCTGTGTAGCTTAAACTTCCAAATCTGACTTGACGATTAGGGGCGTAGCTTTCGATCTGCTCTAGACGGCCAACCGAATTGGCCCGTAGTGCGAAGCCGCCGAAGACGAAGATCTATCCGGGGAGGAAGGTCTCACCCTAGACTGCATCGCTATCGATGATCGTAGGAGCCATCGAGCCTGACGGCGACGAGACAGAGGAACTCTCAATGAAAGCACCAATGTCGGTGTCAAAACCGGCGGATCTCGGGTAGGGGGTCCCGAACTGTGCATCTAGGCCGGATGGTAACAGGAGACAAGGGACACAAAGTTTTACCCAGGTTCGGGCCCTCTCGATGGAGGTAAAACCCTACGTCCTGCTTGATTAATATTGATGATATGGGTAGTACAAGAGTAGATCTACCACGAGATCGAGGAGGCTAAACCCTAGAAGCTAGCCTATGGTATGATTGTTGATGTGTATGTTGTCCTACGGACTAAAACCCTCCGGTTTATATAGACACCGGGTAGGGTTAGGGTTACATAGAGTCGGTTACAATGGTAGGAGATCTGCATATCCGCACCGCCAAGCTTGCCTTCCACGCCAAGGAAAGTCCCTTCCGGACACGGGACTGAGTCTTCAATCTTGTATCTTCATAGTCCAGGAGTCCGGCTGAAGGTATAGTCCGGCTATCCGAACACCCCCTAATCCAGGACTCCCTCACACATCACATAAGCCTTGCAAGCGTTGCAACTAATGAGTTAGTTGCGAGATGATGTATTACGAAACGAGTAAAGAGACTTGCCGGTAACGAGATTGAACTAGGTATTGAGATACCGACGATCGAATCTCGGGCAAGTAACATACCGATGACAAAGGGCACAACGTATGTTGTTATGCGGTCTGACCGATAAAGATCTTCGTAGAATATGTAGGAGCCAATATGAGCATCCAGGTTCCGCTATTGGTTATTGACTAGAGACGTGTCTCGGTCATGTCTACATTGTTCTCGAACCCGTAGGGGCCGCACGCTTAACGTTACGATGACAGTTTCATTATGAGTTTATATATTTTGCTGTACCGAAGATTGTTTGGAGTCCCGGATGTGATCACGGACATGACGAGGAGTCTGGAAATGGTCGAGACATAAAGATTGATATATTGGACGGCTATATTCGGATACTAGAAGTGTTCCGGAGAAGTTTCGGATAAAACCGAAGTACCGGGGGGTTACCGGAACCCCCACGGGGTTAATGGGCCTCATGGGCCCAAAGTGGAGAAGAGGAGGGGTGGCCAAGGCAGGCCGCGCGCCCCCTCCCCCTCTAGTCCGAATTGGACAAGGAGGGGGGCAGCGCCCCCCTTTCCTTCCTCTCCTCTCTCCCTTCCTTCCCCCTCTCCTAGTTGAACAAGGAAAAGGAGGGGGTCCTACTCCCGGTAGGAGTAGGACTCCTCCCTGGCGCGCCTCCTCCTGGCCGGCCGCCCCTCCCCCTTGCTCCTTTATATACGGGGGCAGGGGGGCACCTCTAGACACACAAGTTGATCTTCGTGATCGTTCTCTTAGCCATGTGCGGTGCCCCCCTCCACCATAATTCTCGATAATATTTTTGCGGTGCTTAGGCGAAGCCCTGCGACGGTAGAACATCAAGATCGTCACCACGCCGTCGTGCTGACATAACTCTTCCCCGACACTTTGCTGGATTGGAGTCCGGGGATCGTCATCGAGCTGAACGTGTGCTAGAACTCGGAGGTGTCGTAGTTTCGGTGCTTCATCGGTCGGGCCGTGAAGACGTACGACTACATCAACCGCGTTGTCATAACGCTTCCGCTGTCGGTCTACAAGGGTACGTAGACAACACTCTTCCCTCTCGTTGCTATGCATCACCATGATCTTGTGTGTGCGTAGGAATTTTTTTGAAATTACTATGTTCCCCAACAGCTCATCATATAAATGAAACTCCACCGTAGGTGGTGAGTTCCTAGAATGAAAATGAATGTTTTGCACAAAAGTATTTGTGAGTAAGAGATACTGATCGCATTGGTCGTGGAGGAAAGCGGTGAGGCCTGCATTGTGAGCCAATTCATGAAAATCTTCATAGATACCGTCTGCTCTCAAGAAATCTTCAGAAGGCCATTCACACGCCCGAATCTCCGCGGTGCGTGGCAAATTATACTTAGGCTTCAGTGCCTTTTCCTTCGAGCTTTGGCTCGATGAGCCCCTCAAAAATCTCCTCATTATTTTTTTGAAATAATCTGAAATTATTAGTAACTTCAAAATAAAAGTAACCAAACTCAATAAAACTGATAGTAACTACTCCTACAAGTGCCTAGAGCCTATATCAAGCATTAGAACTACTTGGAACCATATAAATTTGACATGCAAAATCAAGAACATGGTCACCTATGCAGCACAAATTTGCAAAGAATAAAGCACTAGAACAAAAACTAATTGGACCAATGGAGGAGTCACATACCAAGGAACAATCTCCCCAAGCAGTTTTGCGAGAGATGCTTTGAGCAAGGAGATCGAAAATCACAACAAAAGTGGCTGGAACTCGTGCTTGAGTTGGTTTTTCGGGTTTGTGTGAGACAGAGGAAGAAGATGGGTGCTGGGATAAGTGGAGGAGGGCCACCATGGGCCCACGAGGCAGGGGGGCGCGCCCACCACCCTCGTGACCAGGTGGCAGCTCCTCCCGCGGTAATTTTTGCACAGTAAATCCTCAAATATTCCCAAAAAATCATATTAAATTGGCATGGCATTCTGAGAACTTTTATTTTCGGGATATTTTTATATTGCACGGATAAGTCAGCAAACAGACAGAAATACTATTTTTACTTTATTTAATATAAATAACAGAAAGTATAAAGAGGGTACAGAAGGTTGTGCTTCTAGTTTCATCCATCTCATGCTCATCAAAAGGAATCCACTAACAAGGTTGATCAAGTCTTGTTAACAAACTCATTCCGATAATCATGAAATCGGAGAAATTTCGAATAAGACTAAGTTACCTCAATGGGGATATGCACATCCCCTATAATAAGAATATCATATTTCTTTTTGACAGTAGGAAGAGGAAATTCAAAACCTCCAAATATAATCGATGGAATTTTTCCAATAGAGCTGATACTATGAACTCAAGGTTGTTTCCTCGGAAAGTGTACCGTATGCTCATTACCATTAACATGAAAAGTGACATTACCTTTGTTGCAACAATAACAGCCCCTGCAGTATTAAGAAAAGGTCTTTCAAGAATAATAGACATACTATCATCCTCGGGAATATCAAGTATAACAAAGTCCGTTAGAATAGTAACGTTTGCAACCACAACAGACACATCCTCACAAATACCGACAGGTATAGCAGTTGATTTATCAGCCATTTGCAAAGATATTTCAGTAGGTGTCAGCTTATTCAAGTCAAGTCTACAATATAAAGAGAGAGGCATAACACTAACACCGGCTCCAAGATCACATAAAGCAGTTTTAATATAATTTTTTTTAATGGAGCAAGGTACATGTACTCCAGGGTCTCCAAGTTTCTTTGGTATTCCACCCTTAAAAGTATAATTAGCAAGCATGGTGGAAATTTCAGCTTTCGGTATCTTTCTTTCACTAGTAATGATATCTTTCATACATTTAGCATAAGGATTTGTTTTGAGCACATCAGTTAAACTCATACGCAAAAAGATAGGCCTAATCATTTCAGCAAAGCGCTCAAAATCCTCATCATCCTTTTTCTTGGATGGTTTCGGAGGAAAAGAGATGGATTTCTGAACCCAAGGTTCCCTTTCTTTACCATGTTTCCTAGAAACAAAGTCTCTTTTATCATAACATTGATTCTTTGATTGTGGGTTATCAAGATCAACAACAGGTTCAATTTCTACATCATTGTCATTACTAGGTTGAGCATCATCATGAACATCATCATTAACATTTTTACTAGGTTCATGTTCATTACCAGATTGTGTTTCAGCATCAGACATAGATATATCATTTGGATTATCAGGTGGTTCAGCAATAGGTTCACTAGAAGTTTGCACAGCTCTATCATTTTTCTTCTTCTTCTTTTTAGAAGAACTAAGAACATCAATATTATTACTTTGAGAATCTTGCTCGATTCTCTTAGGGTGGCCTTCAAGATACAAAGGTTCCTGAGTCATTGTACCAGTTCTAGTAGACACTCTAACAGCATAATCATTTTTCTTACTATTCATTTCATCAAGCACTTATTTTTGAGCTTTAAGTACTTGTTCTACTTGAGTTGTAACCATAGAAGCATGTTTGCTAACAAGTTTAAGTTCACCTTTAATATCAGCTATATAATCACCCAAGCGTCTAATCATATAAGCATTTTCTTTTAATTGTCTACCAAAATAAGCATTGAAGTCGTCTTGGTTAAACATAAAGTTATCAAACTCATCCAAGCACTGACTAGCAATTTTAGTAGGAGGGACTTCAGTTTTACCATATCTATAGAGATAATTTACCTTTACTACCTGTGTCGGGATATCGGGGTCAGGAGGTTCTTCAGTAAATAAAGAATTGAGATTATATGTTTCTTCAACAGGCGGTATAGTAAGACCATGTATTTCTTCAATAGGAGTTAAATTCTTAACGTCTTCAGCTTTAATACCTTTTTCTTTCATAGATTTCTTTGCCTCTTGCATATCTTCGGGACTGAGAAATAGAATATCTCTCTTCTTCGGAGTTGGTTTAGGAATAGGCTCAGTAATTGGAGCAGGAGCTGGCTCAGGAGGTGTCCAATTATTTTCATTTGTCAACATATTATTCAATAGAATTTCAGCTTCATCCGGTGTTCTTTCCCTGAAAAGAGAACCAACACAACTATCCAGGTAATCTCTGAAAGTATCGGTTAGTCCATTATAAAAGATATCAAGTATTTCAGGTTTCTTAAGAGGATGATCAGGCAAAGCATTAAGTAACTTGAGAAGCCTCCCCCAAGCTTGTGGGAGACTCTCTTCTTTAATTTGCACAAAGTTGTATATTTCCCTCAAAGCAGCCTGTTTCTTATGAGCAGGGAAATATTTAGCAGAGAAGTAATAAATCATATCCTGGGGACTACACACACAACCAGGATCAAGAGAATTAAACCATATCTTAGCATCACCCTTTAATGAGAACGGAAATATTTTGAGTATATAGAAGTAACGCGATCTCTCATCATTAGTAAACAGGGCAGCTATATCATTTAACTTAGTGAGATGTGCCACAACAGTTTCAGATTCATAGCCATAAAACGGATCAGATTCAACCAAAGTAATTATATCAGGATCAACAGAGAATTCATAATCTTTATCAGGAACACATATAGGTGAAGTAGCAAAAGCAGGGTCGGGTTTCATTTTATCTCTAAGTGATTCTTTGTTCCATTTAATTAATAACCTCTTAAGCTCATATCTATCCTTGCAAGCGAAAATAGCGGCAGAAGATTCCCTATCAAAAAGATAACCTTCAGGAATAACAAGCATGTTTTCATCATCACTATCATCATCGTATTCAGATTCAATAATTTCTTTTTCTCTAGCCCTAGCAATTTGTTTATCAAGAAATTCGCTAAGGGGCACAGTAGTATCAGACATAGAAGCAGTTTCATCATAAGTATCATGCATAGCAGAAGTGGCATCATCAATAACATGCGACATATCGGAACAAATAGCAGAAGTAGGTGTAGGTGTCGCAAACTTACTCATAACAGAAGATGAATCAAGTGCAGAGCTAAATGGAAGTTTCTTACCTCCCCTCGTAGTTGAGGGATAGATCTTGGTTTTTGGATCTCTTAAGTTCTTCATAATGTCCAGCAGATATAAATCCCAAGTGACTCAAAGAATAGAGCTATGCTCCCCGGCAACGGTGCCAGAAATTAGTCTTGATAACCCACAAGTATAGAGGATCGCAACAGCTTTCGAGAGTAGAGTATTCAACCTAAATTTATTGATTCGACACAAGGGGAGCCAAATAATATTCTCAAGTATTAGCAGCTGAGTTGTCAATTCAACCACACCTGGAAACTTAGTATCTGCAGCAAAGTGTTTAGTAGCAAAATAATATGATAGTGGTGGTAGCGGCAACAAAAGTAAAGACAGCAAAAGTAATGTTTTTGGTATTTTGTAGTGATTGTAACAGTAGCAACGGAAAAGTAAATAAGCGAGAACCAGTATATGGAAAACTCGTAGGCACCGGATCAGTGATGGATAATTATGCTAGATGCGGTTCATCATGTAACAGTCATAACATAGGGTGACACAGAAGTAGCTTCAATTCATCAATATAATGTAGGCATGTATTCCATATATAGTCATACGCGCTTATGAAAAAGAACTTGCATGACATCTTTTGTCCTACCCTCCCGTGGCAGCGGGGTCCTATTGGAAACTTAGGGATATTAAGGCCTCCTTTTAATAAAGAACCGGAACAAATCATTAGCACATAGTGAATACATGAACTTTTCAAACTATGGTCATCACCAGGAGTGGTCCCGATTATTGTCACTTCGGGGTTGCCGGATCATAACACATAGTAGGTGACTATAGACTTGCAAGATAGGATCAAGAACTCACATATATTCATGAAAACATAATAGGTTCAGATCTGAAATCATGGCACTCGGGCCCTAGTGACAAGCATTAAGCATAGCAAAGTCATTGCAACATCAATCTCAGAACATAATGGATACTAGTGATCAAACCCTAACAAAACTAACTCGATTACATGATAAATCTCATCCAACCCATCACCGTCCAGCAAGCCTACGATGGAATTACTCACGCACGGCGGTGAGCATCATGAAATTGGTGATGGAGGATGGTTGATGATGACGACGGCGACGAATCCCCCTCTCCGGAGTCCCGAACGGACTCCAGATCAGCCCTCCCGAGAGGTTTTAGGGCTTGGCGGCGGCTCCATATCGTAAAACGCGATGATTTCTTCTTTCTTATTTTTCTCTCTCCGAAAGCAAACATATAGAGTTGGAGTTGGCGTCGGAGGGCATCCAGGGGGCCCATGGGGTAGGGGGCGCGCCCTAGGGCGGGCGCCCCCCACCCTCGTGAGAAGGGTGTGGGCCCCCTGGTCTTCATCTTTGACGATGATTTTTTTTTAAGATGTTCCGTGGAGTTTCAGGTCATTCCAAAAATATTTGTTTTTTGCACATAAAACAACACCATGGCAATTCTGTTGAAAACAGTGTCAGTCCGGGTTAGTTTCATTCAAATCATATAAGTTAGAGTTCAAAACAAAAACAAAAGTGTTTGGAAAAGGAGATACGACGAAGACATATCACTCGACGGGTCAACGCCGGGTGGTCTGAGCAGCGCTACAGCAGAGAGGAAATCAGTGACGGTCGCTCAAGTGATTCAGCACGAAGGCAGCAGAAATGTCGATGCAGGCCCGCTGTAATGATGGTTTGAAGCCAGCGGTGGCAAGGGAGAACCAGCGACTCACGCAATGGTGACTCACATCAGCGACCATTCCAAGGCGCGGTTGCAGCTGCAGATGGCGGTTTAGCAGGGCTACGTGAGTCCGCAGCTTTGGCGAGGCAGCCATTGTTTGAGTCAAGACCGCGGACGACCAGGCAATGGCTCGGATATGGCATCAGGTTGCGGCGGTTCACGAAGCGTAGAGGCGGTGGCGATTTGCGGCCCGAGGTGCGACGGTTTGAAGTAGAGTCCGGCTTGCGGGTGGCGGCTGAAGGCTATGGCCGAGTTAGAGCGCAGCCAGGGCGACTCATCGGCGAGAGAAAAGGCAAGCAAGCTCCAACTCGTCGTCTCGTACTACTTTTGACAGCTTTGTTTTAGTGGAGTACTTGAAGTCCACCTTGCGTTGACCTTGAATCGGCAACGGTGATGACTTAATCCGAGATCGAGTGGAGATGGCGGTTTTGGGCGACGCATGGTGGATGTGACTCAGACAGGGCGCAGCTGTAAGGGCAAGGCGGAAGTACTGCTTGGCGACGAACCGCGGCAGCAGAGTTGCCCTAGCGAGGCAAAGAGGCAGATGACGAAGCGGGGGCCGTGAAAGCAGTCAGTCACCCTGGTGAGCAACTGAGGCAGGCCGTCACGCTGGCGAGTCATGCCGTCCTCCTTCCGGTCATGGCTGATTTGATTAATACATGCCCGAGTCCTTCTCCAAATCACGGCGGTTTAACCAATCCTTCCATGGGGTTGTGGCTCCCTCAGGGGTTCAACTTGAATCCATGTTCTGGCTTAGAGTCGAAAAAACAGCAGCAGAGCCAGCACACGCGAAGGCAGCGGCGGATCAAACTTTTTTAGAAATCCAGCGGTTCCGGCGACTCAAAATCCAGGTACCTCCAAATCGGTACTCTTCATCCGAAAAATTGTAAACTCCTTAATCCTTGAGAAAAATCCCTCCAAGAACCTCAACACCACCGTGCGCGAGTCCCACGGTGGGCGCCAACTGTCGTAGAAATATCACGGCAGATGTCTTAATGTGAGGACTTAGTCGTGAGGCCAACGCATTTATGTGGTAGCTTGAGAGGGGTTGAGTGAAATCGAGAGACGCAACGCAAGATAAGGATTTAGACAGCTTCGGGCCCCGGGAAACATCATCCAATAACAACCCTACGTGCTGTTTGAGACTATCTCTCATTATGATCATGAGGAAGTCGCCGTAAACCGGCTCTCCCAGTTAACCCTAACCCTTTAAGATTGTTTCTTCTTACTTCTCCCTCTTTGGGGAGCCCTACCCCTCCTTATATATGTTAAAGGGGCGGGTTACATGTAGAGTCCAACTCGGACTTAAGACTTAACTATTATGACTTCTCTTCTTGGGCTTCTTAACATCTTGGGCTTCATAACGTCTCAGACTTCATAACTCCTGCAACCCAGTTACCACTGCCTGCCGGGAGTTAACTGGTGCCGGTTTAAGATAGTCTGCCGGGAGTTAACTGGTGCCAGTTTAAGATAGTCTGTCGGGAGTTAACTGGTGCCGGTTTAAGATGGTCTGCCGGTTTAAGAATGTCTGCTGAGTTATCATCTGACTTAACTCCTGTCTTAACTATCAGCCGGTTTACCGTCTGACTTAACACCAACCGGTTTACCACTTGCCTTAACACCTGCTGGTTTACTAAGTCCCAGACGGGTTATAACTCCGGCCGGATCATACCGCGGGGTATATCCCCGGCAAGTTGGGTCCGCCGGCGCCAATTTCGGCCCGAGCCGGCGAAAATTGGGTTCTTGGGGGCGCGACCGGGCTGATTTTTTGGCGCCGGCGACCGAAAACTCGCCTGGGGAGCCTTGTTGGGGGCGCGGCTGGAGATACTCTAAATTACAAATTTTTAGTAAAGTATAATTGACAGCAATGAGTAAATCAGACAACTATAGCAATATGGTTTATGAGTAGTTTGTACACTATATTTAGTTGAAGTTCCTTGACGTGCGAGAAGCAAAGATTTTAAAACAGTTCGAAAGAATTACTGCAGTAAAAAAGTCAGGCAGCTTTATTTGTGTTCGTTGAGAGGAGTAAGTTCACTGCATTCACATACCAGAGAGTAAAATAATGAAAAGCTTCCTTGAGTGATGACTGATCACAAGATTTTAGTACATAAAAAAAATATGACAAAACTAGCTTCAGGACGAACAGCAGGTTTGCTAACCATTTGATCTATTTTATGCATTGCAGGTTTGCTACTTAATTCTCAAAAAATAAATCATGTGTTGGCATCACCATCCCGTGGTTCCACGAGGCCTGATCCAGTGATTTCAGAGAACATTTACTACGTTTATGGATCACTACATGTTCTGCTGGATCAAGGTAAGATCATTTTTCAGTAACCATTTCATTTGAACACGCATCATGCTTTTCCGTATTTAACTGAATATCTGTCATGGTGTATATATTTTTAAATGCAAAAGATGATTTTTTAGTATAACATGTCTCATCATTTTTTTTAAAAATGACTAGTTATTAAAGATAAGGCTAAGAGATGATTCATTTTAGTTTGTCATCTCTAAAATTACATGTAAAATTTAAAATAAAATTATCTTAACAACCATTGTTACGTGTCTTATGGGACGCTGGTCAGTCCGGATGGGTTTGAAGTGTCCAATGGGTCAGGCTTTTTTAAGGTCCGTCCGTTTAGGTATTTGAGACCGGTTTCCTAAGGTTAGGGTTTCAGAGCAAGAGTGACGACCACCGATTCGAAAGCATCGACGCAGAATTGTAAGTGAATCACAGGCCGATGGTTGCGATGTGCTGATCCAGAGGGAGCAAGGGTGGTGTTCGTCCGGCCATCTCACCGCCGCCACCGGCCACTGGCCACCGTCGCGCCGACGAATCGAGCTCAGGCCTGGAAGGTGAATTGTCAAATCTGTGATTTTGTAATTTTGTTAGGGTCGACTATCTTCGTCGTCTCTGCTGCCTCCCGCCCCTTAGGTCGTCCCCCTCGTGTTCCCGCAGCTTCCGGCGCGCACCACCTGTTCCACGGAATGCCTCAGACAAGCAGGGCAGATAAATCGTCAAAGTCCTGCAATGAGGAACGGCTCAGCGCCCTGCCGGACGACGTCCTGCACCAGGTCCTTGGCTTCCTGCAGGCGGATGAGGCAGTGCGCACCTGCCTGCTCGCCAAGCGCTGGCGCTACCTTTGGAAATCTATGCGCCGTCTTCGCATCAACCGAAGCGGGGGTGAATGGTGGGGGAGCACTGACGTTTTCCTTACCAAGTTTGTGAGCTGCCTGTTGCTTCTCCGAGACCCTGGCTCGACTCTGGATGAGGTCGAGATCGAGTATGCTAATCATTTTGGTGATGATCATACATGGATATCAACATGGATCCGTCATGCTTTGTCATGCCAAACTCAGGTCCTCACTGTCAAGTTCCCTTTGCCGGTGTACGGGCCCGGCTATTTGGATGGCCCTCCTCTGGTCTCCCAGTATTTAAGAAGATTAGAGATTTCTGAAGCGAGGTTGAAGAGCAACTTCCTAAATCTTTCAAGCTGCTCAACACTGGAGGATCTAAAGATAAAAGACTGTGACTTTGATGCTAGTAGCATCGTGTCCCAGTCTGTAAAACATCTGAGCATCAAGGATTGTTATTTCAAGGGTGATGTCCGGATTAGTATTTCTGTCCCAAATCTTGTCTCTCTGCAACTCATATCATATGGAGGTAGAACCCCATTTCTCGAAAGCATGTTGTCATTAGAAACCGCAGTTGTCAATGTTGAAGTCTGGTCGGTTGATTACTGTCGTAAAGGTTTTTCTGCTGGAGAGTGTTGTGGTACATGTCTAGATTGCTGTGGTAATGATGGCCTCACGGGTGGTTGCGTACTTCTTGGAGGTCTGTCTCGTGCTAAAAACTTGGAGTTGATAGCTCATCCGGGAATGGTAAATTCACACATATTTCCATCTTGATTTAAATGCATGACTGTTCTGATCTCTACAGTAGTCTCTGTCGGGGTCTCTATCCATCTTTGCATATCAGTTAATGACGAAAATAGTGTAGCCACATGTATTGCCACCAGATGAGCTCTTATGCTTCATTCTGTACATGTTAGAAATTCTATATATGTTTATGCGACTGCACTTTGAGATCTGACCCAATTCTAGTTGAGATAGTCTTGTGATATTGAAAATATATATCCATTAAGTCTCCATGTTCATGATGTGAATTTCCAAATGATATGTCAACACTTCTTTGTAAATGTAGAGAGAGTTGCTAATTATGACATACTGAATTTGCTTGTATACTTCCTCTAGGTATAAATTTTTAATGTTTATCCAAAGGCCGAACACACTTTCAGTACCAGTTCATTGTGGACTTTAAAACTGGATCCTTAACTGTAACTGTTTTGCACTTTGTCTTGTTCAGCTTATTTTCAAAAGGGATTTGAGATGGTGCCCTACATTTAGCAAGTTAAAGACATTGTTGCTGAACGAGTGGTGTGTGCAACCTGACCTTCGTGCACTAGTTTGTATGCTTGAACATTCGCCGGTTCTTGAAAATCTGACACTTCAATTGTGTAAGGTATATGTTTTATAAATGGACAGCAGCAGAGTTGATGCAGTGTTAAGTTTTCTTTTCATGCATGATTGATGTATATTGGTGAAATATTTTTGTCTGCTACAGCAAGAAAAACCTGCATGTGCGGTGGAAGTGGAAGAAAATCCTGGTTTGGTGGAGAAACCAGCGGCTATTTCAGGATACCTGAAGATTATTAAAGTGAAATGTGAAGACGTTGATGGCAGAGTTTGCAAAGTTCTGAACTTCTTGAGTACATTTGGCATTGAAATTACTATCCAAAGGACCAAGGGATAGATGGAGAAAGTGTAAGTTAACTTGTGACTCTCCTTGGTTATAATACAGTTTAGTTATATAGGAAGCCTTCATATAATGGGGTTACAAAACACCGAACATTATCTATTTTGTTGGATAGTATTATACAGTGAGGCATGTCAACTAATTAACTCCCACTAGGTATGAAATGTGGTAATACAATCATTGAAGCATTGCAAATATAAAAAAAATAGCATAATGTAGTTGTGCTTATCAATCTAATATATCAAGTTTATATCAGAAGCATTGCATCGATACATACACATTCAGTACATAGCAATTGGTCCACGAAACAACAAAAGGCTTCAGTCCAAAAGCAAACTATACATATTTAGTACATAGCAGTTGGTCCAGGCAACTACAAAAGACTTTAGTCCAAAAGCAAGCCAAGACAATCCATCATAACATAACAAATACAATAACCAGGTCGTGGCATGTCTTGATCAAGCGAGATGCAATGCGAGATAATAAACCTACTTAGTGGTGGTTCTGGATAATTTGTTTACACTGTTTTTACACAACATAGCAGTAAACTATATAGTATACTATTAGATAGATCATAGATATCTCTATAGAGATGCCTGCCATCCGATTTACTTGCGTGTTGCGATATCTGCTTAAGGATATATCGTATACTTGTAATCATGTGTAGAGTCATGAATAAAACAATAGAACACCATTATCTGATACTCTGCATTTGCAAAACATTCTGTTTCCAGATTATAGCTTGTCCTATGAGCCAATTATGGTAGACCTCGAAAGCATAGACCAGAAAATTACTTAGTCATGTCACTTCATGGCTTCAACTGTTCATAACTCAACAACACAAATCAAATAGAAGATCGAGAAGTCCTCATTAGCACAACACAGAAACCAATCTATATAAATAAATAACCAGAGTTTGTTGGAGTAGAGTCCAATGATGTGAGACCTATATTTTTTTCAGACAAAAGATAGCTCAACTAAGATTGTTGCTTTAAATAACCAATGGCTCTACCCAATCAATATCAATGTCAGGTGACATAATGTTTATCCTCCTGATTGATAACTCAAGTAACAACTGTTTTGTAAGGAAAAATTCATTTTAAAGGATGAAACTACATGGAAGGAAAAACATAAAACAGGGAATATGTTTTCAAAGATACATTAGCCAACTGCATTTTAAAATATAAGTTGATTAGTTATCTGCATGTCACTCAAGGGGAAACATTAAATGCATACTATTTTTCACGGGTAAAAGGGTGCATACTTCAGAAAGCACCAATTGTAGGCAATGCATCTGGCCTGGATGAACGGGGATCAGGCAGAACGCAACGAAGCAGCAAGATCCTGCATCATTGTAAGCATAAGAAATCCATACAATTTCTGATCAGAAAGAGAAAAGATAAGCGGGGCGAAAGCCTTTTTCGGTAAGATATTGGCATCCCCATTTTTCTCGAAAGTGCCAAAGTTACTAATACAAGGTAGTATTATAAGAATGGTTTTTATACAATGAAGAACATACCGACTCCTAATTAATAGCTAGCATATATGCAGATACCACTCCAAATGAAATATGTGAGTAGATGAGTACATTTAAACTGACTAGTAAATGCGCACGTGCAATGCACGTTAATATTTAGGCAATATATTAATTGCACGCGGATATTAGGTATGCTATTATTTGTGTGTTAATCCTGTGATTAGTGTAATATTTGACATGCTATTAATTGCACGTTAAACACGTTTAACGCTCGCCATTGGAGCAGTCTAGGTCGTTGGATTGACTTGGTTCGATGGCCGAGATCAGTTGGATCTGCCTTTTTGGGTTTTTTTATATTGGTATAGATAAGAAAAAAAAGAATATCAAGGAAAGCAAGACTACAGCAGGTTCGAAGAAATAAGTAGGATGTGCTTCGATACTTGGATGCCTTGTTTCTAGACTACGAGCACAACTCAAATATAAATATGGTGATATGATTAGTTGAAAGTTGCCGGCATCGAAAGAATAATAATGACTGCAGTCTATTAATTAAAGGACACTTTTGAAAAGAACGGACATTCTGGAATGATATTTTTTTCGCATGCAGTTGATATTTTTTGTGTTTTTTATTTTGTTAGAATCCTATAAAAAGATCTTTCCATAACAATATTAATATCAGGCAATTCCATACCATAATAACTAAAAAAATGCCAGGAAATAATATGGATCACTCAAAATACAAACAACTACATGTGAAGTTACCAATTAGAGTGACAACACAGTACGTACTGGCCTGATGCATGCCTATTGGCTACCGCCAACATTGGATTGATGGATAGCAGTCTATATTTATACATCATGCAATTTATCAATAAGCAGGAGGACAGTTCTCAAATGATCTGATGGAAACTTTTGTTTGTAGTTTTGAGATCGATAAGATGAAAATGTGGCATGCTTAATTCAAGCATATATCTTAATAGATGTAAGGTCTGCAAGCTTGAAATTTATGTAGACTATATGTTGTGGACGTTTCGCCATTTGTAGAATAAAGGTGAGGATAACACCTATTAATGGATTCATGTCACCGGAATGGCTGCAAGATATCAATAAACCTGAAGGCATATCGATATAAAATTTGCGGAGGTTATTTAATTTGGGTCTAGCATTCCTCGGATTAAGAATGAGCAATACATGACCCTAAAAATATACGGAAGAATATAGGTAGATAATAGTACAAAGAAACTGAAGAAGCACCATCTCCTATAGGTTGTGCACAACCCCACAAACTTGACAGGCAAACAACAACACCATCTTCTATGAAACTCCAGCGCTGTAAATCCACTAGTTCATAGAGAGGGAAGTACAAAACTAAGGCTAGTTGACCAAACATGCTAGCAAGGAGCAATAGTTGTAACAGACCAATCAAAAGCTACATCAGCATAGCAAGCTGAATTCAGCAACAGCAAAGAGATAATGCTTATGGTGATGATCCAGATGGAACAAAGCCGAGAGGAGAATGAGGCATACTGTTTTCTTCTCAATGCCATGTAGCTTGCTTATGCGCACCACTGCCCGACGCCGACGAAGCGCCCAAACGTCGTGCCTCGCAGGGCGCCCATGGTAGATCACCTCCGGTTGTCCTCTTCCGGGAGGTGCACGAGTGCAAGGACATCTCAATGCTCAGATCTAAATTGGAGAATCCAGGAGATACATTAGTATTAGGGCACAAATTGTTGTACTGTACTTTGTATCCCCATACAAACTTGCTCCATAAAAAGGGAAATTGACGATTGCCCAACATATCATACAACAAATACCAGACCAAATCACATATGACCATTGTACCAAGTCATCTATCATTAAGGCCAGACATGTAAACTTTTCAATGATTCTAAATTCTAGCCATGCATGAGCTATAAAGAAGCAACAAAGCACAATAAATGTAGCTAATATATGTGTTATGTAAGCATTCTAGCCAGAACCTACAAACCCAGTGGTCGACATTAAACCTGGAGCCGTATTACCAAAGCACCATACAACCTCACGTGTGGCAAATTAATAATGTGATCAAACTGTGTAATGTATCATCTTTTTTGTTTCACAAAAATATGGGCGCATCAAGCACTGAAGGGCTAGTAATAAGCTTGGAGATGGAAACATGCAAGTTTTACCTTTGAAGGGGAGCAATCACTCGAGGCAGTCTGATCCTACACAAAATCCTTTTCTTCGTTTTTATCTTCCTCGACGTGCTTGGTCAAACGGTGTAGTTTATCTTTTATTAAGTCGCTTTGCACAAACTCTCAGATGCCATTGCCCGCGAAGAAGCCGCTAACAACTTTCTTTGAGAGGTCTTCAACTCAGATAAATTTGCATCATCCATTTAAATTATTGTATGATCTTGTAAGTAAACCAGAACATATGGCCGACTCAATGAGAGCATCACTTGATTTAGCATAGCCCTGAATGCAAATATTAGAGAAATAAGCCACAAATGGAGGATCAAGTTTATCAGAAATAGCATGCATAGATTCAGCCATATAATGTCAGACGCTAAAAGATTCATACAACAACGGAACTGGATGGAACATAAATAGCCGGGAAGGATATAATTCAGCGTATACATGCTCTAGTATTTGTCAGATCCTAAGTAGCCTAGAACAATTTTATAGCTGAGAGATCTTTAAAGAACTAACATGTCCATATAGTTGAGAAAATAAAAATCAAATATAAACAATGCAAGTATATGGACTGAATACTTGCTCAAATTAATATATTCATTCAAACCTGTCACTGAAGACCAGACACAGGACATGTCTCCACTAACCAATGACCAGTTCAGTTTTGTATCATAAATGAGGTAAAGCTTATGCCTCATATTAGTCCATACATTTGAAAAGAAGAGCATTACTTTGCCATAAACCACAAAAAACACAATCCATGATATGGTATATTACCTGACCATCTCCTGTTGCCTGGAAAAAAGGTTCCTGACAGTCATTGTTTTTAAGGCGGTAAGGTGTCCTAAGGCGAGCGCCACCCACCTTAGCACATACGCGACGCCTAAGCACCTAAGGCGGACGCCTAAGCGCTTAAGGCGGGCATATTTGTAAGGCGCTGCCAGGGTGCCTTATCGCCTAAGCGTCTAAGGCAGGATACCTTAAAAACAATGCTGACCGTGACACCGCCTGAAGCCTTTTGATAATGAGACAACTCTTGTAGATGACGAACAATCAACCGGGAGAGAAAACCAGCATAACGCCCTGATGATCAGAGACAGAAGACACGTAGATAAACATGGATAGCTGGGAGCAAATTGATGATTGAGAGGAAGGGTACATAAATAGAAGACACCTTTTTCACTAAGTTGTGTTAAGACAATATATTAAGTGTTAGGCATGAGAAAAAAGAAGAAGCATAAGCAACGATAAACATAAATAACTCTTTGCTAAAATCATGGCATATAGATGATGTTGAGTGGTTGAGGTGCTCATGGCCCAACTAAAAATGATGGTAGCCAAAATAGATTATAGAAAGAATATATATGCAGCTGCACATCAAGTATATCTGATGTTGAGTTGTTGAGTCTTGGACCATCAATGTGGTTGATGCTGTCCACGGCGCTGCCATGAAGTACCTGATCAACAAAAAAAAAACAGTTACTTGGATTAGGATAGAAACATGAGCACAAGAAAAAATAGGGGAAAAATTAGGTGAGTGAGCATATTATGCATGACAGGCCTGTTTCCAAAAAAAAAACATACAACCTCGTCATTTCGCATATCGCAATGGAACCATCTTTAGGATTAATATAAATTAGGGGAAAGTGTAGTTCCAAGGAATGAAACAACACATGAATTATTACAAAATAAATTCATAAAACATCACACGAATATAGCGAGGTGAGTATTTTCCAATTTTATTACAAGCATAAAGTTAGCCCTTCAGGCATGTAATGCAAATATTAAGCTGAAACCTAGACATTTATAGCAACTACCATAACTCAGATTTGACCGAGCAAAAGCCCTGACAAAGAACAAACATACAACGATTGCTACTGGGCAAGACATGAACTGTCCATATATACTACTAATAGATCTGGAAAAAATATAATGTAGCCTGAAGATAATGAGTTGGCCAATCAATGACATACCATGCAACATTATCCAATTGTTCTTATTGTGCAAGGTGTAGTTGCAGAATGGGACTAACAAAATTTAGAAATAGCAGACAGTACATATACACGAGTAATGGTCAAACAAAATAGCTGCTCGCTCCACACAAATCCTAACCAGCATCAAATCAAGTAACTATTCAATTAACATAAATGAGAGACAAAGAGTGTTTTCACCTCGAGATTAGACCGTCGATATGGTTGCGGTGCTGTCGTCCACAGATCTGCCATGATGTTCCTTATCGACAAAATAAAAGATCCAATAAATTCAATTTGGACAAAAAAATGAGCTAAAGCAGAATAGAACTTCATAAATGTGATCCAGTTCAGAACCAACATCATCTCCTAGAAGCAGAAAAAATTCAAAGAAGACGCTATATGCACAGAAGTTCTGGCAAGATAAAAGTTTCAGGCCTAAATATGCTTCTCTCAATCTTTAATATTTCTGCATTTTACATTGAATAAATATTACAGTACATGGCAATAGTGCGGCCAAAGGCAAGAAAACCTATACTTCATTCGCACAGTATATAACAAATATAGCATTGCAAAAAGCAACAAAATCTTCCAATCTGCATCAGCGACCTGCGAGCCAAGATCATTGGTCAGAGAGAGAGAGAGAGAGAGAGAGAGGACCTGGACAGAGTGGAGCAGCGTGGATCTCGCGTCAAAGAGGACAGGCAATGGTGACGGTTCGTCCTGCTGGTGGTGGTGGCCGATGGTGCGTGCCCGGGAGGTCGTCATAGAGGGTGCTCCTGGATTCGCCGGCTAGCGAGCGGCGCCGACGAGAGCACCTTGGCCCGTCACCCCCTGCGTGCACTGAGAGGGTGCGCCTGGAGCCATTGGTCAGCGGGCGGCGCCGACGAGTGCACCTTGGCCCGCTACTCCCCCTGCGCGCACTCCTAAAGTGCCGTGAGTGGTGGCTGCGCCCTTCCGGAAGATGCAAGAGAAGGAGGATAAACGGGGAGGGGCGAGAGGAAGCCGATGGGGAGAAGAAGAAGAAGGACGGGGATGGTGGCTGACGGGAGGAGAAGATCCTTGGTGGCTGGCGGCGGCCCATCTGCGAGGGAGAGAAAGGAGTGGGGCTGGGTCGAGAGCTTCGGCTAGGGTTCTGGCTCAGCCAACCAGGCTCCTTGCCTTTACCCCCAAGAGCCAACCACAGGCAAAGTGCCACGCATGGGACAAGACATGGAATGTCGAAATTATCCTCGGCGGGCAACCAAATTAACACTCGGTGGCACGCTATTCGCATAGATAAGAACCAGCACCGGCCAAATTAACACGTTGTAGCCCGTCCTATTTGGGGCCCGCGTGTCATTGCAATATCTGAAGGCAGTGAAAGTGTAAAACGGAAGGCACTATTCATTGCTTGCTACATCAGTCTTGATCGAACGGTCCAGATCGTTTCATCTGAAGATCCAACGGCTGGAATATGTTTGGACACTGAATCCAACGGTCCACAGTGCAAGTGCCCTGAGAAGGCTCTATACTTGCCTGGACTCTAACAATGGGATGGGATGCGAATCGATGATATAAGCAAACATGGTGGCCTTCGGTGCTGCTATGAAACATGGGTGGACTTCATGTTAGCATATTATAATAAGTGAAATAGTAATACTAGGTGCACGGTGGTGAAGAATACCTCCCTGCTATAATTCCTTGTCAAGGAAGAGAGCAAACTTCTTTCTTCACATGATTCCCCTTCTGTAATATCTTTTTTTCTTACATATACTTGTACAGGATTCGGTTTCAAGAGTTGGGAGGAGCTTTTGGGCCGTTGATGGATGTACCAGCCAACCATTGAGTTTCCAGAGGCGGGGAGGCGAGGAACTTTGGATGTCACATGGATGTACCATCCCGTGAGCATTCAGGAATGCAAGGCTTGAAAAACTCATAGCTGTCTTTCTTTCGTGTGAACTCTTATAATTTGCAACTCGAATCCATTGAGATGTCTAAACTGATTACTCTGCTTGGTGTAATAATGTAATATACTACTCGTAATCGGGGAAAACAAACATCATCTTACTATGCCTGGGCTATTGTGAAATAGTAGTTTTGGAGTTTCATTTTTCAAGGCTGCTGCATGAATGAAAATAAGTCTGGGAAAACAAACATCATCTTACTATGTCTAACTGACAGGAGTTAATAGACTTACTTTGGCAGCAGCAAATCAGTCTGGCAAAAAGAAAACAAAAGGGACTAAAATGGCTTCGCCCGGGTTCGAACCGGAGACCTTTAGTGTGTTAGACTGACGTGATAACCAACTACACCACGAACCGGAGACCTTCAGTGTGTTGCGACGGAAGCAGCGGCGGCGAAAGCAGGAGGCGGCTAGGGTTTAGGTCTCCCGGCTCCCTAAGGGAAGTCGAGCAAATATTGATTGCTTCTTACTTGATTAGATTGATACATCTTCTCTCCTTATATAGAGAGGTTTACTTGACTCCTAAGCAAACGATCCTAATACTATAAGATAATTGGGCTAAGCCCCTAAGCCGGTCATAACACTTCTCCCCGCCTCCACAAACAGCTCGTCCTCGAGCTGTAAGGTGGGGAAGCGCTTGCTGAACTCCTCGAGGTGATTAACCAGCGTCAAACACCTTCGCGACAGCTGGGGCGGCAAGGTCGGCGGTGACGGCGTCCTCCGAAATGTAGTCTGCAACCTCCAGGTAGAAGAGTCGCGGGCAGGCGTGGCCGGGCGTGTAGGGCTCGTCGCAGTTGAAGCACAACCCTTGGCGGCGATGCTCGAGTAGCTCGGCCGAGGTGAGCCGGCGGAACGGGCGCGCCGCGGTCGCGGCGAGGGGTGCCGCGGAAGCCTGAGCAGGCCGACCCTAAGCAGGATCTAGCCAGGGTAGCGACCCAGTGGCCCGGGACGGTGACTCCTGCTGGACGGCCACTGCGTGACGCTTGAACGCGCGAGCGTAGTACATGGCTGTCTGGATATCCTGGGGTCCCCGAAGCTCCACGTCCACGCGGTTGTGATCTGGAATTCCACCAACAAAGAGGTCGGCCCGCTGCTGCGCCGTCATGCCCGACGTGTGGCATGCCAGGGCCTGGAAACGGTCGGCGAAGTCCTGAACCATGGAGGTGAAGGGGAGGCGGCCTAGCTCCGCCAGGCGGCTCCCGCAGATCGGGGGCCCAAAACGAAGGAGGCAGAGCTCGCGGAAGCGCTCCCAAGGGGGCATGCTGCCCTCGTCCTGCTCGAGGGCATAGTACCAGGTCTGTGCCGCGCTGCGGAGGTGGTAAGAGGCGAGCCAGGTGCGCTCCGAGGCGAGGGTGCGCTGCCCGCAAAAGAACTGATCGCATTGGTTGAGCCAGTTGAGGGGGTCCTCCGTGCCGTCATAGGTGGCGAAGTCGATCTTGGCGAACCGCGGCGGTGTCTGGGTCGGGGCGCCGTGTCGAGCTGGCTCAGAGGTGCGGAGTAGCGAGGCGGGTGGCGCCTGGTTGGAGTACTCCGGGTAAGGACCCGCGGAGCTGGATGGCCCGCCGAACTGCGGAAACAGGGTCGGCTGCTCCGGAGTCGTGGTGTAGACTGTAGACCGGGGATGGCGAAGACCCAGCCGCCCAAGCTGGTAGTGCCGATGGGGAGGCCGGAAACCAGACCTGATGTATCGGAAGGCCGACCGGCAAGGACACCCCTGAGCTGGGCAGAGGTGGCGCCGGTGGTTGCAGCATCGGCTGTGGAGGGTGGGCGGGTGCGTCGGTTGCCACGGGGAAAGGCGGCTGCAGATGCCAGAGGGGAGCCGCAGCTGGCGGCGGCGGCAGATGCCACAGAGGAGCCGCGGCCGGAGTGGTCTTGCCGGGGTGCCCCGCCTGGAACGGCAGCAGCGGCAGCCTAGTGCAGGCCAGCGTGCCCTGGGCCGGCCACGGCAGCGCGGGGGAGCTCGCCGGGAACGGCAGCAGCGGCTGCCCGCTGTAGGCAGGCGCGCCCTGGGACGGCCACGGCAGCGTGGAGGAGCCCGCCTGGAACGGCAGCAGCGGCTGCCCGCTGTAGGCAGGCGCGCCCTGGGACGGCCATGGCAGCGTGGGGTGGCCGTAGGCGGCGATTGGCGCAGCCGGCGGAGGTGCGTACGGCCCAGCCATATACTGGTGGTACTGGTTGAGGTGGAGCCCTTGGACGTCCGTCACGAGATCCCGTAGCGTGCTGGTCACCTGTTCCGGCGTGAAGACTGAAGGAAATATGCCCTAGAGGCAATAATAAAGTTATTATTTATTTCCTTATTTCATGATAAATGTTTCTTATTCATGCTAGAATTGTATTAACCGAAAACATAATACATGTGTGAATACATAGACAAACAGAGTGTCACTAGTATGCCTCTACTTGACTAGCTCGTTGATCAAAGATGGTTAAGTTTCCTAACCATAGACATGAGTTGTCATTTGATTAACGGGATCACATCATTAGGAGAATGATGTGATTGACTTGACCCATTCCGGTAGCATAGCACTTGATCGTTTAGTTTGTTGCTATTGCTTTCTTCATGACTTATACATGTTCCTATGACTATGAGATTATGCAACTACCGTTTACGGGAGAAACACTTTGTGTGCCACCAAACGTCACAACGTAACTGGGTGATTATAAAGGTGCTCTACAGGTGTCTCCAAAGATACTTGTTGGGTTGGCGTATTTCGAGATTAGGATTTGTCACTCCGATTGTTGGAGAGGTATCTCTGGGCCCACTCGGTAATGCACATCACTATAAGCCTTGCAAGCATTGCAACTAATGAGTTAGTTGCAGGATGATGTATTACGGAACGAGTAAAGAGACTTGCCAGTAACGAGATTGAACTAGGTATTGAGATACCGACGATCGAATCTCGGGCAAGTGACATACTGATGACAAAGGGAACAACGTATGTTGTTATGCGGTCTGACCGATAAAGATCTTCGTAGAATATGTAGGAGCCAATATGGGCATCCAGGTCCCGCTATTGGTTATTGACCAGAGAGGTGTCTCGGTCATGTCTACATAGTTCTCGAACCCGTAGGGTCCGCACGCTTAACGTTTGTTGACGATATAGTACTATATGAGTTATGTATGTTGATGACCGAATGTTGTTCGGAGTCCGAGATGAGATCACGGACATGACGAGGAACTCCGGAATGGTCCGGAAATAAAGTTTGATATATGGGATAATAGTGTTTGGTCACCGGAAGGATTCCGAAAATCACCGGAAGGAGTTCCGGATGTTTCCCGAAATGTTTGGGTACGAGAACACTTTATTTGGGCCAAAGGGGAAAGCCCACAAGGTTTTTGGAAAGCGCAAAAGGAAGTTTTGCGGAGTCCAGGGGCCAGACGCCGGGAACCCTGGCTTCTGGCCCTGGAGTCCGAGAAGGACTCTTGCCTTTCGGGTGAAACCGGCTTTGTGGAGGCTTTTACTCCAAATTTCGACCCCAAGGCTCAACATATAAATAGAGGGGTAGGGCTAGCACCCAAGACACAACAAGAAACACCAAGCCGTGTGCCGGCAACCCCGTCCCCTCTAATTTATCCTCCGTCATAGTTTTCGTAGTGCTTAGGCAAAGCCTTGCGGAGATTGTTCTTCACCAGCACCGTCACCACGCCGTCGTGCTGCCTGAACTCATCTACTACTTCGCCCCTCTTGCTGGATCGAGAAGGCGAGGACGTCACCGAGCCGAACGTGTGCAGAACTCGAAGGTGCCGTGCTTTCGATACTTGGATCGGTCGGATCGTGAAAACGTACGACTACATCAACCGCGTTGATATAACGCTTCCGCGAACGGTCTACGAGGGTACGTAGACAACACTCTCCCCTCTCGTTGCTATGCATCACCATGATCCTGCGTGTGCGGAGGAAATTTTTGAAATTACTACGTTCCCCAACAATATATTCAAGCAGTACTTCTTCATATATGTATGTTATATATCGATCAAGTAGATAGAACTAATTTCAATATGATATACTGATAGTAAGACAATATGTATAAAAACCTAGTTAGCAGCGTGTGACAGGAAGTGAAACGCTATTAAGTCTAGATCTAGCAGCGTGTGATCCAGATTACACGCTGTTAACTATGCATTAGGATTAAATTCTCTAAAAATATGAGAAAAACCAAAAAATACCTAAAATTGGGCATGTAACTATAAATGATCTCTAACATTTTTAAAAAACGTGTATGGTCACCGAAATATGGTCATGTAATGAGACCATGGCAAAATCAATACATAGTTTTTTTAACAGCTCATTTTTCACTTCCTTCAGTGTCAATATAATAGATTAAGTTAGCAGCGTGTCTATGTAGGTAAAACACTACTATGTCCCACATATACGGTCTTCCATTTAAATGCACATGGAATCTACATCATCAAGTGCCAACCAATAAACCTTTAGCTTTCTATTTTCCACCACACACACACCCTCCACATCATAAAGCGCCATGCAATCATTCAACTTTTCATTTGTTTCCCTTTCCACCGCATGCAAGCCCTCCACATCATCAAGCACATGAAAATGCTTCACATGATTGATTATTTTTCAATAATAAATAACTGAATTTGAATGCATGCATCAACCTTTCGTTTACTCCTAGGCTGAATGTGGTGCAGTAATACTCTCATATATTCTAATTTTATTTTAAATAAATTCATTGCTAAAGAATTTCGCAGCAACGTGCAAGCGTTATCTAGTTCTTCAAAATGCACACCTCCCCTACTAACAGTCTGCATTATTCCTGCCACACCTGACCAAAGCAAATGAGACATCGTTGGAGTAAAACAACAGGAAGGGTCACCAGACATGAACAGAGAAATGGCTAAGGACAGTTTCTCGATGAAGGATGAAGAGAGGTTTGACGGCCTATTTTATAGGCTCAGATTATGAGTGCGATGGCAGAAAAATTAAGCGGGAATGATGAAGAGAGATTTGACGTGCATGGGAATCAGCTTCGCATGGGAACAAATCCGTGTTGTCGGCTGGAGCACTTTCGACACAAAAGGTGATGGCAATCCTTCTAACAACTGACATGACTGCAATGCGCTGTCCAATCCCGAGCAACCACAACAGTATTGCCGCCACGGCGCATGGTGGCAGGCTCCACGTCAAAGGGTGTCGCCATAGCATGTGGCGGCAGGGCCCACCTCTTCCGTTTTCCGATAACCATCAACTTTGGTAGCCGTTCTGCTCAACTTGCTGCCACGGGCTACGACGGCAGGCCCTGCCTCCTCCAGTTGGGGCGGCTGTCGGGCTGTCGCCATAGCATGTGTCGGCTGTCGGGCCTAATGCCATAGTAGTTTCGTCAATTACGTTCAGGGGTGGACCTTTTTGTCAATATGGTCGCAGGTGGTCCAATATGCAAGAAGTTCTTAATAAGACAAGTAGATGAGAATTTTATGCCTACAATGATTAGCTATTTGTTATTGTCTAATGTCCCAAAAGTTAGAACATACACAACTAATATTTGAATTAATTCGTAGTCTTTTTTTAGCAACGAGACAAACATATGATCCTTTATTTGATCACCTATCTCCCATGATGAGATATACATGTACCATACGTTGCTTTCCATCCGAGTGCTAGTTAGTTCTTCTTTGGGAATCAATAGTGCTAGTTATTTAATTTATTACAGTATGGACATGGAAAATAATGAGTTGAGCTGGCTCATCAAAATTTGAAATGACCGCTAAAGAACTGCGCAAAAGCATCACATATATGAATGAGAAGGCCTCTATGTGGAAAATCATTTATTTACGAATATCTTCTAGAAAATAATGTCCTAGAACGTTTTCAATGTAGATAAAGGCTCTCGACCAACCACAATGTATAGGACATGCCAATCAATTTTTGGATCTTTGCGATTGATGGAGAAAGCTCGCTCTTTGTTTCAAGTGTTTCACTAGTCTTCTCTCCTATAAAAACTTGTGCCTTGTTAGCAGAAACAAGCTAGAGAAATGGAGGAAGGTAGTGCAGGCTAGCTAGCAAGTAGTAGCAACGTACATGCATATGTATGCGCATTTAGAAATGTAGTGAACTTCAGAATAGGAGATATCAGGATGCCAAAGCGTGGCCAAATCTGAATATCAAGTAAGTTGTGGTGTGGTGCTCTGGCGTGCCACCGCTCACCCATGGCCATGATAGGCATCTAGCATTTTGCGGTCCAGCCGCCCTCAACTTGTTTGACGAACGGATCTACAAAGACGCGAAGCCATCCTGTATTTAGGAACAAAATTTCTACCCATCTTTAGCCTGGTTGTAACTTTCGGAATTCAACATTGGATCCGCGCTCCTGTTTGGCCAGTTCAACTTTGAGCACGAGCTGCATTTTGAGTTAGCAAGGTATCTAGCACATGTAAACCATTGTGTCGTGCACTCAGAAGCAATTATGTCTTCTACAACGATCACAAAGAGCAAGTTTCACGGAGCGGTTTTGTGTCTTTACGACAGTCACCGCTGACCATCGTCGGCTTCTTCATTCATACATGCTGCAAGGTAAGCCATGTCGGAGCGAGCGGAGGAGGCTGATTGCCACGAGGAAAGGGAGGAGGAGCAAAGCAATCTGTGTGGTACAGGTGGAGATGGAGATCTAGTTGCTCCAGCGCGCTGGCTGTACCCGGTGTCTCTCTTCTCTGAACGATTCCTTGTCAACCCTTCCATATTTACCTGACAAGGAAAACAGAACACCATGACATACAGTTTTGCGTCTAAAGAGAAGATGAAAGAAGGGGAGTGAAAAGAACAGACCGGCCGGTGATCCTTCTAGTGCGACTTCAGAGAATTAAACTACAAGAAAACACTACTGAAGGAGCTCTCGGCTGACATGAAAGGGTTAAAAAGAAAAGAACACACATAAAAAGATGGCTTCGCCCGGGTTTGAACCGGAGACCTTCAGTGTGTTAGACTGACGTGATGACCAACTACACCACGAAACCACTTTCGATTTGATTTCTGTTTAGACTATATGTCAATGGTTTTAATTGTTCGCTGGAGATTCCTACTGGGCAAGCCGTCAGGCACTTGATCCATTTATTCTTCAGGTGAGATAGTGGCTGATGGTCAATTTGTACTATGGAACACCCACAGTAGATAGGCGGGCAGTCCTTCAATTCCAGAGCAACCAAGAACCACCCGTGCTGGTTCTAGCTAGCACAATATGAAAAAGAAAACTTTGTATATACAAATCTCTGCAATATAACGTGTTTCTGCAGCCAAGTGTAGGCCTGCCATTATATTGTACAGACAATAGACACCATACTAGCATACTGTGTAAATGGAACCTAGTTGAACACCTGTACAGTCTTTAGAAGTTGTCATTGTGGAAATGGAACCTAGTTGTGGTTAATTTCTTTTCCTGTGCAAGTACATCTGCAAGCTCTTTAAAATTTCTTCTGGTACAGTCTTACAACTTCTCCTTGTGGAAATGGAACCTGCCCTTCTGGTTGAATTCTTTTGAAAGATCCTTGAGCTGCTTCTGGCTGAACACCTGTAGATTCATGTGCATGTTAACTATTGCTTGCACTGCACAGTGTAAATCTGTCATGACAAGGTGTTCAGCGAGTTCTTGTGAGGTCGGAGAACACTTTGCACCAGTTAGGTCTTGCAAAGTGCGTACGAATCTACAAGAGACATATCAGCAAATCTCTTGCTTCCAGAGACGGTATCAACACCACTTTTTGGCATGTTGGAGTAACTGAACCATGGCTGTCAGGGCGGGCCCTGTGCCGCTTTCTTCTTCTTCCATACAGGGCATGTCGGAGCAAGTAGAGCAGGCTAATCGTCGACGAGGGAGGAGTAACAGAGCAACCTGCGTGTGTGCTACCCCAACGAGCTGGCTGCACCAGGTATCTCCCTTCTCTGAATAGTCGTTCTCAGCTATCCCGTACTTATCTCACAGGAAAACAGAACACCATGACATACAGCTTATTTGCAGTTATCTATCCTTTTTGAAACTGCGTTGAGCTACCTGTAAGAAGATGACCAACTGAAAGTAGGGGAGGGAAAAGGGAAGACTACTAAGATGATGATCCTTGTGGTACGAGTTCAGAGAATTAAACTTCAGGAAAACACTACTCAAGGAGCTTGGCTGACATGAAAGAGTTCAGATTCATCAGAGAAGTACGCGCAAAAAATATATGCAAACTTTCGAACCGGAGACCTTCAGTGTGTTAGACTGACGTGATACCAACTACACCACAAAACCATTTTTGTTTTGTTTTCTAGTTTTCTTTAGATGTAACAAGATTCTACGCGGAAACCTATGGCCTTCATGAATTTCTTCTGACATTGCAGCAATGTGAATTTGCTTTTTCTCCTCTTCAAGCTGACACTTTCAGTCTTATGCTTGCAGCCAGGCTGGCTGACATACTCAATGTTCAGGATCCTCACTTCACAGATTGCTCAGTATTTTCCTCGCAAAAAAAAAAAAAGATTGCTCAGTATTAGCTTTGGCAGCAAAAGCGACGGACATTCTCTCTGCTCCAGGTCCTTGGGACAACGGGCCACTACTTGCTCAGATACAAAAATAGTTCTTCTTTCTAGCATAGCAAAGTTGCTCACATTTACAGGGAGAGCAACGTCAAGGCTCATCATCTTGCACGCTTAGCTTTGAAAGTCCAAAATAGACCTGTACTGTTTCGTTGCTTATGTTTTGATCCAGGTCGTTGTTCAGGCAGGGAAACCCGTTCTGTATCCAGCGTTTCTCCTTTCACGCTTGTCTCTATAAAATGCTCCTAAGCTAATAAAATCTGTTTGTTCAAAAAAAAGATTTTCTTCTGACATTTTCCTGCTTTTGGTGACGAGCCGCCGTGCAAAGAACTCATACCCGCACGCTTATGCTCATCATATAATAAAAGAAAACAATGGATGTAGCATCATATAATAAAAAATCATGACAGAAAATGGGCTTTTCGTCCTGGGCGGGCCGGAGACGCAGCTGCATGACATTCTTTGGGCCGTACATGACGGAAAAACCGTGGTAGAAGCGAGGGGGATGAAAATTTCGGGGAGTTCCTGGTTACGGTGGGAGGTCGGGGTCCGAGCGATGCGCGTTTCTCTCGTACATGTACGCGCGTGTGTGCGAGGCCTTGGCTCTAACTGAACCCGAGCGAGGCGTTGGGCTCTAACTGAACCCGAGCGATTGCACTGCAGGCTACGCATTACTGAACCCGAGCGATCGATCAATGGCTGTTAACTGAACCCGATCGATCGATTCCTTCGCTGCTGCTAACTGAAGCCGATTGATGGGATGAACAGTGAGCGTTGCGGGGGGTTTGGATGAACAGCGAGCGGTGGCGTTGCCTCTAGATGAACATGACCCCGTGGTGTGGTGGAGGGCTGGATGAACAGTAGACGGTGGAGGGGTGCTCGTGGAGGGGTGGATGAACAGGACCCCGTGGTGTGGAGGGCTGGATGAACAGTAGACGGTGGAGGGGTGGTTGAACAGGACCCCGTGGTGTGAAGGGATGGGTGAATAGTAGACGGTGGAGGGGTGCCCGTGGAGGGGTGGTTGAACAGGACCCCGTGGTGTGGAGGGCTGGATAAACAGTAGACGGTGGAGGGGTGGTTGAACAGTAGTCGGTGGAGTAGCGTGCGGTGGAGGTTGGATGAACAGGAGACCGTGGAGGCTGGAGGAGGTCGGCGGTGGAGATGAACAGTATCCCGTGGAGTCCCGTTTTGCGATACGCCACATCCCTCCCGATGAATAGGACCCCCGTTTCGACCGTCGCGCTCCAACACAAATCCGTTTCCTCCGTTTTGCGGTACGCCACACCCCTCCCGATCAACAGGACCCCCGTTTCGACCGTAGGAGGTCCGTTTCCTCCGTTTTGCGGTACGCCAGACCCCTCCCGATGAACAGGATCCCGTTTCGAACGTGGCCGATCGAACACAAGGCCGTTTCCTCCGTTCTGCGGTACGCCAGGCCTCGTTTCCATCGCATGTTCCGTCCAAGTCCTCCCGATGAACACGACGCATTTCGTTGCCTCCCCATGAACACGATGCATTCCGTTGCCTCCCCATGAACACGACGATGACGTGATTTCTCCGTTCCGACCCAGTCATGTACACGAGCCCTTGCCGTACGTATGCGCGAGTAGGCGTTCGAGACCCCGCCCGTATGTACACATACGTGGCCGTATTTTCTTTCTTGCACCCTGGCCGTTGTACGTACGTGTAAATGCTACGTGCGCGCCTCTACTACGACACGTGCGCGCCTCTACTACGACACGTGCACGCCTCTACATCGACCAGTATGTACATACACGTTCGCGACCAGAATGACAACGCTACGTACGCTTCGACCAGGTGGGTCCTGACTGTCAGGCACTTCCTTGCTTGCGAAGATGTAGCTGGTCGGTCCCAGCAGTCAGGGGGCGAATCTTTTTTTGCCCGGATGCACTTCCTTGCGTGCGAGGATGTAGCTGGTGGGTCCCAGCAGTCAGGGGGAAACATTTTTTTCGTGAAATACGGTGGCCCGTCCGGTGGGTCCCGCTGTCAGGTGGAGGAATAATTATTTTGCACGTAATAAGGAGGCACTTCCTTGCTGCGGCCGTGGACCCAGCTGTCAGCCTCTCCACGTACAGTCCATGTCTGATGGAAGCCGTTCCTTGACCACGTTGACCACGCTGTGCCGAGAGCACCAGGGCGGTGGACGACGGCGAGGCCTAGGAAGGGGACGACGCGGAGCCGGGGAAGACGCGGCAGTGGATGCCCACTCGTAGAGGAGTACGAGGGTTCACTGGTTCGCTGCGGTGTGAGGCTGCCGTCACTGCAGAATAACAGGAGGTGTGGGTGAGTAGAGGGATGGCCTGGCCAGCGGTGGGGTAGTAGGGGGCGGTGAGGCCTCTGCCGCATCGCAGCCGGCCACGGGAGGCAGGAGCACGAGGCACGACCGGCGCTGGTTTGGGCGGCTGGAGCAAGAAGACCAGAGGTTGAAGAAGCACTACGGCCGTTGGATGGACATCGTACGGTCACTGGAGCTAGAATCATGCATATTGACTAAGTTGACAAAGCCCTCCGTCCCCGTCAACTTAGTAGGCCCACAAGTTAGCCTCCCACCAAGATGGGTCCCAGCTAGCAGGGGGTATTCATTTTTTTGAGCGTAAAAAGGAGGCACTTCCTTGCGTGCGAAGATATAGCTGGTGGGTCCGAGCTGTCAGCGGCGGTAACGTTTTTTCGTGAAATACAGAGGCCCTTTCGGTGGGTCCCTGATGTCAGGGGAGGAATCATTATTTTGCGCGTAATAAGGAGGCATTTCCTTGCGTGCGGTCGTGGACCCAGCTGTCGGCCTCTCCACATACAGTTCACTTCAGATGCATGTTGGTCGTTGGCCATGTTGACCAGGCCGCGCCGAGAGCACCAGGGTGGTGGACGACGGCGAGGCCTAGGAAGGGAACGACACGGAGGCAGGGAAGACTCGGCAGTTGTTTCCCATGCGGAGGGGAGTACGACTGTACAAGGGTTTATTGGTTCGTCTGCCGTCGCCGGAGAATAACAACATGTGTGGGTGAGTAGAGGGATGACTAGGCCAACGATGGGAGTATGGTGGGGCGGTAAGGCCTGCGCGGCAGCAGAGTCGGCTGCAAGGAGGAGGGAGCAGGCAGTCCCGCCGGCGCCTGTTTGAGCGGCTGGAGCAGGAAGAGCAGAGATTGAAGAAGCACGACGACCGTTGGATGGCCATTCAACATTCACTGCTTTTGTCGCCGGAGAAAATAACAGCAGGTGCGTCAACCTTTTTTTAGGAAAGCCTCAAATCTGTGAAAAACAGCATACAACCCATCTGTCATTATTTCTAATAATTTACAGCCCATTTGCTAATTATTAAGGTTTTTTTGGAGCCCATATTCTTTTTGTTAGCATTACAGCCCATATTGTGGCCACGGTTAAAAAATTATACCAAATTTTGCATATTTCGGTGCGTTCTGAACTGTTTTTAATCCCGAAATTTTGACTCACATTCAAACTGATTTTAAAAATAAATGTATATAAATATAAAATCCAACAAATTCTGCACACATAAAAATTAATGTAACTTCAAATCTCGAAATGAAGAAAAGATATTTGAAACTAATTGCCGGTTTGATGTGTTTTAAAAATGTACAACCGATTTCTCATTACTGATGGGCCATTTTCTCCGCCAGCTGAATGAAAACTCTCCTCGTCTTGAAAGATTTGCAGCCCAACAGGCCTGACAAAGCGACTTACTTGGCAAATCACAAAAAAATTGGGCTGTGGCCGTGGACCATGCTGTCAGCCTCTCCACGTACAGTACTCTTCCGATGGAATGTCATTGACCACGTTGACCATGCCGCGCCGAGAGCACCAAGGCGGTGGACGACGGCGAGGCCTAGGAAGGGGACGACGCGGAGCCGGGGAAGACGCGGCAGTGGATGCCCACGCGGAGAGGAGTACGAGGGTTCACTGGTTCGGCTGCGGTGTGAGGCTGCCGTTGCCGCAGGGCCTGGCTAGCGGTGGGAGTAGTAGGGGGCGATGAGGCCTCATCGGCAGCACAGCCGGCCACTGGAGGCAGGAGCAGGAGGTCTCCCCGGTGCTGGTTTGCGCGGCTGGTGCAAGAAGAGCAGCGATTGAAGAAGCAGCAGGACTGTTCGATTCAAATCCAACGGTTACTGCTGCTAGAATCATTTGTTTACTAAGTTGACAAGCCCTGCGTACGCGTCAACTTAGTAGGCCCACAGGTCAGCCTCCCAACCGTTGCGCCCCAGATGTCAGTGGGAGGAATCATTTTTTTTGCGTAATAAGGAGGCAGTTGATTGCGTGCGGCCAGGCCAGCGGAGGGAGTAGGGTGGGCCGGGGAAGCCTGCGCGGTATCACAGTGGGCCACAAGAGGAGGGAGCAGGCAGTCCCGCCGGCGCTAGTTTAGGCGGCTGAAACAGGAAGATCAGAGATTGAAGAAGCACGTCGGCCGTTGGATGGATATCCAACATTAACTGTTGCTAGAATCGTGTGTTCACTGACAAAGCCTTGAGTAAACAAGTCAGCCTCGAAATCTATGGCGTGTAAGACCCATTTGCTATTATTTTTATAATTTTTACTCATTTTCTAATTCATATGGAATTTATTGCAGCCCGTTTTCCATTTTTAGAATTGCTGGCCATTTTCTGGTCAGTACCAGGGTTAAAAAATTAACTAAATATGTGGGAAATTTTGAAAATTCGCAAATTTTTGCTGGGGAACTAAATATTCTTAATCCAAAAATTAATAGCCATACTAAAACAAATATAAAAATAAATTAGTACTATGTCATGTTAAATCCAATGAAATACGTATAAGATATCAGTGAAGAACAAAAACAAAAAAAGAAACTTATATCCCATTTGCTATAATTTTTTTTGGAATTTTCAACCCCTTTTGATATTACTTTTAACAGACATTGACTATACTCTTAAGCCAGGCCGGAATGCACCACTCCTTGTCTTGAAAGATTTGCAGCCCAGTAATTCGGAGAAAACAAATAGGCCTAGCTTAGGTATTCTTCAAAAAGAAATACCGGGCTACCTATTTTCCCAAAGAACTGGTGCACGAGCATTTAGCTTTATTTATTTATTTACTTATTTATGTTTAAGGGACCATGAGCATGTACCTGGGCCGGATTCATGTGAGAGCCTCAATTCCAGTTAATTATGGGCTTCTCTATTGGGCCTTCATAAGTGGAAAATGTGTTCCGAGTTTCAAAAAAAATGTGTTCCGTACGATAAATATTATGCGCTATGTACGGTACGAGGCACTAAAGGATCGAACCGTGCAACGACTTCCCAAACATTGTGTTTGTCGTTCTAACAACACATTTATTCAACCAACAGACGAAATATACTACTGATTGTACATTGAAAATAGCAGCAGCAGCAACCAGGGCTGGGGGTGCAACAGAAGCAGTAAGCAGGCCAGAAGAGTGAAGACGCAACTCTCTCTTCCAAAACCAAACATCAGCCATCATTACAAAAGGGCTACCAAAAAAGAACAAGTGTATGCATCAAACTAAATAAAGATCCTACTACATCAAGTGTACGCATCTAACTAACTGGCTCAGTTAGACGTTACTATTTATTAAGCTGTGGAGATTGGCTGACGGCTTGAACCAGATGGGTGCCTGACGGGGGAAACTCCAGCCAGTAGGTTGAAGTCTGATACTTGCGACCCTCTCTCCTACTTTGGGCTGCAGAGCGTGGCGGCACATATCAGGGTATGGTGCATGCAGAGACGCATGGTACGCTGTGTACACACAGTTTTGCCTGATGAACGAAACCGCGCTGCCATCATGATCCTTGCCGTCGGTTATCTCCTGGTTAATCGGATAATCCAGTCCGACAAACAGAGAGCGTGTACCAAGGCTACTTACCAGCCTCCAGTCAAAAATTCCTGAAGGCCCAGAGAAGCTGGGATCCTGCTCAAAGACCTTGCAGTGACTATGATTGTATTCCACGAAACAACACGTCCGGTACGTGCGAACGATCATCAATCTTTCGCCATCGTCTGATCGAGCCAGGAACCACCTGCAACTGCCATGCCGCTTTTCTTTGAAAGGTTCTGGGATTAGGAAGGGTAGGGACACCAGGCGGCCTACAACATCATATCAAGTTGGAGTCAAATAAAAAAGGGCTCTTGGTTTAGTCAATCTTAAGAACAACATGTTATGAGCATGAATATTTTTTCAGCAAATGTTGACAGTAATATAAGCAAGCCATCATGATATTGTAGGAAAGTAACATACTGCTGTAACAGCCGTTTGTAGCGATGACTGGAGTAGGCCAGCAATACGTCTAGCCATAGAAGGAGTCGATAGCATAAATGAAGCCCTTGTGTTCAATGGCATCAGAGAACCATGGAGGATGTATGATCCTGCGATGAACATGCAGATTTATCCACTTACCGCAGTGACCTGTTAGATAGGCGAGACCGCGGTTGAAGAATGTAATTAGCCTGAAGTCTTTATAATTCGTAGATCTCGTGGGCACTTGGCAGATTACAACCTTGAGCAAATCAAACTTGGTATCATGTTGGCTACTGTAAGATTTCGAGTATTCTGGGTCGCGGTGCCAAAGCAGTGCAGTGTTAATCAAAGGAAGGGGGATCAATCGCCGGGTGTAGACCTCCACGAGCATCCAACTGCCGCGACCATTGACGAGCACCATCCAAGACGTGTTCATGTCGACCCAGTACATACCGTTAATGTAGTTGAGGCTGACGGCACTACTAGGAAAAGACCTACTAATGGCGCACTAGTTTTGCCTACTAATGGCGCATCACTAGTGCGCCATTAGTATCACGCCACTAGTATTTATTACTAATGGCGCACCACTGGTGCGCCATTAGTATCTGGTATACTAATGGTGCACCACCCAGTGCGCCATCAGTATATAACACCATCGCCATTAGTATGCCTCCCAGGGGCCATATTTAACCATGTGCTTTGGCACACTAATGACGCACTGCGGATGGATGCGCCATTAGTATACTTGGCATACTAATGACGCACTCTTTGGTGATGCGCCATTAGTATACTTTGGCATACTAATGGCGCACTCTGTAGTGATGCGCCATTAGTATGAATATTAGGTTTTTTTTTACTTTTCTAATTTTTGCACAGGTTACAAAATATATTATTTGAAAGAATATAGACAGTAGCACACAGCAACAGCAGATCCATCGAATACAATAGAAGATTAGTCTCCGAATACAATTCATCATATTAGTCTCCGAATTCAAAAGACCGAACAAAGATAAAACATTACAAGTCTCGAGACCGCGAGTATCGAGTTTGCCTTCACATTACAAGTCGATATCGATCATCTAAACTACCATCACATAGAAGAGAGCCGCGGTCATCACGATGAGCATCATCGCGATGAAACTGGTCTTCATCCGGTTCCTCCAACGCTCCCTCCTCTCTCCCGCTAGATAGCGGGCGTATCTAGATTCCGCCTCCGCCCTAGTGGTGTATCCTTTGTAACTATTACCGCTAAAACGGTGAACCTATCTCCGACACTCCTCCCAGTCGTCGTAGACTCTGGGAACCTTACCCTTGTACACAACATATGACAGCATCTCTATGCACAAGCCAAACAACAGACAATACATACATAAGCAATATATAAGTATGCAACAAAAGGATCGGAAGAGAAAAGCAAGACATTAATAGCACGATTCATGGTCCTACTAATAAATAGCATCGATTACATCTAAGTTGAACGACTGTCCAAACCAAAGAGACATACAATTCATTAAAGTTTAATTACAACATGAGCCAATCAATGTTTCAGAACTACACATCACTACTTTCGACTCGACTCATGGACATGAGCGTGGATGAAGCCTCCGTCTGTCGTGATGGTCATGAAATCGCGGGCGTTGTCAGCCTGCATTTGTAGCATTCCGTCTATCTAAATGTTGGACGGTTGATATCTGAGGAAGAACTTCCCCAAGGTATGAAGGACATCTTGATGGATGATGTCCGCAAACTCTGACTGGATGCGAAAGAATTCTTGTCTGATGTCCGCGTCCTGGATTGCCGACAAGCTTGCGGCCCAATCTTTGAGATTATTTGGTAGCAGAAGGTGATGATGGTCCCTTATGATCGCCCGCATGTGATGGAGGGCATAGTAGGCATCCTTCTGACCGCCAGGCGGCTGCTTGACGCAGCAGAACATCGTATTGTGGGCGAACACGTGCTTGCCGTACTTACGAACTGCCCTGATGAAGGTGCCTCCAGATTTGGCATAGCGGGGAGAACATCATCAAGAACTTTCTTGATATTTGTGTAGTCTATCTTGGAGTTACGGTTCGGGTCGAAATACGTGGCCATGGAATATTTCGGGCTTAAGAGGATGAGTGTGCAATGTGTGTAACTGCACAGAACACGGAATGTTAGAAAAAAAAGAACGATCGAAATCTAAGAAATCATATGTTACGGGCGGTTAAGGGATGACTTACTCGGGAAAGTAAGCCACAAGGAAGTTATCCTTATCTGGGTTTGCCAGAATGATGTCTTCGAGGTGTGAACTCGCGACTTGGCGGTCCCCAGCGCTGCTCAAGAGCTTGGCAAGCATGTAGAAGGGGTCGACGATCACGATGTCCGGGGTCTTGTCTCTAATGATCTGCATCTCCATACTCAGCAAAAACAACCGAACGAAGGTGTAGTGCAGCGGATGAAGGTTGAACATAGCAAAGATGTCATCAAACCGCAGGACGATCGTACCCCCGATGGCGCCATCCACAAAGCCCTTGCCCTCTGGCACCTTGGCCACGAAAACCGGGTATGCCACATCATTCTCTCTGAGACGCCGCTTCTCCAAAGAAAGAACACTGTCGTGCAGACTCCGCATAGCACCGGTTGTAGCATTGAGCATATTTGTCGGTAGCATCGCCCTACCTGCCACATGCACCCTCCTCGAGATATCCTTAGGTGAAGGTGGCCCGTCCTGAGCACGGATCGTACTCGGTGCCGGCTGGCTCACATCGGCAGTCTTTTTAGTCGGCCGTTTCCGGCCCTTCTTCTTGATCTGCTGTAATGGGACCGAGTTCTTCTCACAGATCGCCTTCTTGAGTGTGTTGGGGCTGATAATATTTGGCACCTCCGCTATCTGAGGCTCGGTGAAGGCGGCAGCTGGAGGCGTCTCCTGAGAACTGAACGCCAGACGACGCCTGTTGCAATTGGGTTTCTCCGCCGTACCAGCTAGATCGTGGTCGTCTTGTTTGGGTTCTTGAGAAGGAGGCCCGCAGAACTCATCACCGTACCCATGTTCGGCAAAGTACTTATCGATGTTGGTAAATGTACCATCGTCGTTGTCGTCGTCGTCCGGATCCTGTGCCATATGCATGTCCGGATCCTGTGCCATAGGGATGTCCGACATGTCCGGTAGCGTTGCGGCGTTCTTGCCATGGCTTGGCGCCGGCACGACTGGCGGTCTTGTCTGTGGGGTGGTGTCCCCCGCCCCCAAACGAATTTGACTCTTCGGCCAAAGCAGGGGCCAGCTTACGTAGGCGCTGAGGGTCATCTCATCTTCTTCGTCGGCCCCAGCGGGTCGAATTGGAGGTAACAGCTCATCTCAGCCTGGCAGCACCCGAACCACTTCAACCCTATACATTGTGGGTGGCATCAGATTACCGTGGAACACGGGGTTGCCCGGTTGAACGATTCTGCCCTTGGCGACATCGACCAACTCGCCGCCCACGAAGTGCAGGAGAGTGCAAGGAACGTCGGCGGCGCCCTGCGAAAACATGTAGGGCGTCAGGGATGCCCAGTCAAAGGCAAGGAGATGAAGTCCTCGGCCGAGAGGCTTAGTTACCGTGATGCCGTCGAGCTCGGCTAATGTCGAGGCACCGCCAACGGCAGGCGTGCAACTGACGGAGGGGCCGCTTGCTGGCGAGGTGCCGGCCGGCGTACACCCGGGTGCATTAAGCTCCAATGCCGGCGTCGGAGACACCAGTACCGCCACCACCGGAGACACCAATGGTGCCGCCGCCGTAGACACCAATACCGCCGCCGCCGGAGACACCAATGGCGCCGCCTGCGCGTTGTGCGAGTTGCTGGCCGTGAAGCTGGGAATCGGGGGCGGCCCCCGCTGGCCACCCGCAATCCACGTCGTTATCCCATGAATCAAGGTAGGCATAATGCCGGTGAGCGTCGATCCCAATTGTTTTTGCACTTGCTCTTGGACCATCTCCGAAATTCGTGCCACTTGTGCCTTGAGTGCTTCAACCTTGCGCGACTGGCTTTCCGAGCTGGTCTTTTTCTCCTTTCGCCCACCAGCGGCATAGTATGACGACCATTTTGTGGACAAGCCTTTGCCGGCCACACGACCAGCCGACGTCGGCTTATTGAGCTTATCCCTGTTTTTCATTACGTTCAACGCCCTATTCAAAGGGGTGTCGAAAGGGGAGCTCTGAGACGACCCCGCGCTACTGCTTTCTTTGTCCTGCGGAAGGAACGTGAACCATTTAGAAATATTGGGGATTAATTAGAATGCAACCATATGGAGCTAATTACGCGGGGGTGTATTCCTTACCAGAACAAGCTCAAGCTCCTTAGTCTTTGGATCCGTGGTAAGCTCCTTTGTTACCGGGTCATCCTTGTACTGGGCCCTAAGAAAGTTCCTGGTCTGCTTGTCACTGTATTTCTCGAAGCGGGGCGGTAGGCCTTGCTCGGCACGCTCCGCGTCCTCCTTGTCCCATACAGGCTCCGCCACTCTGTAACCGCCGGGACCGAGTTAGTGGACCCCTATGTTCAACTGCCGCATTTCTTTCCCCCACTGACTTGATTCGGAGGTTGCGGGGCTCTCGCACTTGATCTTGAACTCCTTGTAGTCATCTTCGCTCATCAAAGGATATTTCGCCTTGATCTTCTCATAACTATCACCTTTGTCAATCATTGCCTTCACCGTGCTTTTCCAAGTAGACAGGGCCGTGCTCATCGTCGTGAGGGCGGCACCGTTCACTTTATTACCTGAGAGGCGTGTGTTTGCGAACTCAGCGGGGAACTTGTATCGTTCGTGCAGCTTCGTGAAGAGGAGGCTTCGCAAATTCCCTCGGTCCTTATGCCTTAGGTTCTCGGTGTTGATCGAGGCGGTGCTCCAGAGAATGCACCCAAGCTGAATCGAGTACCCCTTGACTACGTGTTTGGGCGCCGTCGGATGCCCGTCGGAGTTCACTTCAGTAAATTCCTCCCTGACGGTGCCGAGCACGTTCGGGCGGCGGTCCTTCTTTTGCCTCTTCGGTTGGATGCCATCTATGCATGCGCCACCATGATCAGTGGTGGCATCCGCGGCGCCATCATCAGTGGTGTCATCCCCGACGCCACTAGGGGTTGTGTAGTCAGGATCGGTGTCTTCCGCGGCGTCCTCATAGCGGTGAGGTTCTTCCTCCAACTCCTGGGATAGCTCCCAGAATTGCTTGCCGCCCCAACCGCCGGCCTCATCGTTGTGGGCCATGTTTCGCTCTAAATAGGAAAAAAGTTTGGTCAAAAAGTTGGTTATTGTCAAGGAACAAGATCTTGGTCTCATCATTTAGGGTTTTTCAACACCGAGGCATCCTAAAAGCTAAGCTTTTATCATTTAGGGTTTCTCGACGCTGAGGCACCCTAAAAGCCTAAGCATACATCATTTAGGTTCTCATCGACAACGAGGCACCCTATAGAAGCCAAGTTAAGTTTTCATCATTTAGGGTTTATCGATGCCGAGGCACCCTAGGTTGGGCCTAATCACTTGGCACTAATCACTTGGCTCTATTGCCACCTATGTTGGGTTTATCATCTAGGGTTTATCGATGCTAAGGAGAATTCTAAGTTGGGCCTAATCACTTGGCTCTATTGCCACCTATGGTTTAATGCAACAAGAATGGCGGGGCAGTTGATCCTACTTAACTAAGTACTAAGATACCCCGGCCCATGCATTAGTCGCAAGTACCCCATATGTCCTATTTTTAGCAAAGTCATGCTAAAATTCACGGAAAATTTCAGCATGACCTTTGCTGAAAATAGGACATATGGAGTACCCGAATTTGTCGGAACGGAAGTTAATCGACATTCCGGCAAACTCAAGGGCCTCTCGGGGTACCTGCAAAATCATTATCCCTGCGTAATAAAGTTGCCAATGGGTCATTTCAGAAGATCACAAGTAGCATCGTCACAAGTACAACATCATCACAAGTACAACAGCAGCAGTGAATACAGGCATAACAGCAGCAGCAGCAGTTAAGAAAAAGTTGCAGAAGCTTGTAAAACTATACTTTGTAGTTGAAGCTTTTAAGAAGAAGAAAATCCAGCCGGATAACTTTCCTCCTTAAATCACTACACTGTTGACTGTTCATTCACTACACTGTTGACTGTTCATTCACCAAATTCACCATACAAATAGGAGTACTGTACTAGAGTACTCTAACATCCAGATAACTCATGATGGTGCAAAAAGTTCAAATGGTGAGTAGCTTAGCTTGGCATGTCTCAGACTCATTTGTGCACTGGTAACTAGTTTTTTACAGCAACCAACAACAACACTGATCAGGGAGCTGCCTGCATATTTCTAAAAGAGAAGGAAAATTCTGTTTGCTCGTAAACTTGCTGGAGGCTACAAAACTAGTGTAAGTTATTGTTGTTCTACACACACTTAGTTCCAATTCATGACCATTTCAAGTTAAATGTTCTTCCTGTCTTCCAGGCCCATCTAAGCATGTCCGTCCACTCAATAACTCTGCGACTACTTCTAATGGAGGAGAGGAGGAACAGCAAAGGTGGCTACTCACATCTGCTTCTGGTGGGTGTTGAGGTAGGACTTCTCGCAGTACTCGGAGGCGGAGTAGAGCTGCGGCCGCAGGTTCTTGAGCTCCTGCATCAAGACGGCCACCAGTACTAATGTGTTAACAAATTTCGGCCAATATAAGTGTATAACCAAGACAAAGCTCTTGCTCTCTCAAACTGAAAATTTACTGCTAAGCTTTGATTTCAGGTCAAGACGGTGCAGATAAAACAACTTAACCTTTTTCCTTTCATATATCACCAGTCATTGCACGTTTCACTACTAACATAGTAACATGTTTAAACCAAAACATTTGCTCATCTGAAGCATTATCACAAACACCTATCATGCAAAATCCTTTCACAAGTAAACTTTAACATGCACCGGAAAAAATAGTGCAGCAAGTATTCATCAGGAAATGGCCATCGTTATATTCTCACAATACCCAATCTAGCGCACGTACTCATCCAATGCAAAAATCAGGGGAAAAATGAACAGACAGAGGATGCAAGAGGAAGGAGGGAGGGGGTGAGGGAAGAGGGAGGAGGAAGAAGGGGGGACATAGGAGTGGTGGCTACCTTCCTATGGATTGGTCGCCGGCGTAGCTCCGGGAGGAGGCGTTGCTAGGCGGGAGGCGCTGCTGGTGGGACGGGTGCTCGATGGAGGGAGGCGCTGCTGGGCTCCTGTGCCGGCTGCGGGGCGGCGGAGGCTTCGGACGGCTGGGTGCGCCGCGGCGTCGGGCTGGCAGTCATGGCGGCAGGCCGTCAGAGGCGAGGACCGAGACGGTGAGGCAGGGCGCGGGGGTTGTCGGAGCGGAAGGAGGGGGCGTGAGGGTGTGGCGAGGGGGGGAAGTGGATCTGGCGAGGGAGGGGCGAAGGGATTGGGCGAATTAGCTAGGGGGAAGATTACTAATGGCGCACCCCCTGGCGGTGCGCCATTAGTATGTTTTTTTGATAGCAATGGCGCACCCCCGAGCGGTGCGCCATAAGTAATCTTCTTTTAGATAGAAATGGCGCACTAGCAAGCGGTGCGCCATAAGTAATTTTTTTATTATTTTTTGTTGCATCTAATAATTTTTTAGAAAATGAATATGAATATGAAACAGTAATAATTTTGTATAAAAACAATAATAATTTTTTAAAAAATATCATCAAGTTTGTTATTTGAAAATATCATCAAATTTGTTATTTGAAAATATAATCAAATTTGTTTTTTTTGGATTTTTAGTTGCATTCATTTGTGACGGTGGAGCGGGGGAGGGTGCGAGGGGTCGTCGGCGGCGGTGGAGCGGGGGAGGGTGCGGGGGTGTCCTCGACGGCGGTGGAGCGGGGGAGAGGGTGCGGGCCCGGGGGTCGTCGGCGGCGGTGGAGCGGGGGGAGGGTGCGAGGGGTGCTAATGGCGCGCCACAGAGACATGCGCCATTAGTAACCCAACATACTAATGGCGCACCACACAGACATGTGCCATTAGTAGTTTTGTAAAAAAGAAAAAAAATAATTTTTGTACTAATGGCGCACCGTGGCACAGTGCGCCATTACTAGTTTAAACTAGTAATGGCGCACTATGCAACGGTGCGCCATTAGTAGTTTTGCAAAAAAGTAAAAAAAAATACAGTAGTGGCGCACTCTATGGCTGGTGCGCCATAGTAGTTCTAACTACTAATGGCGCACTCTGCCCGGATGCGCCATTAGTATGTTTGAAAAAATGAAAAAAAAACATTTTGTTACTAGTGGCGCACCGTGTGCCTGGTGCGCCATTAGTGTCTTCCACACTAATGGCGCACGAACAGATGGTGCGCCATTAGTATATAGTAATGGCGCACCACATGTCTGGTGCGCCATTAGTGTCAATTCCATCTATAGCCCTGTTCCTAGTAGTGCGGGGATCGGATCACAGTCAAGGGGGTTGATGCTCGCCACCCTACGATCGTTATGCTGTGTGACACGCCATTTCTGAAGATCAGGCGGCATCAGCAAGCAAGGAGCTGGCTTAAAAAGCTCCGGCCTGAGGGCTTTGAGTAAACGGTACAACCCCGACGAGCACGCGACGAGCGGCATGGTACTGAGATTGTCTACACGTGAAACAATGAGCTTGATTACCTCTGTGGGGAGCGAATTCAAGCCACTCTTTCAGTGGACGCTACTCGGTTCTGCCATTGTTAGTGCTTGGGTTTCAGACGAGGGGGGGGGGAGGCGCCTTAGCGGGGATGGAAGATTGGACAAGATTATGTGCGGACAAAGATGGAGAAGCGAATATGTGCTGCGGGAAGTGGACAAGTGATGATGACTACAGCATGCCGCTTGACTTACGAGACACATACCAACAGCGTAGGGTCATGTCGATGCCAGACAACTTGCTTGAGTGATCACAGTACTGGTACTCCCTACAATGCTATGCCCTAACTTGCTTGAGTAGAGTAGTAGAGTAGGACTCTGCTCTACTACTAGCACCGGAGGAGTAGTATATTCTAATCTAAAATAGTTACAAACTTCAATGCCCGAGCGTGGAACGACTACGAACCGTGCTCAAAGACCGTGTCTACACGGTGTTTGGACATGGGCGACAACCTCAACGCCAACGGTGCATCTCCCGTTGCACCGTATGTGTTTCTATCCTTCCTGTTCAAAATCGTGGTAAAATTCATGTTTCTACTCTGTATCCTACTACTATGCTATTCCACATGATTAGTTGCGAACGACGACTTCTTCCTCGACCTCGGCAATCTCATCCTCGATGACATGGGCGACAACGTCAACGCCGGCAACCAGTGAGATACAGGGTGTAGGAAGTGGTTTGGGAATTTGCATGCCTTTCCAACCAGTGAGATACTCCGTACAAAGTACGACAGAGAAATAACCACAGAGAAGGAAGCTAAAAGTAAACAATCAAACGAGCATTTTTGCATTTGTTTTGCATTGAATCGTTTCACAAGCTTGACTAGTGCTATTTTTCTACTTTTACAAAAACCGCATCGTAATGTTAGTACTCCCTCCGTCTAGGTGTATAAGTCTTCCCTCCTTCTTGGTCACGGTGCACAACCGAAGATGACTTATTGACCTGGACGGAGGGAGTAGCACAGTCTGCAAGCATATATCGAGAGAGACGTGTAGTGCGATAGTGGAAAAAAATTACTCGTATATGAGACCAGGTCTCATGGTTAGTAGGTGAGAACCGTCCTGATGGATGACACGTGGCTTTTAAGTGGGGGGTGGGGGATGCTTTGTGATTTGTGAATGCCACGTGTCATCCATCAGGATGGGTCTCGCGTGAGACCTGGTCTCATAGAATTCTTTTCCTGCGATAGTATATAGTAAAGTTTGTGCTATATGCATGTACTTGCAAAATGCGTACGAATACACAAGGTTTCCAAACTTTCCCTTTTACATACTTAATTAAGGACGCTAAAAATTCTTGAACGTTCGGGATTTATCATTTGCGTCCCAAAACTAATGAGATCGCCTTCCGAAACAAAAATTATACTCCTCCTAAAAGCCACGACGCTCGCAGGAGCTCTTGCAGCGCGCCACAAGTGCCCTGGTGCGCGGCCGTTTCCCAGCGCACCGACACAATGCCTCTTCCTCAGCCTCGCAACTCACGAGGTGCTGATTGGCGGCTTGCCAGCGGGCGAGCGCGATCTCACCCGTGGGGTGATCCGGCACAAACATGTACTCCTCCTCGCTGGAAGCGTGCACCCGGTCCACGTACCGCCAAGCGTAGATGAGGCGCTTGGGCCCGACTGCACTCAGGGCATCCACACGGGCGTCCTCCGCCACCCTCACGGCCCTCGCACGAGCCTTCTACCAAAGAGCAAATTGCCTGACTCTCTCGGACGCGACATAGGCCTCCCAGGCAGCTTGTTCCGCGGTGCGCTTCTCTTCCTCGGCCTTCTTCTCCGCCTCTATTTTGGCGCGCTCTGCTGGAGGCAAAGCCTCCCACAAGGTGACATCCATTTCTTTCCAAAGCTCCTCAAGGCTGGGGGGCTCGGCGGGCGGCGCGGCGTTCTCCTCGTAGCGGAGAGCCGACGCGTCCTCTGGCGCGTGTGCTGGCGAGATTGGGAACGCCAACGCGTCCACCTCGACGCGTCGCGGCAAGGAGCGGAACGCGGACGCGTCCTCCTCGACTAGTGGCGGCGAGGAACGGAACAGCGACGCGTCGTGTAGCGGCGAGGAGCGGAACACCGAGGCGTCCTCCTCGACTAGTGGCGGCGAGGAACGGAATGGCGACGCGTGACCGTCCACGCGGTGCAGCGAGGGGCTCCTAGGGCTTGGGAGGGGCGATGCCATGGTGGTCAACTTGAGAGGGAGGGGGAGGAAATAGCAATGAACGTGAACGTGAGGGGGAGGAGATAGCGATGTCGTGGGAGGCGTAGTATTTATAGCGAGCAATGGCACACCTACGTAAGATATGGACTGAGCTGCACTGACTTAACTGCCGGTCCAGTTGCGTCACTGACATGTGGGCCAGACCCCTGTTGGGCCCATATGTCAGTGACCGAATGCACCTGCAGTTAAGTAACAACTACGTGGGCATATTTATTGGAGTAAATTACGGGGGAGCGAAGGGGTGGAAATATTGCTGGTCACAACGGATTGGACGAGCGTGGGGGGAGGAGAGTCATGCATGCAGATTTTTTCACACGGGTGGAGTGGTGGGACCACCAGAGGGAGAAGGAGAGTTTGGCAGGCATATTGTTTCCACACATGGAGAGGAAAAAATTTGGAGACGAACGGGCTTCCTGCAGGTATGGGGAACGGTGCATAATAAGTCATCTTGCATGCCGGGCTAGGTATAGTCTCAAGTCATTAAAAACAAACACGCCCCATACATGTTCATATTTCAAGGTGCACTAAATTATTGCATGCGATGATTAAGGCTGGCCATAATGGTGGTATCTTAGCTGGTATCATGCACATGGGAATAGCAAACATGCTGATGTGGCAAAGAATTAAAGAAGAGAGGGGGGTTAGAGTAACCAGAGTTCATGCATGCATTGGTAAACACATTTTTTTGTGGAGAACGACAACACTACTTGAGTACTTTTGCAGACTTCAAAAACTATTCCACAATGTGTCAACATTCACAATGTCAAATCAATATTTTTACACTCATTATAAAACGTAGTTCTTATACTCCCTCCTTCCATCTATATAGGGCCTAATGCGTTTTTCGAGGCTAACTTTGACCAAATGTTAGAGCAATAATATATGACATGCAACTTAGACAATGCACATCATCAAATTCGTATGTGAAAGGAGATTTCAATGATATAATTTTCACATTATGCATGTCATGTAGTATTAATTTTATCAATAGTCAAAGGCGGTCTTGAAAAATGCATTAGGCCCTATATAGATGGAAGGAGATAGTACTCATTATAATCAGTACTCCCTCCGTCTAGGTGAGCAAGTCATCTTAGATTGTGCACTGTGACCAAGGAGGAGGGGAAAATGAGAGATCTTAGTGTTTATTTGCTAATTAATAGCATTGCATGCAATGAACTAACCACTGCATGTCGTGTTTGGTAGTCTCAAGTCATTAAAAGCATGCACACCCACATCTCCTATTGGTTGATATGTCAAGAAACAAGAAACGAGGTAGAAGTTAATGCACCACGCCTAAGTGTTTTGGGAGTATTGTAGATATTGATATTTTTAGTATAAATTTGGTCGTGGGATTTCATTGATGCCTGTCAAAGCGTTGACAGGTCTGCTATGCGTGACCTGAAGATGAAAGCGTTGAGCATCACGAAGTTGATCAACAATCTTCAATTGTCAAAGATTAGTCGTTCGGCCAATAAGGTGGCACACTTAATTGCTAAGTATAGCTTTGACAATAGATTAGATGGTATTCTTGTAAATAACATACCGCCCTGTGTGGTGAATATTGTATCGAATGAGTGTACTGGTGTGGCTGGTTAATTAATATAAGGTGGTGTTAAAAAAGTATAAATTTGGTCCAACACTTTGCGAATGGTTGACAGGAGAAAAAAGGACAAGAGGGAGTATCATGCATGCGGTGTAGGCAAAAAAAATTGCTTGTCTAAAAAAAGGCAAAAAAATTTGCTCGTTTATAGCCGGTCAAAGTCTCAAAGGGCGCGACCGCGCGAGAGAGGCGAAGGTCGTGGGAGGCGCGACGTTTGACGGAATTAAGTGAAGTTACATCCATGCGCCGGCATGGCGTGCGAACAGGCATAAGCTATACCGCCAGGCCTACGATATGGGTCTAGTAGACATGACATCTAGTGGGTCCCGCATAGTTCTCGAGAACTCTTTGGGGGCTTGCAGCCGTTGATCCACCGGGCAAGCCAGCAACCCCACGCTGTTCGCACGCCCTACTCGTCCCCATCTTCTACCTTACAACAATTCGCTCCCAGTCGTCCCGTCCTTTCACATTAGTTCGCTCCCAGTTTTTTTTGCGGGGTACAACAATTCAACTTCTCCTAACCCTCCTCCAAAATCCATGGCCTCCCAAATCTCCATGGTCGCGGCTGAGTACCAGGTTAGAGCCATCACCGGCGATCAGTTCATCGTCATCTACACACGTGGATCCGAGACGGTGCAAGCATGGCTTGCTCGCTTCCTATGCATGTTCAACAGTTCAACGGATGAGTGGGTCGCTGGGCTAGATGTTGAGTACACCACAGTCCTGGGATGAGAGAAGGATCTAAAGGACGAAGAGAGGAAGAAGCCCGCCGTGATCCAGGTTTGTGTACATAACGTTTGCTTGGTCTACCACATATGCCATGCCGACGTTGAGTGCCAGGATTTTAAGAACTTCCTCAAGGACAAAAGAGTGAAATTCGTTACTGTAGGATTTAAGAACGACAGTGACGTACTGCGTCGGATAGGTCTCGTTGTAGGCCAGCCCTTCAATCTCCATATGGCAAGCCTGGTGTCCTCCTCTCAACCTTCAATGCTGACCCTGGCAGTAGCCATGATTGATCCTTCGTATGCTAAACTGAAGAAACCTCATCACGAGTTTCATCATGCATGGGAGTTGAAGACATTAGATGAAGATCACATCATGTACGCAACAATGGATGCCTACCTTTGTTTAAATATCTACAAGGGTTGGATGAAGAAGCAGAGCCCAGTGTCCTGTTCAAGCAAAGAAGCGTCGGCGAAGAGGAAGAGGGACGAGGACGAAGTCGAGGACGTGGACTCGGACTCCAAGTAGGTGGCAGTGCCGTCGCTCATGCTGGTTCTACTGCAGTGTCAAGCGGACTAGTTGCTTATTAGTTTATTTTCAAGGGTGTGTTGTGCTGAGGCCCCAGCAGAACTATGTGGCTGTTTATATTGTGACTATCTTTGCCATATGTTGCCACATGATTTTTGCCACATTTGTCACACTTGCCTTACTTGAGTTGCTCAAATTGTTAGCCATACTTTGGCTTGCCTAAGGGAATCTTGCCACACTTTTTGTGTCTATGACATGTGGGGTTCACTGCTCATAAAAAATTCCTTGTCTCAAATGTGACTAGAACCAAACACCTACCTAACTTGGTCAAACTTGCCTAAGGTTAGGTGTGGCAAAGTGTGGCAATGTGTGGCTAGGAACCAAACAGCCCCTATGTTTATGTTCTTTCTCGTTATTTGAACTCTTTAGTACGTACAGTAGCACTAGTACTATGTCTTACTACTGTTCTTCTTGAAGTTGGTACTATTGCTCGTATCTTCGTGTTCCTACTGTACTTAATACGTTCGTACTAGTAGTATAATTTGGGTCAGTCGATTTGTGAAAGAAGTTCGACGGAGCGAAGGAAGAAGACTGCAGAAGAGGTGGAAGAAGCCCTTCTAGCCATCCATGTTGCATCAAACGGCTCACATGAGTCGACTGACCCAAATTGCTCCTTCAGATTGTAGGATCCACATGCCATTCAAGGTCTCGAAGGTAGATTCCGCGTCCGCACCCGGTTTGCGGGCTCGACGCGTGCGCGACCGGCTTCCGCCGCGACAGCCACCATGCGCGCCTCCTCTGCACGGGCGGAGATGACAATGACACACTAGTTCCTCCTCGCCGGCGTGCTGGAGCACGCGCTCGCCCTCCTCTTCATACGCTGCGTGCATAGACGTGGCTCCACCAGCTGCTCGTGTGCTTGGCAGCGCGGCGGCATCGCGAGGAGGGACTGCAGACGATGTTAGCGGGCGAGCCTTCGGCTTCATGGCACAGGGATGGCGGCGACACGGCGGTGATGGGCGAGAAATTGTTGGCCAGAGCAGGCGGGCGCCGGCATGCGCAATGGTGGCGGCGACATATTGATGAGTGCACGTGTGGGAGCTTACTTTAGTTTTATATATAAGGTTGGTCAAACTTAAAAGAAAACCGTACTAGTACACGTAAACATTAGACTTAGACAGCGCTTTTATTAGTTACTAGCTTATGTTCTTGCCCATTTTGACCAGCCTTAGTACCACGGCCACGATACGGAATCCTGTGCAAGCGCGTGAACCGCGGCCGCGCGGTCGATCGAACGGTGCGTCACCGTGTCGCGCTCGAAGGACATCCACCGAACCTTTTTGTGTGTGTGAAAACAATCCTCGAATATTACTCAACTTTTTTTCCTGTGAAAGTTCTTGACGCTGCAATATTTCCATACATTTGAATTTAGCTCTAGTTCGTGTTTAGTTGGATTTGGATGTTTTAGGTGCGCCCTAATTTTTTTAATACTGATTTTGTGTGTGTGACTGAGAGAGAACGTGTGTATGTGTCCATATGTGTGTTTTGGCGGAAGGGCAATGTGGAGACGGTGTGCGTGTGATACAGACATAGAGAGGTGTGAATGTGCAAATTATCGTGCATGAGTGAGACATAGACAGATGTCGATATGTTGTGTATACATGAGAGAACGGTCTTCTAGTTTACTTGTGTGTGTGTGTGAGAGAGAGAGGGGGGAGAGAGAGAGACAGAGAGAGGAGCATCCGTAACACAACAACCATCTCTCTCGATTCGTCCATCCCTCGCACGGTCGCATGCAACACATGCATCAACGCGCACATTTTGACACCCTCACCCGGCCCCTGCCCACCTCAAGGCTCGCACAATCTCTTCGTGAATACCCATTTCTCTCCTTAGGTTTGTTTTCTCTCAATATCTGACACACACACACGCACACACACACACATAGACACACGTAGCACAACACACACACACACACACACTCCCCCGAGCACACAATTCATCCCCATCCAAGGTTATACGGTGACCACTCTCGCTTGTGCTTCTTTGCATCCCAACATGCACAACACCTCAATCTTCAAAGAGGGCATCGAGCAGATCGAAGACGGCGACCACACCGCGCTAGAGAATGCAGGGTCATTTGGAAGCAGGGTGATGTGACGATGGCTGACTGACTCCTCCCCCCGCCCTCTCTCTCCTGCACAAAATTACCAATCCCTCTCTCCCCCGCACAAAATTGTCAATCCCTCAACCCACGAGATCCTTCCCCTCTCATCCATGTTTTTCCTGCTCTCTCATCAAACATGTTGTCTGTTCTCCTTCCACGTATACAGAATCCAGATGCACACGCATCTCATGTATATTACATGTATGCATCTTTCTCATAGACCTAACTTCTTCCTCTCTCTTTCTCTCTCTATCTCTCTCTCTTTGTCTCGTTAGGTTTGTCTCCTACTCTCTCGTCCACATACATACAATCTTTCCCACCCTGTCTGCTCCATCTTCAAAAGCTCTCTCTGCATGTTTCATTCACACATTGGGATATGTCAAAATGTTGCTTCTATAATGGCTGATGTAGAGTTATGGTTGTTCTTGTTGCATCCTACAAAGTAATAACTATGAAATGCATTTAGATTCTCATTTGACTGGGATTATGTGAGTTTGAGCATGTCGTGAAGTACTATAGACCTTGTATACATCTTGGGATTCGATAGTGATTGTAACTATTGAATTGTATAGACCATTACATTCGAATCAATAGCCTAATATATTTATTTCACAATTTCAACCAATGATTAGTTCACTACAAACTAAGAAAACAAATGTGTACTCCCTCCGTTTTTATTTAAGTCCGCATATTAGCATTGGTCAAAGTCAAGTTTTGTAAACTCTCAGAAAGCTTATAACAAAAAACATTAACATATACAATAACAAATAAATACCATTAGATTCATTATTGAATGTACTTTCACATCATACATATTTGTTATGGTAAATGTTTATATTTTTCTATAAACTTGGTCAAACTTTAGGAAGTTTGACTTCGGTCAAACCTAATATGCAGAGTTTACTACTACTACTCGCTAGTTGCTTAGTCGAATCACTCAACACGCCACACGGGGAGTCCAGTGTCACAAAATTTTGAGGTCGGCGGGAAAATCTCCCGCGACCCTGATTCGAGCAGTGGGAAGTTACCATCATAGCCTTCGGAACAGGCCTACGTATGACGCTTGGTAGGGGGCTGTTTTCGTAACTTTAGGTTCACCCTACCCAGCCAACCACACCCCAGCACCCAGAGTAGTACACCTGAATACTCCCCAATTTCTATGCCCACCGCAAAATAGACTTCTCCACGGCACCGTAGCCTTCGTGCTCCTCCCCTTTACATCGGCGCACTCGCCCACCGCAGCGCATCTGCCTAATCGACGACCTCGTACGCCGCACTGGAGCCGGTCCACCGTCGTCGTCGTACATGGAGCCTATTCCCTGGCATCATCTTCCACGGTCTCGTATCTGCTTCCCGGAAGCCGACGCCAAGCGCAGAAGTACCACCGTCGTGGACAATGAACTGACTCCCGTTGCCGACCATGACTCACAGATCCCGCCACGACCATCGTTCTCCTCCTCGATTGGTAATGTGTGTATTGAATCACTTAGCAGTACATGTGCAGTTCCAATTTTGTTCATACCTACCCTTCAAATTTCCTGGGTGCTATTGTTCCTGTAAAAGTAATTGGTTATAGCCTCCATTGTCCAACAGAATATCAGCTTGTAATTGTGTGTCGCTCATGTATCGCGCTGTGCTTGGGTAGGTTTTTCATCTGCAACCAGTAGTGTGGCAAATGATGGAAAGGTTTTTAGAACTAGCAAAATGCCCATGCATTGCACGCATCAAGATGCATTTGTATGAGTAGTTTATCTTGCTGAAGATTCTCTAACGTGGCAGACGAGTGCTTTAATGTTGCCCACAAGATGCGCGAGTATTACTAGTAGTATATTTTTCATGCCATGTTGAGATTTTAAAACCACGAGTGCGAACATGCAGAGGAGCAATGAAGATCAAACACGGGATATTCGGGACATCTTCAAGGAGCGTGGCAAGTTAAAGAGGAGCTGCACCGAACCTGTAAAACGAGCTTTGGTAAGTAACACCCTTTCAATTACTTTCGTGTAGCCTCGTGTTCTTCGATGTGTATATGTTGTAGTTTCTGTTTCTCTTAAGCATGGTGTTCTTCGATGTGTAATAAGAAGAGTCTTAATCGTCCTAATGCTTTCGTTTTTAGCTTGATGTAGGAAGTGGGTGTTCTCACCTTGTAGTATGTTTTTATTTATTTATTCCTTTTGAATTCACTTCTCCGAGTTCTGTTTATCTGGCTTCTACTCCTAATGCTTCCATTTTTAGCTTGATGTAGGAAGTGGGTGTTCTCACCTTGTAGTCTGTTTTTATTTATTTATTCCTTTTGAATTCACTTCTCCGAGTTCTGTTTATCTGGCTTTTACTAAATGGATCTAGGTTGCTATGAGTATTGATCTAAAAAAGAAGTAACTTCATGTCAGGATGCAGTTCCTGCGAGGAGGGAAGTATGGTCAACCTCGAGATCATGTTTCCAAAATGAGGCTGGATTACACACAAGGTGCCAGTTCCCTAATGATGCTGGATTAGACACAAGGTGCAAATTCCCAGATGATGTTGGATTACACACAAGCCAGGTGGAGTCGTCAGCTGTTCGTGTCCTCGTGGCATTAGTAAAGGCTGAAAGAAAGCGTGCAGCAGCCCTTGAGAATGTTGTCAATACAAAATTTGTCAATACAAAATTTCCTTCATAATAGCTAGGTTCAAATGTTTATCCAGTCAGCATGCCTGTTGTGATGTCCGTGCATCTACTGATGTGGCACAAAATGTTTTTTTGGGTCATGTAATAACAGCAATTACTTTCCAAACAATAACAGATGAAGCATTGGACATGGTATAGTTCACGTCCAAGCCCAACATTCCAAGTTCAACTTCCACATCAAACTCATGTTCACAGATATCTGCACATTCATACATAATGTCCACAACCATGATTCACTTCAAAGCCAAAAAAATGTGAGGAGAGTTATAAATAAAGAAAATCCTCTACTAGTTCCTGCTACTGGTGCGAGCACAACAAGTCAAGACCATGCATAAATTAATTGTATTGTAGTCATTTTTTGTGTTCTAAAATGCCAGCCAGCTCGTGGAAGGACGTGTTGCCAGCACACGCGCGGATTCAATGAAGGCAGGCGGGGCAGTCTTAAGCTGGTTGCACGCGGAGGAGGCGTGCTCAGCCGGGCCTGCAGCGAGTGCGGCCCTCTTGGCCGGCGTGCCGGTTCAATGCCTGCGCTATGAGAGGTCGCGTCCTGTGTCAGAGCAATCACTCCCTCCAGTCCTTTTTTGTTTGGGTATAACAAAATCTCGTCGGTAAACAAATGAATAATGTCAGTCTGGGATGGAGACGAAAAGGAGACTGCAACAAATGTTGTGTCTACAGGAGAGATAGAGAGAGTAATTTTAGTGGTATGAGTCATATGTAGAGACATATAGGGTGTGTGAGAGAATCCCATAGAGAGAAAGACAAAGTGAAAGACGAGTGGAGACTGTGTGTTTGGCAGTGAAAAAGAAAGCTTAGGTACCGAGTGATACCAGAGAACAGTAGAGACGTGAGAGATAATGAAAACCGTGTAATTTATAATGATAGGGAGAGTGTGACACTTCTCAAGGGAGACGTCGAGAGACCATGTTTGCGAGGATAAGAGCAACATGAAGTGAGCGTGCGGGTGAGCTGGAGAAAAGAGAGTGATAGCTACCTGAAGGATCATGCATGCGAGAGAGATGGGCGTGAAAGGAGTGAACACAAAAGGGATTCAAATATTTGAATTCGAGATGATGATACATGTAATCCATACTCGAACCAAAATTGATCTATCAAACATGCATACTCATATGAATTCACGCACATCTATGTTATTTAATATGTAGATATTACTGATCCATACATTTTAGTCAAACATAATTTGGTTAAATTTTTTTGAATTCAACCTTAAGATTTCGAGATCGTTGTATTTGTAAATCATATTATACATATAAAGGAGCAGAATTTTTTGTTGTGCTTTTGAAAGTATATATATAAAAAATGATGTATATAGAATGTAATTCCAATTGAAAATGGATCCTGCCCGAAAAAAATAGAATACAAACGGGATTCGAATTGAGTTGCCACGGTAAACGTGCACTCTTCAAAATTTGAACGAAGCGAGGAAAGTCGCAGTAACCGCCCGGAACCAAAATCTGCAGATGGAAATCACTGCTGCCTATTCCTGCCACGCAAAGCCTATATGCTGGATTTCTATAGGTTTCGATAGGGGTAGGTTTGTAATTTCACCCAAACGTGATGTAACCGCCTCTCACCCGGATTCATACACGGTGGGCGCCAAAACACAGTGTGTCCTCAGCCGAAATCGACTCCCTCCCTGATTCATATTCATACATGGTGGCCGCCAAAAACAAACTCTCGTCGGCAAATATTCGGTGTATGCGAGATTACCGTCCTATCTCCGACCGACTAGTGTTGCTGTGATGTAGTAAAAATTTGAAACGGGGGCTAAGTTTGTAAATTTCCTCGCATTTGAGACAAGCGCGCCCAGAATACATGGTTCCCCCCTTCCTCTCTACCTCCCTTTTCCCCATTCGTACTCTGTGGGCGCCAAAACACCCTCTCCACCCCACCCTCCTCAGTCCGCTGCCGTCCGCCACCCCATCCACCGCCGTCCTCCTCCACCATGCCGGAGCTGATACCCCGACGCTGCCGTCCATTACAAGAGATCGACCTCTCTCATCCACGACTTCAGACCGGGATCCTTGCATCCCGTCCTCTCGCTTCATCCCCGCCGTCGTCCACCTTGCCGGCGCCGCTCCTACGACCGTCTCGTCCACCGTGCCCCGCCGCCACTGTCTACCCTCCTAGATCTGCTTCCACCCTGCCGACAGCCATCGCTACCACAGCACCGTCAAATTCTCAGCAGATGCCTACACGGCGCCGCATCAGAGGCGGTACTCTTTCGTATCTGCTGAACTTATTTATCGCAGCAAGAAAATAGATCGCCACTGCTTTACTCCGATTTCTTGTCTTGGTTGCGAAGTTGCCTTTGTCCGGTTTGCACCTTTTGATCCGCCATGGCACGCTCAACACCATACTCGCAATGCTTATGGTTTTCCCCTTTTATATTCCACACTAGTTAAATCACAGTAGACTAAATTTCAAAATTGGGTCAGTCGATTTTTCAGAGCTCGCCGGAGTTCGCCGGTGCGATCGAAGGGGCTTGGGTGGTTGTGGGGCCTCGCCGAACGAAGAAAACTCGACGCGGGTGGGGGTTGGTGTGGGGGCGGGGGGTGGTGGTAGCGGAGGAACACATGCGGTGGGGGCCGGTGGTCCGACCGGCGGCCCGTGCGGTGTTCTGTATGGGAAGAATCAGAGACGAGGAAGAAGGAGGGTTAGGAGACATAGGATCTTCATCCAACCGCCTGAAATGGTCGAGAGATAGCTAGGAGTTGCATTCTTAATGTCCTCTGGTTCATCATGTGTGGGCACTGCGCAACCAACATTTTATTATCCAAAATCTGCTTGCTCTTGTTTACCATGTTCCTCTTCCGTTCTTCTTTAATATGTACTCTCTCCGTTCCTAAATACAAGTCTTTGTATAGATTCCACCATGGACTACATATGGAGCAAAATGAGTGAATCTACACTCTAAAATGTACTTGGATACATCTATATGTGATCCATAGTGGAAATCTCTACCAAGACTAATATTTTGGAACGGAGGGAGTATGATAGTAGTACAATATGTTCCTTGTACTGAAGATGAGCAGGGACATTTGCAGTGTAGAGGTCTATACGGTCGGTTGTGATGGACACTCTGAGCCTCTTTGATTCGTAGGATCTTGTAAACATAGGAATAGGATTTGTAGTGGCCTGCCCACTTGAATCCTACAAGAATAGCAAGGAAATGCGGGGAGCTGTGTCGCCTTTGAGAGTTACATTGATATTAACAGTACCGCACCTTCACTTGAAGAGAGCTGGTATCCGAAGCCTTTCTAGCCGTACCGGCAATACTAGCACATATATTCCAGCAAGTTCCACTTTGCTGATTATACTCTGATGCTTAAGGTTTTTCCGTTATATCTACACTATGATCTGTGTAGCTGCTTTGTGTCGCACTAGTAGTAGTCCACTCTTGAAGCTAAACACTGCAATGACTTACAAAATTGGCACCAAGGCATTGAGTGCCATTGTGGATGCAATGAAACTCATACGCTCCCCAACTGTTGATTCTTGTTCAGAATATCATCCTAATGACTATTCTAACCTCGAGGAGTCAAAGGCAGATGGCCTATCCTATTCACCCATCAAGGTGCCTGTTCTAATTTGGCAATGTTTTATTGATTGCGGGTATCTTGCATATGTTGTCTTGCATTTCTTCTACTTTGTTGCACCGCCATCTGCTTAGTTTACTCATCATATATGTCGAGATGCCATGCCCATCCATTATCAATACATATTCCATCTGTCATCATACCATGTTTTCCCACTCAAATCCCGTTCTTGTGCATCAGACATCAAAAAGGAAGAGGGTGATTGCCGAACCTGAAGGAGCACCAACAAAGTCCTTGAAAAACGTGGTGGTGCCGGAGAAATCAGACAGCACCCCACTTATATTGGCTGTACAACCAGTGACACAAAACATAGGACCGACTCCAACAAACTGTACCCATACTTCACTGGCCACACCACTAGCCCCACCACACAGGACCTGCACTCCAGCAAAAGGTATACCGATTTCATTTGCCATAGCACCAGCTGTACCACAGAAAAATCCCACTCCAGCAAAAAGTACAGCAAGTCCACCGACCGAAGACCTATCCCAACTGCAGAGACGGCCAATTCCTGCAGATTGGAACTCCATTCCATTTATTCCCAGTTTAAAAGACAATGCTTTCAATGTTGTTAGGGACTACGTGCATATATTCCCATCATGGGAAGATTATTGTGAAGACAAACACCATTTTCACATCTTCCTGTCCAACTTACGTGTAAGTGCTATTATTCATGGCTATTATTTTCTTGTTTTCTGCTGATTGAACACATCAATGATTTACATTACATTGTTGTAACTAGGCGAGGGTCAATCTGGATAGTCATGACGAGTAAAGCTTGCTTGTGCTTTTCAAGGAAGCATTGCAGCAGTATCGGTGTTACCTGAGGAAATCACACTTTGATGGCAAGTCTATAAACGAATTTCTAGTGAAGTCTCCTGTGCTAAATTTAGAAGACATTAAATGGAAAAACCTTGTTATGCACTGGTCTCATTCCCAGGATGAGGTACTGTCTATGAAATCACATGACAATTTGAATTTCTACTTTTCCGCATGTGCCTTATGGATCTTTTTTGCAGGAAATCTGCTCGAAGAAGAATTCGGGTTTGACAACAACGACAGGATATCTCAAATATGTTGCCCGCTGCTTTGCTCTTGTTAGTACCTGTTGTCCTGTATCACTGTACTTGCATACATACCTGGTTCATTATGTGACAGCAGTATGCATGATAGCTTGCTTATCAATTGTTCGCTCCAAATTATCTGATCTGTATGAATGGTTACATTAGTGTAGAATGTATCCAATGCCAATGTTTTTTAGCTCTGCATTGTTCTTGTAAGTACATGCTGTCCTTTATCAGTGTACTTATAATGACAGGTAGTTGTTCATGTACCATCACTCTGCAGCTTATTTTCCTTTACCCTCCATTTTCTACACATCAGATCTATATTTACTCTTACCATAAGGTTGGTACTAAAGAAGTTTAGCTGTGCATTGCTCTTGGCTGTACCCTTTGCCTGTATCGCTGCACTTATATTTATAGCTACTTGGTTATGTAGCATCACTCCTCATCTTATCTTAAATATTCCACATTTTTTGTACATTATCACATCTATATTTACTCTTAACAAAATGTAGAATAAAGGCAATGCTTTTGAAGAAGATTCTGTGGTAAACTTCTTGAATTGCCCCCCACCCCCCGATCAGCATGGACAAGGTCTTTATAGAGCCTGTCTTCACCAATAATGTAAGTTTGTCCATCTCAAGCCTTCAAAATTTGTTGTATATATTTGGTTAGGCATGACTGCAACAGCTGTTTATTTTTGGTGTTTGCATCAAATTGCTTGTTTAAAGTTTATTATATGTGTTTCATAAACAAAGGTTCGTCCTTTCTCAATTTAAGTTTTCAGTCGTACAACCAAGTTCCTTCTTCATACCATGTAAATTAAACTATACAGAGCAAGCGATCTTCTTTTGCACTGCATGTATGCTTCTGTTCTTCATCTGTAATCCAGTGGTGTGGTGAACCTACCCACTACAGCACAGTGTCATATTCTGCAATGTCTTAACTATGAAAAATGTCATATCATTCTACTATTATTTAAACTGTCTCTTTATTTGCCAATCTGAAATGGTATAAATTGACAACACACTAACCATTGATACTTATGAGTTCTTGATCTGTAATCCAGAGGTGTCGCGAAGCTGCCAACTCCTTCACAATGTCATTTCCTGCCATGTCTTGACCTGAACAATACCATATTGTGTTAATGCAAATTTAAACTGTGTCACTTTATTCGTTAGTAAGAAATGTGATGAATTGTTAGCACTGATACTTTTATGTGCAAAACCTGTCATCTGTCTACTTGTTTATCTTTCAGAGTGAGGAAGATATAAGTGTTGAACAAGCGCAGTCTCATCATCTTGCTCAGCTGCTTGCGCTGCAGCTCCCCAGCAGGGCTAACCTTTCTTGAACTCTATTGAAGTGCTGTCGGTTTTGTATATTATTTTGTCGGCGTGTTTATTTGCACTGGTGGCGATCTTTGATGCCCAGTGTATGTAATCTGCTGTCTGCTTGTGCTTTATTATCATAGTGGCGAACTTTGATGCCCAGTGGATGTAATATGCCGTAATTTCTTTATTGTATAGTATAGGTTTTTTCTTATTCACGATGCTGCAGTTATTTTACTGTATATATATCCTGTCTTCGCAATAAACCGGCCAAACAGTAAAATTACGGTACATAATCGGGCCGTCATGCAATTACGATGTAGGTTGGGCCTGAAACGTGCCGATCAGCTCACGGGCCGACAACAGCCTGAAATGAACCCCGGCCCATGATTCTGCGAATCAAATCACGAGCTTTTAACATGCCGAAAAATTGTCTCGGTCCTTGTTTGGCCCAATCAGATATCGGCTGCGAGCAGGCCGGATGCAAACCGGGCCATAGTTAGGCCCAACTATATGACGTGCTTTTAACAGGCAGAAATTAATATAGGGCCGAAATGTTAAACGGGCCCTTAACATGCCAAAACTAATATCAGGCCGAATTACCAAGTGGGACTTTAGCAAGTGGGCCCAAAAGCATAGTGTCCAGTTGACGGTCCGAATCTGATATGGGCCATAATTAGGCCCAAAACCTCTCAAAGGGTCGGACCTGATCTGGGCCGTAATTTGGCCTAGAACGTGGTAGGCTTTTAACGGGCCGGATCTCATATGGGCCACTATTAGGGCCGGAGCGTGGTAGGCCATTAATAGACCGTATCAAATATGGGCCAACATTTGGCCCAAAACATGGCAGCCAGTTAACGGGCCGGCCTACTAGGGTCCTCAAAATCTTGTGGGCCTACAGCTAGGCCGGCCCATTAATGTCGGCGAAATCTCGTGGGCCTTTAGCTGGGCCGGCCCATTATGATCTGCAAGAATATTGTGGGCCTTTACCTAGGCCAGCCTATTATGGCACACAAAAATCTTGTGGGCCTGTACCTGGGCCGGCCCATTATGGCCCGCGAAATCTTGTGGGCCTTTAGCTGGGCCAGCCCATTATGGTCCGCAAAATCTCGTGGGCCTTTAGCTGGGCCGGCCCATTATGGTCCGCAAAATCTTGTGGGCCTTTAGTTGGGCCGGCCCATTTAAACTTGTTGGGCCGTGCCACGTGTCGACGTATCATAGGCACCTTCTGTCCGGTGAGTGGATGACATCTGTCCCGACAATGAGCCGACACGTGTTTCCTCTAGCCAATGATGATTTTACACGTGGAAAATTCCCATTGGTCGGGGCTGTTAAGGGTTATCGGATCCAAAACCCGACCCGATAGCTTAACGGCGTTCCGTTACGGTGGATGCCATGTGTTGGTCACCCTTGACGAAAGCACTTCTGTGACGCGCGATTTATCGTCATGGAAGTGGACACTTCCGTGATGATAATTTTGGTAATGTCATGGAACACTTCTACGACAGCACAGGTATGACTATGTTGATTCTGTCATAAATTTGTCATGGATGTACATGCGTGACAAAAAAAGCGACTGTCGGTGCCAAAACCGGCGGATCTCGGGTAGGGGGTCCCGAACTGTGCGTCTAGGCCGGATGGTAACAGGAGGCAAGGGACACGAAGTTTTACCCAGGTTCGGGCCCTCTTGATGGAGGTAAAACCCTACGTCCTGCTTGATTAATATTGATGATATGGGTAGTACAAGAGTAGATCTACCACGAGATCGGAGAGGCTAAACCCTAGAAGCTAGCCTATGGTATGATTGTTGTTCTGTATGTTGTCCTATGGACTAAAACCCTCCGGTTTATATAGACACCGGAGAGGGTTAGGGTTACACAAAGTCGGTTACATTGGTAGGAGATCTACATATCCGTATCGCCAAGCTTGCCTTCCACGCCAAGGAAAGTCCCTTCCGGACACGGGACGAAGTCTTCAATCTTGTATCTTCATAGTCCAGGAGTCCGGCCGAAGGTATAGTCCGGCCATCCGGACACCCCCTAATCCAGGACTCCCTCAGTAGCCCTCGAACCAGGCTTCAATGACGATGAGTCCGGCGCGCAGATTGTCTTCGGCATTGCAAGGCGGGTTCTCCTCCAAATTCCGTGTACCTGTTGAATAAAGTCCGGTTTCTTGT